>NC_064226.1:3774178-4115670 GCF_023101765.2 Spodoptera frugiperda | reverse complement strand
TCTCGTCTGTCAGAAAGTCCAGTTTAGTTAAAGATCGGTGTTCCAGTCTGTTTGCCTGCATTCCGCAGCGCGCTGGCCTCGTTTGCTTCACCATCGGAACCGAATCATTCGGATGTCTGCCTACATTTCGACCGCATTCAATCTGAACTCCTATTTTTTTGCGCCAAGCTCTCTTCCACAGTATTTAATAAAAAGTTGTTTGACTCGAACTCGGCTTGCCCATATTTTTCATTTACGAAACAAGAAATATTGCTTCCTCTCGTTCATCGTATCAGGTTCATAGCTTTTAATGTAAATATTTTGGCATAAAGTTGCGTTGGTTTTGGTGCACTGGGAACAACGTCCGTCTAAAAATTGTAAAGGAAAAAAGCGTTTTTATATAGCTCCCTAAAATAATTTAAAGTGAAGATAAAAAACTGTAAAATTCCCATAGATTTAAAATGATAAGATTTCATGATAAAGTTGACACACGTTTTATTTTGTTACGGCATAGTTTTTATGATATGATCCATACTATTATCAGATAAGGAAATCATCTCGCTCAGATCTCAAGTTTATCTTATTGATTGAGAACTATTGAGAAGTGATCACAGCGGATGCCATATTGGCCCGTCAGTTACAGTTCAGCGCGCGTATTGTACTGTGTGACCGTGTAGCGCTCCGTGCACCTTATTGCTTCGTGACAAAGCCACGAGTGCGTAAGTCAAATGTAGGTAACAAAGGTCGTATGTCAAAGGGTGATGTGATGTCAGAGCGCGACAACACTAGTATCAGTGTGGCCGCGGGGGGCGCGTGCTGCCGCATTCGCCGGAGGATGCAGTGCTTCGGATTCCAAGGTAATGCCATTAATTAATAACGAGCAGACACGCGACAAACTCACGACACGTTGCTATGTCTCAATGACGATCACCTTGTTACTGAAAACGACGCCACGTTCAGTGTATTTTCATTTCATTAAAGAATAACACAACTACGCAGTCAATTTAGTTTTGAACGTTCACGATTGACGATAGCCGATGCGTAAAATCGATTTACCGCTTAGTTTTTCGACTCGATGACGTTAGGTATTGTATTCAACTCGCGAGTGATTGAGGAGATCTTCAGATGAACGTTGATAGTCAGAAGGCGGGAAGCGCAGAAGCCTGCGCACGCGCATACGGATGTGTCGCATAGTGTTTCGCGTGTGGATTGCACAGATGCGACTGAGTTTCTTTTTTATCAAGACTGAGAAAATAGGCAAGTGGTTATGTGTTGCTACAAGTTTTTGTTAATGTTTTTACTGTGTGCGAAGTTTGCGTCACGAAACGTGTGTGTGCACGTATGTACTTACACGTGTGAGGTTCATATCAAGTGAATTACTTATGTGTGATTGTGTTCGCGACACGCTTGAAGAAATTGTATTAAAAGTATTTTAGCATCGCTTCTTGGCTTAAAAGCGTATTCAGACATTGTGAGCCCGGCCTTTAGTGGTCTCGCGAAGAATTTTAGGAATTTGATCCCGGAATGGTTGATATAATTTACAATGTACATAAACATGTTTATGTATTCGTAAGCTAAGAATGTTAACATACAATAGACATACCTATTTACTTAAGACTAGGTATCTAATGTTAGAAATAGATGGATACTGCTAAGTAATTAAATTTATAATTTAGGTAAATGTTTAGTAATACCAACAAACATTGATTTGTTGAATTAGCGCGATAAACACGTGGACATAACATCATTTGTTTTCAAGTGTACACAAAACAGAACCTAATAATAATTACTATACGATAACATGCTAATCTACCGTGTATTGGTTACTAAGCCGGTTTAGTGTGTCTAAATTAAGATATTCTATTACATACCGAAAATATTACGAAAAGAGAAATGTCTTTTGGTCTACTCAAATATGTATTTTTATCTTATTAAAGTTCAAAGATAATCTATGGAACATAGGCGGCGTTGATCATTTACAATCAGGTGTTATTATTATTTTTATTTAACTTTTTGCTAGTTTAATGTATAAGGAAGGGTCTAATGCCACAGGCATTCTTGCTAACCTTTAGGTGTTGCAGTGATAATGTGGTCGATATAACAAAGTGACAGAAAAAAAATCGTGTTATCGATTATCTCTAAAACATTTTAGCAAAATAATATAAAGAAATATTGTACTACCTATACTTTATAATTTACGTAGGTACCAAACTTAAAGTATTTTTCTATATTTGTCACATTATTTAATAGGGAAACTGTAACATTATTACGCCATCAAACTCATTTATTTATAACTAGGTTATAATTTTCGTTTTAATTTCCCTGTAATTCCGTTTTGACTGTCTACAAGTTAAATTTGGTATCGAACCACTATTTTTTGATTATGGTTTTCCTGAATAACATACCTAGCTGTAATAAATATACTTATGCTAAATAAGTATTTAACAATTTAATTTAAATAAGTGAAAGTCAAACACATACATGTTAATTTCATACTCATTTCTTTTACAAATTAAAATCATAATTTATTTGTATATCTAATCAAGATCCGCTATTTAAAATCTTATTAAGATTCGTCGCAACTTCCCAATTGCAACTGCAGAACAAGAGGTGTCGGGTTCGACATTTGTAGTAATTCGATCTAATTATTTCATTTATTCATATCTATGCCATTTTAATTGTATGCTACATGCTTGCATTCTGTTGCACTATCTTCATTCATTCTTAATCCAGAGATAAATGGGATTTCAATACTGTTACGAGCAGATTCATTAAATTCACAATGCCAATAATACGAACTGCATTAACAAATCTTCTCAAAAAGTTGGATAGCCGTACCGTTGCGTTGCTTTGCTCGGTGCGCCTGCGGTGCACATCCACATACCTTTCTGCTACTACAAATCTTCCTCAGTCTGCTAGCTAGGTACAAAAACGTTGACAGGCATTGTCTATCGTATAGACGTATATTGTGTAGACACGCACATGATTACATCAGCCCGTTACAACTGATAATCCCACTGTATTGATAGCTCTCTGGAGATGAAATAACTTTATCTCGCCAGGGGGTTGGAAATGAAAATAGTTATCTCCTGTCTGTCCGTAAAAAGCTATCACACTGGGAAATGTTTTATTACCAAAGATATAATATAATAGTAACGAGCTTGCTATTACGAACCGCTCGAGAAAAAACTTTTTCGTTTAAAATACTTCGACAAAATATGTGACAAGATTCCATATTCAGGTCCTTTGTAGTCATAATTTGTTTGCCGGTATTATCGTCGGCAGATAATGACATTATGTAATCAGAGAAGTCGGTCACAAGTTGTAACATAGTCACAGAAACATCAGGATAACATAAGGGACCACGTTGGGGTTGCACGCCGCATAGCAATGAGCCCGGAATGGCAGTTTAAGAGCCCTCCGTCCCGGGCCACAATACCGGCTATTGATACGATGCTGACGACGCAGCCTCCGGAATATCTGCTAACAGAATAAGCTGGGCTCAACAACTGCTCTTGAATATTGAATTAAGCAAACAAATGCTTATTTGAATAGTAAACGCTAACAGCTCCAATTACGACGTCAAAAGATGTTCTTAGAAAATATCTTTGCAATTGTAATGAAGTTTATGCGAAGTGCTGTTTGGCTGAAGAGATGCAAACATTCATCTATATAATAAAATCACTTTCTATTGATATTTTAGAAAACATTTACCTAGTCATGTTTACGGAAGTTCTTTCCTTGTTATGTATCTTTGATTGCAGTTGAATCAGGCTAATGATGATCACCATTAAGGGTCATTAATGACAGCTCTGTCCCAGTAACGAGGACGTAGGTAATTGAGGGCTCTAAAAAACTACTGACATCTTGATAGCACTCATTACCTCATCATTCGAGTATCGATCTGGGACTAAGCCGTAGGTAGACGATCGAGTTTAATTACCCAAAGGATGTTCGCATATCCTTTGGAGATGTTATCTGCATCATGAACAAAGGAGACTTAATACCCTTATAGTTTGCGAGGTCGTGGGAATTTGTTCTGTAGCTCAAAACATCGTTGTCGCACCGAACCTGGGTTTAGTCACGACGACATAAATGTCCGACAACAAAGGGAGATCAAGTGATGTCTTAAAAAAGGAATATAAAGTACAAAGATAGTGTAACAAAGACTACTTAGGTAATTAACAACTTTTAAAGTATGCTTTGTTTTAGATTACCTATTTAAAAGACACGTTTGTATTTATTCATATAGTACTACGTAGTAGTATTCTATTACGACGAACAGAGTAATGTACAGTTCGTGTTCCTCAATTGTGTAATGTCGCTCGCAATAATCGAACAAATACGCTCATCATCTCTGTCATTTGTGTGATCGAGAATCCCGGTAACGATTGAAATTCCCTCTCCGTCATTATAACTGGGTCTACGTAACAATGTCGATGATTTGAATACCACGTACGGACCATTAGAGTGGATCACGTTGATGTCTAGGTGTATATTGCGGAAGCAATTCCGCCGTGATGTCCATAATATCAGGTATCAAGAGCAGAAACACCGCAGAATATTTTTCTTATACCCATATTTACATAGTATTAAACTGCCGTCCGTCGTTTCCATATTGTGAGCTCTCTTCAGCTTTTGGGCTCCTCTTTCCCATATATTACATTCCTACTGAAGTGTATAAAGTATTTTACTGCGTGAGAACGTCTGACTCGGGAGTCGGGAGAGCCATAAAGTAACGGTGATAAGAAAATCGTGTAAAGTAGCAAAAGTAATAACTTTTACGGATGTTTAATGAGTGTTTTTCCAATAAAAATACATAAACTAAGTATCTTGTAGGTGAACAATTGTCGTGAGTGACCTTGTGGAAGAATTAATTTTTAGTCTCACTATTACTATTTTATTCTTTTAAAACGTAAATATTACAATAAATTAAGGTTGTGTTGATTCGGATTTGTTTAGCAACACAGACCGCGCGCTCTCATACAATAAGCAGATTGGTCGAGCGACTAATCGGTGTTGATATCGGAGCTCTCACTACAACTAGACAAAAGTGCTGTTACTGTGTTGTAGAGATATTTATCGATAAAATTACATTATTTGATTTGAAATATAGGTACTCATACTGCGTATTTAGCTACGATAATTTTTAAATATTAAAATTACCCTACATAATACTTAATTAAAATTATTTCAATATAATATTAAAATGACTAAGTGTGAACTTTTTTTGGCAAGCAATCTAGTGGATAAAATTATAGTCCTATACTTAAAATTAATATTTGTATTTTTTTTAACCTGATTTCCCTAACCAAGTTTTCAAATACATCGATAATTCATATCGACTGTTGCACAGCCACATTTGTCAATGTACTTTTAAGAAATGTTTACATTATTTCGAATGTAGCGATAGAGAATGTTTCGATGTATGTGTGAAATTGTGTTTGTGATGTTCTAATTGTTTTGTGTGAGTGTCGTAGTGACAGGTAATTGTTTTTGTGTGCGTGCAGATTTCCCCCCGCAAAAAATGACAGACTATTTTGTACTAGAAATAAACGCTATGGCTACTCCCCTCGGTACGAGGCCCGCGTTGCTCTATGTCTAAAAATGATCGGACGATTTCATCTACTCGTAATTTAATTAGTCACAGAATAATCAATCTTTTATGAAATGACTTTCATTTTCGCTGGAGTAAGAATGAGCACGATATCTAAACATTCTCAACATATCGGTAACGTTTACCCACGTTTAACAAGTTTACGTTAGAATACTAAAACTTTATGTAAACAAATGTTATCTAACTTCGTTCTAGGTGATCGCTAGCGGTGTTACGTAGCTATTTGTGTAAAACATATGAGATACAAAACATTACGCGTCTGTAAATCGTGAAAACGTTTTCACGTGTTCGTTCACACCTAAAAAGGCGCCGTTCTATTTTATTCTACTGTTTTTCTTGTGTTGAGTGCATGTCTTAGATAATTGTATACTTTGTGTGTCTGTACTAGGTACTGGCAACGTTACATCGCACGACTGCTCGATTAGTGGTCTATAAAAACAAATTAATAGTCCAATATTACATGTCTTGTGATTCATACAGATAATATAATTTTAGTTATAGGTATGCCCTCTAAGATTAAACATGAATGACCGACAGAATCACCGAAGATTAATTTTTATTCGTTTCAAAATGACTGAAATTTAAACTTTGTCTCGTATTTTAAACACTTCCGCATTTATCTTGTTGAGTTCACATAAAATAATTTTGTGTATAATCTTTTGTTTGAAGTGTTTGCCTCGTCTCGGAATCAATTATGTTGACCTTTGCGCGCGAGTCGTACGGTCGACGAACTCTATTTGAATAATGACCGTTGGCAATATTATGAATCGTCTACACCTTGTCTTGCCAGCCTCGCGAATGATTATTTCTTTATATTACGTAAAATATATCAAATTAAACTTTGTTGTTGCTGTATATTAATTACTAGCTACTTCCGCGCGGTTTCACCCGCTCTGCTCAGTTCCTATTGATCGTAGCGTAATGATTTATAGCCTATAACCTTCCTCGATAAATGTGCGATCCAACACAAAAAGAATTTCAAGAAGATTCAAATCGGACCAGTAGTTCCTGAGATTAGCGCGTTCAAACAAACAAACAAACAATCAAACAAACTCTTTAGCTTTATAATATTAGTATAGATTTTAATAATAGTGCTAGAATTTTTTATCACTTACAAACTATTAATTTTATTTAACGTCAAATTAAGAAAAAGTATAGGTACAAAAGACTAACAATATTTTATATGGCAAACAAAATCTGTTGGACGAATAAATTCTCCTTAGCGATTATTCAGTCTAGTTTAAATAATGCCTTTGAGGTGTAATTTTGCTGGCAAAATTAACATATGGGTGTTTCCCTGAAGGAGGCAGCGAAGCGGGAGGTGTCAGGTATACCGTTAACGTAACACCTAGAAACATAATAATACCTAGGTGACTAGTAGTACCTAGTTTACTACAATATAAGGTACGAGATCTAGTTAGTGAACCATTGCTTACTGCGGTTAGATTGGGCAACTATTAGTCTTTCGAAGCTAAAAAGAGTTAATCTGAATATTGTTACCACATTTTGGCCTGATTTTTCTCAATTTATAACAACGTAAAAGATTGGCTTATTGCCAGTAGTTCATGTATCTTAGTATGTTAACTCAAATACGAGTTCAATTTAACTAGCAAAGACTTTTGTGCACTTTTTTAATGTTCAGACATATGTATAACCAGTCTTGCCTTTTCTTAATTTTTTTATATGTATATTCCGGGAACCGTTTGTTCCGGCCTAATTTGAGTATTCTTGTAAAATTAGGTTGCCCTTATTTCATCGCCTGTCGTCGTAATGAGTTCAAGTTCCGTTCTGTTGCAAATTCGGCTCCCATCCATTTCTAGGCCTTTTAACGCAAAATGCTATTAAGAAAACCTGTGGTAAGAATACTAAACCAGACACTTAATTAGAGCTAAGAAAAGCAACAGAATTACAAAAGACTGATTTAAGCGAGTTCAACGAACCTTGGAATAAAATATTCTTAACATTTTTACGAGTGAACCTGAAAGTGAAGCTGATGTTTAACTACTAAAGAATAAAGAAATCTTTGCGTTTAAACCATTCTGTTGAGGTAACCAGATGGAAAATTGTAACGAACTGACGAAAATTCTTATTTAGCAAGTCAAGTGTGTAAACATTAATTTCGTTACCAGAGCTCGGATGGTCACAATCAAGAGAATATTCTTCTCTCGTGTATGTTTGTGTATATTTCATTATTTATTTATTTAAATTTATTATATTTTTACTCTTAACGAAGCCTTTGTTTGTTTGTTTCGAGATACTTATTATGTTTACCGACTTCAAAAACAGGAGGAGGTACTATGTTCGGATGTTTGTTTCATTTTTATTTGTTCATCGATTACTGCGCCAATTGTGAATCAATTTCATATGGGTCTGACAGTAACCATCTTGATGCTTGGAGATTAATTTGCTAGTCGATGGAACTCCTCAACGGTTAACGGTAACCACCTTGTGTTTGGGCTTGATTAATTTCTGTTGATGAGAACTTAACACCTGGCACAGACTTCTAATAGTTTTTTTTTCCTTTATAGTTTTTTTTACATTTTGTTTATTTTTTTCCTTTAAAATCCAACTTATCCTTTGTCATTTTATGTAATTTCGTGAAGTTATTTCAACAATGAGGAATACGTTTGTTTGTTCCGAAATTCTGACACGATATTGTGTGACGGCCCCGAAATCGTGACACAGTAATCCTGCAATCACGCAAATGGACTCCGTTCAGGTGTTCATTTGTTGTGTTACTATTGAGATTAATCCGCCTCTGATCCATTTCATAGCGTTTGTGTTACTACGTCTGTTTACATTGCAATGGGCAGTAACTAGGTATTACGGACTATGTGGTGCTAACCCTATATCTACAACATAACATTGCTTTGCAGCTTTTTATATGTTTCGTAAACCCTTATTTCTATCATAAATCAAGGTTATAATATAACTTAATAATGACCGTTACTTTACTGCAAAATTACTTCACATTAAACCTTTCGGTCAACCGCAGGTAATTTTCTTCGACGTTATCACGATTATTATAGTGAGGCATGCGACAAAATACGCAAATCATTGTTCCTCCTTACCTTGGCTACATTTTACGACGCTGTTATTGGGTGACCGAGAAGTAAGCAGCGTTCACATTAAATAAATTCCCGTATATCCATCTTGATAAATCCGCCATGTTTCTACCTTAAGTTCTTAGGTACCTGTTCCATTATAATTAATCGTTACGGATCACGCGATCGCGCTTTTTGTAAGTTACTTTATTCAGATTGCTTACACAGCGATTTGCTGTAAGGATAAATTGGTATAATTTATTAAAATACCTTCCCGAAGTCGACTCCGAGGTTGAAGGTTAGTTAATATTAATTTGTCCATTATTTCCATTATTCTTTGCGCGGATTATTAAAACGTGGAAGGTTAAAAGCTCTCGTTGATTACACAAAGGATCCGACCGGGTTCGGTAGCGTAGATACGCAGATTTATGTATTTTTCTCGTTTAGATGTTTCTTTACTTTTGGGAATCGCATGTTCCATTCCATTTCCATTTTGCACGCTATAAATATTTGATGATCCGCATTTCTCTGCGGAAAATTGCGGATTATATGAAAACTCTAATGAAGTGAACTTTTCCCACTAGGAGCTGATTTAAGTCTACTTGACTCGGAGCTAAGCGAAATCCTCCAAGTTAACTCGTTAGTGCGGCTAACTCTTTAAACTTGACGAACTCATTAGTCAGTGGGATATTATATTTTTAAACGATTAAATAAATTAACCTAAGCGGCGAGGTAATGAGTTAACACTCTACGCAATAATTGCTGTAGCTGGCGTTATCTTTAAGTATTTAAAGTGTGAATATTAATCAGCTGTTGGCTGAGGCCAACTTATTATAACAAGACCTGAGGTTCTTTAACACGTTCACTGCGTTACGGGAAGTATTTGGTTGTAATTGAGTATCGCTCTGTGCGGCAGCTAGTTGTCCTGGTTTTACTCTCCGTGCGGAGGTGATTTATTCAAGTATTCGTTCAAGTAAAAAAGAGACACCTATATTCCCGATGTGCTTACTTATAGTGTATTCAAATTTAAGAATAAAAATGTACGGGAATTATTTTGTCGTAACGCACAGAAAGGTAATTATTGTACAATAGTGCGATACGGGAACTATTTGGCCGTATCCTAAACCCCGTACCGCACTGAACGTGAGCTTCATTTAGTCATAGTGCTGTGCCTAGTCAATACGTTTTTACAGAACGCGATATCCTACTTAAAGTTCCTATTAGTCGTGATTATGCAGGATGTTATGTAAAGAATTATTATTAAGGATTATCTCATTTCATGGTATGGCACCTACTACTCTTATTATTTTTTAAGTATTTTTTTCTGATGATTAGATTATCAAGTAAAACAAATAAATAATTATATAAAATAAGAAGTTACTGTTTTGTTAATGTTTGTTAAAATAAGAAGTTACTGTTTTTGTTAACAATTATTACTTTTATTACAAAAAAGGTTTTGTTGATTGTGTAATACTCTAATAAAAAATAATGAATCTAAAACAAAACAACGTTTTTGTGATACCCCATCCCTAGCAATACGACTGTTGTATGCGCCACGACAAGTATTTTCCCGTAAAATCAACCATTTTTAAAAATACCTGTAACTTTTAAAATATTACTAAGAACCCCGTGCTACTAGCTTATACACAAGGATGTAAACTATGTATTGGTACAGAAAAAAATTCTGCTGAAGAGTTTCCATGTCTCTGTGAAGTTTTCCTCGAAATAGACGTCGTAACGCACATCAGGCATTCTTGATACGGGAAGTATGTGACTTGTACAGCACTGGCAGTAAGTCTTAATCTTGGGCAGCCGCAGTGAACGTGTTAAATGCTTTTAAGACTTTAATAGATACTTTAAAGTATATTGAACTGGCTTGAGCTGGCTTCTTCTAGTAGAATACCGTAATTCATATAAAAAAAATAATTATAGGATACTTGGTATAACTAATTTAATAGATTTCCTCGTAACTTTTGATTACTGAGATATACTTTTAACTACTAACACAAATGTTTCTAAAGTTCTATTTAAGTTTTTATAAAATAGGTAGCTATTAATGTTGTGTTATGTCGACAGAAGCGGAGTGCGATGGCTGCGGCGATGGAGACGAGGGTCGCAACGTCAGCGAGCTGCTGCTGCCGCAGTACGCGCTGGCGACGGGAGGGCTGGCGAGGGACCATCGCCCTCTCATCACCTTCCCCGACAACAACAACTTCCACATCATCACACCCTCAGAGTATCGGCGGCTGCTGCTTTACCTCACCTCTGTGCCCTCGTAAGTATCATCTCGATATGTTTCACATGTATCACCTTTAAGCATCCCTTAATTCAGTGATGAAAACAACATAAAATTAGTTACAAACATATAGTAATTTTTTAGATAATCGTGTTCAAAAAGACAAACACAATACCTAACTACTAAAACTTAAGAAGAAAAGGTCACAAAACACATCTTATACAATTTAACACATCATGTCACAATGAGGCGATACGAAGTTTGTCGGGACACGGGGACAGACAGTCCATTCGAGTATTTCATCCCACATTTCCTCTTTACCGAGTAGGCAATACCAACCTGTCAGTTCGGTGCTTGACCCATTTCATATCGTCACTTCAGGTGGCTACGGAGATTACACGAATGGGTAGTATTCTGTGGTGTGGGTACGACGTCATTCAAACTTGTACCTATGTCTTTTTCCGATTTTTATATTCGTTTGATTTTATTTAACCTTTCAAACGTTACATTTTGATATTCAACAGATCTTTTTATTAGCTAAAATTATATGACTTATTTTGTATTACTTATTCAATAATAATTGAAGTATCATATTATATAAATCGCCTATCTTATAAAATGGTATTTATATTATACAATGATAGTACGTAGACTACTACGAAGTGATGTTTACATAGCTATCGTTACTATATTTTCATAGTACATGTACATACAGTGGTTATAATAATATGTAGCCCTATAACAATAGGTAGGAAGACAATCTTCTGAACTTCGTCTAGACTGCGGCATTCCACTTCAGTTCACACGAATGGCATTGTAATGATGTTGATGTAAGGACTTTGTAGTAGCCAATATGGAAAATATGGTGTAGATAGGTATTTGAATACCTACTAGAACTTATTAACAAATTATTGAGCTCTATTACAATGATGTATTTTAAATAGAAACAGCTACACTACAAATCTTATGCGTCTTTCTAGCCCCTAACGGTATTTTATACTCACTGAGGGATTGGAATGATAAAATACTAGTCTCATAGGATCTTTCCAAATACACTTTCGTTAATCCACTCTCCTTTTATAGTTAAGTAGGTATTTCATTTTGTAATATTTTTCTTATTGCGCTTAATTGGAAGGGACCACCCACAGAGATTTTTCACGCTCTATTAGACTCTGTGCTCCAAGCTCCAATACAGAGTCGTAATTTAATTATCTAGGAATAGGAATATTGTGCAAATGCACCACTCTAACATTACCTGTCCTTGGGGTAAAACAGTATAAAACCAATAAAATCATGCAGCATGAATTCAATGGCTTACCAGCAGCTGACATGCGGATTAATGGGCTGTTTACACTCCCGGGAGCCCAATTTAAAAGCGGACAATAAAATTGTGGAGTGGCATCCCGATAATGTGATTTCAACTAAAACCTGGGGAACAGAATACTTAACCCACCCTTTGTAAGCACAGAAATGTTTAAACAAGAAAGCTTTCTTTAGATACTTGTAACCTTAAAGTCAATCAACCTTCCTGAGGCTCCATTAGAATCGTCAAAAAATCACTATTAACGAAATGAAATAAGGATTATTTCAACCTACCATGAACTTGCCGTGAAGGTCGTCTCTAAGCGGGTATTAAATGAAACTCCACCATAATTCTATTGTGATAGAATATTTATTACCACAGTCCAAGAGAATCGATACCAGACGGCATTAATAAGTGATCGTTAAATAAATACCGATCGATTCTCAGTTTCATTAGTAATGGATATTTCTTTCTCATTACAGGTTACTGGAAGCAGACATGGGCTTCCACATTATCATAGACAGGAGGAAAGACCGATGGAATTCTGTCAAAACAGTATTATTAAGGATCTCAGTAAGTATTCAGAGGCTATTTCTTTTAGCGTTAGTTAGCCTTTTAGTTTTAGCGTTTCCAAACCAGACAAGCATGAGGCACTGGTAGAATAGGATGATGCTTAGAATAGTCAAGGCATCCTATTCTATCATTATTTATCAAAGACATAGGACTTTGATAAGTAGTTTACAAGCCCTCATTCCGAATTAAGGAATAAAACAATGTTTGTCACATAGATTTAATTGACCAGGATAAAAGTTTGGATTTCGTAAATCTCAGCAATATAGTTTAGCCTTTCGGGTAAGACAAGATGGCTCGCTTCCAATTCGTGCGGATACAATTATTAAATGAGTGTGCTATATCATCTACGCAAACATAAGAAGTAAGAAATATGTTCTGTTACGTAATGAAACACAAACACATAATCAAAAGTGGGTCACACGATTAACGAAAATCCAGAATTTCACGATTTCGTATAACACAACCATTCAGCTAATTGATTAAAACATAAAAATTCCTATATTTATGAACCATTTGCCCCAGAAACTCGTCAGTGTCATGTCTAGAAAATTAATATTACTTTTTCCTTTTTTCCAGGAATTCTTCCCTGGAATAATTCACGCAGTTTACGTACTTCGACCAGCTAGCTTCCTACAGAAGGCGCTGTCCGAAGTCAGTAGCAAATTATTTAAGGAGGAGTTCAGGTTCAGGGTGCTTGTCTGTTCTTCGGTTGAGGAGCTGTATGAGCACTTTGATAGGTCACAATTGACGGCAGATCTCGGCGGAGACCTACAGTATTCACATGCTGAGTGGATACAACAGCGAATAGTAAGTTGATGTTAATTAGATTTTAAATTAATTATCTGTAAGATCGGGTTTCTTTGACCCAAATTCTATAACCAATAGGAATCCAGAACAAAACGTATATTAGTCTAATAGTTTCGGTCAAAGTTATCCTGTTAATGGTTAAAGAAACCCGATCTTATGGTAATCTAAAGTTTAATATTATATATTTTTTTATCTATTTGTTACGTTTATTTACTTGAAAAGTTATTAATTTCCATTACTCTTTATTTTTACAATTAGAAGCTGCAGTTTCTTGAACATAAACCCATCGATACTAGCGACATCTAGTTTGCTACAGCATAACAACTCGTATCTATATCGCGCTATCAAAGTTTTTTACGTTCAAGAAACTGGAGAGTTCAATTCAGTTCAAATTGTTCAATGATGTTTATCCTTGCGCACTGAATTTAATGTGTGGAAATATGGGAAATTTCATGCAGTGCCGATCGCCTGTATGAAATACTGAGAACAATTACCTGAAATAATTACTCGAGTGTGTAATTTCAGTAATTTGAATACATTAAGAGTAACAAACTTTTGCTTGATTTTTATGATGCGCTCATCCAGTTATAAACAAGAATTATAATTATTGAAATGTATGTTTCAGGCACTAGAGAAATTTTCTACGTTAATGAAGGAAATCTCAAGTAAATTGGATGAGTTTATGCATGAAATTGTGGACTGCGATATGGGAAATGACCCGACACAAACCAAAGATTTATTAGACTGTCAGGAAAATAGGTGAGTAACAGTGGATTACCATGATATTATTATGATATTTCTTGCAGAACCTATGCACGCTCCGTGTATTTCGACACACATACTGAGTAATATTGATTCATTAAAAGTATAATAAATGTACTAAAATACTGCTGCCGAAACGTCACGCTTTTTATCCCTGAAAGGGCAGGCAGAGGTGCACATGACGGCAAGTAATGCCACTATATAATGTACACTCACTTTTCACCATTTGTGCTACATCTGTATCTCACAGTACTAAAATACTATATAAGATAGTTAAATAATAATGATAAAACCTCTTAGTTGTTAATCTACCATTTTTATATTTTTTTATTTTCTATTAATAAATGAAGAATAAATTATTCTGAATAATAAAAAAAAATGTTACTTTGGTTTCAGGTATAAAGCTTTAAAAACAGAACTGGCGTCGGCAACGTCGCAAGGCGAAGAGTTGCTGACGCAAGTACGGAAACCAAATCTTACTTATAATATTATCAGCCATGTTGCCGCAGTTGAAAGGTAAGATCTCTTGCTAATCTTTTCTGAAGACCTTAGTATTTTGTAACTACAATATTTAATTGTATCAATCGAAATGACCGTTTATCTTATTATTCTTGTATTTTGGACGAATTTCTAACGTCAGGGTTTAAAATGCCAGACAAAGAACATCTGAAAAATTACTAGACCTTGTCCAAATATCTTGAACTAAAAATTCATTTATATAGTATAGCTACTTGTCCTACGTCACATAAAATCTAAAATACTTTCATTTGATTCCAGATTACTGGTGCAACTGGATGAGACTGAGAAACAATTCGACAACTTCTGGCAAAAACATTCCACGAAGCTAAACCATTGGCTTAAGTTCAGAACATTTTTATTAAACTTTAAACAAATGCAGGTACTTAACTAATTACGCTTAATCTAATTACAAAGAAAATTAATTATAATTAAGATTTCACCGGTCTAAACTGAAAATGCGATACCTGTTTATTTTTGTTCCGAAAGTCAAACATTGGTGTTCTTGGTGAACACACTCGATGAGATTCGTCAGGGTCTTTTGCTGGTCGAAACACGAAGTCGGAAGACCGATGTTCCACCAAATCGGAAACTGCCCGGTTGACGACCAAGTCCGAAATATCCATACATTTCTCATTACTCTCCATACCGTCAAAGTTTCGAATATCCTTCCGTTTCTGAGCGTCCAGTTGAAATGTTAACTTCTGTATTTTTCTCGTTTTATCCTCCAAACGAGCTTTAAACTCCTCAGCTTGCTTCGACTTCTTGTTACATTCCGTTTGTAAATTGGCAATCTTCCTTTTACAAGTCTCCAATTCAGCTTTTAGTTTCTGAATGTTTAATGTGTTTATTTCTTCCATACATTGTAGTTTCTCTCTCGCGTGTTTCGCCACGGTCTCTTGATATAATGTTTCCTGTTCAACCTGGTACGCCCAAAATGACATCGCCCGCATAGCAATGTCCATAATTGTGTCTGGTCTCATGCCTGCCAGAACTATCGACTTGAAAGTTTCATTGGGCCTCAAATCCGCTTGTATAACATCAAACTTATCACGTAACTCAGTCCCACAAGCTGGACAGGTCAATGAGTTTTCAGCAGTTCGTTTAAATTCACGTTTTCCGTGTTCGACACAAAATGCGTGCGAACATGTAGTTACCCACGCTTGATTTGATAAAGACTTTCTGCATTTACGAAAGTTGCACACAATTTCCATAGCCATTATTGCAAACACTTAACTTATATTTTTCATTACAGGAATATAATATTAAATAATTAATTATCAATCTTATTTAATTTTATGCTTACATTGCTAAATTCTAAAAAATCTATATTATGTCAAATATTTTTTTTTATAGAACCATGAAGAACCACGTATCTTCTTTTTTTTCAATTTACTTTTTTGATAGATATTCAGCCTCCTTATTTACTTTTTTTAAGAAGTAAAAGGACTATCTTTTCTTACTTTGTTTATAAATTTTAAGATTTTAAGTAGTAACAAAATGTATTTGTTTCTAGGCTACTTTAGACAATCATCTAAAAGCAGCATGCGATATGACGGAGGTGGGCGAGACAGCAAACAGGGTAGACAGCCTTCTACAAGAGGCTGGCGACTTTGAAAAACTATGTAACTGTGATCTCGATACTGCAACCTCAGTCATTGACGACGGTAAATAAATATTTTTGTCTTATGAAATTTTGTTAGTAGGTAACTACGTTTGTAAATAATATAAACCTTTTTTTACAAAATCGTACAAATCAATAACAGGACATCTAAATAGAAGAGAAAAAAAATACAATGTTCGAAATTTAAATGTTATAGACTGTCTTTTGTTTTGCTCAATGAAAAATTGTGTGTTGTATTTTGTTATTCGTAATTAACACGAATTATTAATTTATGGTTATTGTGTTGTTTACGAAAATAATCGTTTCTTTCTGTTTTATTTATATCAATTATAAATAAGTAAGGTTTCGTTTAATGTGAGGGAACTCCAGAAAAATACAGAAACACACTAACACTTCATTTTTTCTTCAGGAGAGAAATTAATGCAAGACCCGTTAAGTCAAGTCGACCACATAGAATCAAAATGCGAAGAACTGAGACGAACGAGCGCTTTACTATTGGAAAAGATTCAAAAACGAAACTTATTACTGACTAAAGCTAGAGAACTAATGGACAGGATAGATAAGGTAACTCTTAGTTTGTTTTCACGTAACTTAACGTAACATTACTTCCCAAAGAAATAGGCAAAAATGTTATATGCACTTCAGTTTATTTCGAAAAACTCATGCATGTTCCTTTTTGTCTTAAGTTATTATCACTTATTATCAAAATTGTTGGTTAACCTGTAGTTGGCGACTATAAAGTCCAAAACTGATTTATATGTATTTACTGTATTTAAATACCCTTTATATAGAAACTACTGGTACACCCTTAATATATAAATAAATAAATAATCACAGTAGGAAATTAACCTTATTTCTTACATTAAAACAAAATCTAGTAGGTAGTCCCTACTTTACTAAGTAATTATACTGACCTAATTCGTTATTTGATCATCATACTGTTTGAAAACTATTGACAACACTCTTAAATGAGAAATTGCTTGGAATGGCTTGTAGATGCTCTTGTTAATATATTTTTTTGTTAACAGGCAAACGAATGGTGCACAACGGGCGTAGAAATATTAGCCGGCGAAGGAGGATTAATAGCAGTGGATAAATTACTGGAAGACGCTGCCAGTTTCGGACTAACTGCTCCCGACCAGTTCCGGGACATGCTGATGCAGTCAGCCACGCAGGAGACCAGGGCTTTAGTCACCCAGGTAAACACTCTTGTAAACAACTGCAAGGAATAATAAATTAAATAGATATTAATGGTGGAAAAACCAAAACTTAGTTCCGGCTTTGGATACATAGAAATCACAGAGCGCTACCTATGATCCTTGCATCATTCTTTAGTTTCCATCACATCCATGCATCTTACCCTAGCATGCTGGACATCCCGGTTAAGAGTGTTCCACACAACACAATGGTAGAGCCTGTTCTAAGAGAACCTAGGTACCTCGAAAACCTCTTAGTAATCTTACTTACGTCTACCTACTCAACATGCCATAACCATCTTAGCACACCTCAAAAATAAAACAAAAGCTATACTATTCTGTTTGTATAGTGAAACCACTTGCAGAAACTAGTACTTTATGCATTTATGTTAAGAACTTTAGATAACTTAAGAATATGCATTCCAATACCAAATGCTTAGAAAGGTGAGCACGAATCTAGACACACGGCAGTGTGTCCGCCAAGTTCGAGCAAAAAAACCGACACACCGGCCGTGGGTTATATTACACGAACCATTTCGGGCCAAGTTCGACCCACCTATAACTCAAAATCATTTTATCTACGCATATGAAATTTGTAGTATCTGTCGAGATCTACTTACTTATCTAAAATACAAAATTTCATTAATGTACCTATTGTAGGTCTTGAGATATTGACGTCAGAAAATCGCTATTTTTACTATACACTCACTGACTGACTCACTCATCAAAAACCTAGACCACTTCCAATGGTCGTATTGACTTGAAATTTGGCATGGAGGTAGGTCTTTAGGTCAACATGCATTCTGAAAATGGCCAAGTGTGAGTCGGTTTTAAAAATAATGAAGGTGTAAATTCATACCCCTAAGGAACTAAAACAAAAAAATTATCTATATCTTCCAATGGTCGTACCGACCTAAAATTCGTTACGAAGGTTTGTATTTAGTCAAAGTAAAGTAAAATTAGAAAAAAAGAAAATAAACCTTACAAAAATAAATGAAATCCCACCCAAAACATAAATGTGAAAGGCTGCCAAGTTCGATAATATTGGAATGCTTCGCCTATAAAAGAAGTGAGATCTAAATAAGTACCAAGTTCCATACACAGACCTCAGTTAAAAATGATATAACTTGGCAAGTTTTAATAGAAAATTATATACTTGACTCATTGCGTTTAGTAGGTTTATAACAAAGTGTGTGAAAACTTGCCAACTTGTTATATCATTTTTAACTGAGGTCTGTGTATGGAACTTGGTACTTATTTAGATCTCACTTCTTTTATAGGCGAAGCATTCCAATATTATCGAACTTGGCAGCCCTTCACATTTATGTTTTGGGTGGGATAAAAATATCTGTGTAGGTTGACACCTTGGATTTATTGCGTTGACTACGAGACGTTTCTATGACCAATATACTGTAAATAAAATTAAAGTAGACGTAACGTTTAACAGAATGTCAGTGTTTTAGACTAGGTTTCATGGTAGTAAGTTTTTTTCCCTTTTGCATTATTCTGCACGCACTACTCATTCCCAGATCATTTTAAAAAACTCCATCCAAAGGTTGTCTGTAAGAAATCGCCGTGTGTGATGAGACCGCTTATTGTACTGTAACTACTATTACAATGTAATGTGTTTTACGCATGTGTGCAATAAAGTATAAATAAATAGAAACAGAAACTACATAATGTCGCCTAGTACAACAAATTTCAATTTAGAAAATCTCCTTACATACTGTTTTAACTTCCACCACGTCACACAAGAGTAAAATAACATTCTAATCCTCCTAATATTGTCCTTAGGTGGCTCAAAGAGTAGAAGACGTGTGGCTGATGGTATCCGTGAAGCGAGCTACTCTTCAAAGGGCAGCAGCGAAGCCGGCGCGGCCTGTCCAGTCAGTACCACCGCAGAGTGCAGTCATACCAGCGACCAACCACCAGGTTAGTTATATTCACAGCTTACTCGTGTGATATTTGAGGATGCTCGACTAGTTTCGAGGCACAACCGGAACTCATAATCAGGCGACTAACGCTGTGTAGCTAACACAGAGTGACGTATTCATACTAAAATCAGGTCGTCAATGTAAAATACTGCTGTGTAGGTGTAGAACTCGCCAAAATTGGCCATTTCGAATAAAATGTAGAAAAAGAAATAAACTAAGAAAGCAATATTGATGAACTCACCATATAAGTAGCTAACGGTTACTTTTGGGCTAAACTTGAAATTGACTAATACTTCGGTACTTTTAAAAGGTTCGGTACCTTTAATTTTGATGATACACTGTCTATTTAATGTTTAGTCGATATTTTGGAACAAACTTAATTTTAAAATCTGTTTCACGTACTATTTCCTATTTTCTTTATTATAGGCACCCTTTACCGTTTTACTACGTTTATCAAAAAATCTAGCATCTTACAAGAGTAGAGCTTACAAGAGTTTGTGTGGTTTTCTATGTTTTACTTAAGGATATTATAGGATTAGGCTCTGTTATAAAACAATCTCTTAAAATTTAAAGTATTCAAAAGTGAATTTTGATTAGACAACACATTAATTGAACTTAGGTTGGTACAACTCATCAAAATATCATTAACGAATCCCATGATAGAAACCGTGACCTACTTGTATCCTTTTTAAAACAAGAATACAGTTTGTATAGATTCAATATACATATTTTATACAACAATATTCATTCAGTATTAACATAATATTAAAAACATGGTGTTAAATGAGATGTGCATCTCATTAATCAAGCCTAACACTCGTTAGTCTGCTAAATAGGTACCTAGCTGAGCAGTAAAAGCAAATGGCGTAAAATGCTTATCTTTACTCATAAACCCTGACGTAATTACTTTAACAATCAAGTGCAGTGTTAACGCATGCGACACCTGCGCGACCACTTTCTTGCGCACACGCATACTCGTGCATTGTGACTGACCGATACGCGCCGCGAATGTAAAGGAAACTACTTTAACTACCTGTTCTGCCTGCCTTCTATGAAAGTTGTCGGGATAATGACTCAGGCCGAGGGACTGATTGCTTAAGGACTTAATTACATTACAAGTTTCATTAAGAAAGTTGATTTGTGTCTGTCCGATAAAAATAAAAGCAAATCTAAATTGAAACACGACATTTTGATGTAACATTGTTACTAACATGTTTAGGTAATGTTTCTGTTCGTCTATAAATCTCACTAAATTAATTTATTCTACAATAATCCACGATAAGTACTTAATAATATGTAGTTACGTAAGAACCTCTAAGTGAGGCTACCGCGTTAGTTTGCCTATGGTTAAACCATATAACTATATTTTCGTAAATTAAACATAATAACTCTCTAACCAATAACACAGGAAAGCCAGATACGCTTCCGGCTATAAAACGTAGTCTCGTTATCTTTAATGAAGACAAGTGAATCGCGCGATTTATCGCGAATCGGTTGCAAAAACGCGCGTAATCTGCGCTATCGTGTAGAAAGTGCGCACAACCCGCAGAGGTCGCGCACTGCGCATGTCAAAGCGCAGCTTTCATTTCATATGGGTTGTAATCATCATCACTAGTAACTGCCAATGCGTTTCCATTGTTAGTTTAATTTACGACTGCATAAATCTGACTAGACTGAATCCAATAAGCAACGGAACTTGTTTAAGGCTAGGAAATTGAACACGCAGCTGTTCAGTGCACAAATTATCACAATAATAATGAAGTATCCTCCGAAGTCAGCGAACAAATAAATCAGTAACCTTTTATAGGTGGTAAAACGTATTAACAAATACACTTTCTCCAATTATTTGCATTTCGATTTAAGGACCAGCCAACTTCACGTATTTACTTCGAAAAAATTCAATAAAGTGTCCATTAACCACGTACCATATCAGATGTTATCTAAAAGGGAGAAATCGAAAACCTGTTAAACTAGTAAAAGCCAAAGGATTGCGTGCGTCCGCAAATAGACAGTTTCTTTGCGAGTTTGATTTCCTCAGGGAAATGGATCTATACAACTGTTAGAAATGTTTGCTTTCGATGTTATTCGGCTTGTCAATAACATATCTTTATAAAATGCTTTCATACACTACAACAGGGTAAATAGATTAACTTAAATGTATGGATTGCGTTCTCTTTTCTAGCTATAAGAGGGATACAATATTATTTATTTTTTCACACTGTAGTGTTGACACTGCACTACAAACATTCCACTGCCACTCACATATAGATAACTAAGGAATAAAATAGTATACTAATCGAAACGGCTTTAAAATATGGCTCGTCAATCACTATTAGCCGTTCACCCAAATTCAGGTTCCTAACGATTGGTTTTTTCATCTCTTCCAGAATGTCCGTATACGAAAATAAACTTTGCTTCCGTGTCTATTTTAAATAATTCTCTCGTTTGATCGCCTTCGTAACATCAACCTATTGACCGAATGTACGTAACAGACACTAATTTAACGACAAATTCAATCTTGCAACCTCGATAGAATGACTTATCGTACATCAAGCAGATAACACATGTTTGTTTTGGTGCGGGCTCCTTGCTTTTCTTATTTACTCTGTCAAAGATACAATTTTATTTTAAGTCCTATCTTTGAAATAGAAATACGCAATACACATATTTACTTAAGCACATATTTTTCCACAAACATCATACAATAAAATTAATTGTTTCATGGCAATGATAACTAACATTCTAAATCTAAAATGTACATATTGGTCAATTAAACGCCTAGATTTCCATCGTATTTTAAAAAATATTCCATTTCCTGCGAAAATATGCATAAATTATGTTAAGTAGATAGAGACACATAGTTTTCCTTATTAAATTATTATTATTGCCTAATTTTTGACGCTTTCTTTTTTAAGAATTATTAGAGGAAGACAATTTATTGTCAGTGTACTCCTACGTTTTGGTATTCAAGTATTCACGTACACGAGCGTAATAACAATCAAACATAACGTTTTCTCTTTATGACCAGCCATAACAAATGGATAGATTATGGATCTGTTATACTACATTTTAATTTTCTTCTTAAACTACCCATAGATGTTTCTAGAAGCTGTAGCTAGCCGAGCTTATACAGAACAGCACACATAACAGTAAAGCCATTTGCTAGTTAAAGTTATATGTAGGTACCCTACATTACGCTGCAGGTCAACAGTAAATATCTACCTTAGAAGGATGCAATAGGTACTTGATACATTTACTACCTCGTAGATAAATTACTGACTGATATATGTACCAAGACGTAAGACTATGAGCATGATATGTAGGACATGAACCATTGACGTGATTAAAATGTATTTTCTGACTGGTTTCACAATCACATACAGATGAATAAAAATGTCAATCTTCTCAAGCACATTGATCACGAAACGAGTGGTGGTCGTTAAGCCAATCAGTATGTATGGGATACCATATTGTCCACAGAGTACATACATTTATGGTATAGTAAACTATGGTGTACCATTGACAAATAAGTCTCGCAATAATATTTTATGGTGGTAGTGAAAGTGCATAATAATGGTCACTGTGACCATGGGGTAATGGCGCAATATCCGTGAAACACTATCGAGGATAGAAATAGGGTCTAGACAAGGAATCTTGACTAGTTTCTTTAAGGGCTCTTTAAGACATACGAGTACGTAATGGAAATGCGGAAAATGTTAAGATTGTTTAGAATTTGCATTAAGCATGCATGTGATGTACCTATTCTGAATTTTAACGAAATGTTAAGGTCCTAGAAAATGTAAAATAGGATTTAGGCAGTAAATTATTTAAATAAAAAATTAACGATGTCTCTTCAGAAGGTAACGATTTCAAATAATCTTTCAACGTTATAAAATGAGCCATTAATGTTATTCACACTACACAATCAGGCAACATCATATATCTTGCAGCTTCCTTTCGTGCTGAGAGCAATAAACGGAGGTGCGATTATAATTCGCGAATGAATATTCAATCGTAGCCATTAGATTTGTAAATGGACAAATTTGCAACAGAACGTTGTCTGTATCTATTAACACACTTTATCGTTCCGCGTTCCATTGACCTAATGCTCACATTTACATAGGTACTACAATTTAATACATATACACAATATTTACCCCGTTATTATATAATAGCTACGCTTGTATAATAACATCTTTATAGAAGTTCACGCTAAAAGTAGATCTGAACCAAGACAGCTTTCCGATTAGAGCTATATTTACCTGTGTATAAATATTTCAGCAAATAATAGAGAGAGCAGAAAGCTACTTTGTTTATTAGGTTGATAAAATCCTGTTAAATCCATTTTGGTACCGTACAAAGTCAGAACCTAAGTAAAGCTACTTAATGAGCTTCCCATAGAAGGTCTTAGCGAACGTTCCAATAAACTAATACGAAATGTGTAGTATGTAGGTAAACGTCAGATGTGAACCAATTTAACCGGTTGTATCTATCTGACCGCTCCTCGTCGATGCATAGTTCGCCACAGCTGCGTTTGCGCACCGTGTGGCAATCGGAATCAATTGAATTAAAGAGCTACGGTCGACAATACCTATTCAGAAAGTTCACGACCCTCCATTATCTTATCCGACCTCTTTCTGTTGACACAATCACACTCACTTTTATCCTTTACCAACGATTACTAATATTTTGACATTTGCTCTATCAATTTATGCGTTGCAAAATGTAAAGTCGTTTAGCTAAGCTTAAATTGAAAGTTATTACTACGTGTGTTTTCAAATTACTCTATCAAATATTAGCCATTATTTTGTGTTGACTTTAGTTATGACATTTCATAACGGCAACGTTGTGGTTGCAATTAGTACGAATAGGTAGGAGACTAACTGACTACTTACATACTAATGATGTTGGCACTCCTAAAAGTTAGTATAACCACATCATGTTAAGAAAACAACCTAAAATGTATTCATTTCTCAATACTTAATTATTACTTAGAATATATTATAATTAATGCACACATTATGTAAACTTTATGTGAATTATAGTGAAAAGTTCAAAGTTAGATACACAGCAGTATAACGAGGATTAACAACTTTGGTAACATCAGGTCTTGGTTATGTTTACGTATAACAGAACCGTCCTAAATAAAATTATCATGCACTACGTAACAACCTTTCCAATACTGGCTTTACTTCCCGCTTCAAGGAATGTTGGCATCAAGGCAAGTTGGTGACAGGACTTCGATCATTCATAATACAATATCACTTTAACATACCAAATAGATATTACATATTAGTATTGCACACACGTGGGAGTAACTCTCGATTAATAAAAAAACATTGACCCTAACATATTGTCATATTATTTCAATGCGTGGGCCTAATGTTACTAAATTGTAGAATCATTTCAAGGTTCCAACAGTTTCCTTACGTTCAGAAGTCGCTACGATACAAAGGATTTTTTGTTACTTTAAAATTTTGATGTCTCTGAAGGTTATTATATTTTTTATTATAAAAAAAAGTAATCCATCGCTGGTGCCTCAAGATTTCTTATACTACGTGCACAGCTGTTAGGGTGAATGGACTCCGCGTGGTTCGGTTTACAAGTCCCTTGTAATGTAACCTTAATCCTGGTAGCAATACGGCTTATTTTCATTGACCAGCCCCTTATATGGCTTTTCCTGTCATAGAAAATTACATTCCCGATTGTACAGGACTCCGCTTAATTGGATTTGAGATTCCTTCTACGTGAAACTCACCGAGGCTGGTCGCTGGAGTAATATAGCTTTGTTATTATATTCTGCAGCCTCGCACAGCCTGGTTACATAGTAAATGGTAACATTCCATTCCCAAGGTGAGCAGATTATGGTTTAGTGTTTAGTACATTTACAATTCATAAAAATATCTTATGTCATGAACGACTAAGATAATACGTAGTAGTCTAGCAAACAATTGCACGACTCTATATGCATATACTCGTAGGCAAAAAATAAGATTTAGGTTTTTGAGGGAGAGAGCAGGTTTCTTCTTCTTGATAAATAAAACTCTTCGAGGTCGTATTTCGGAATGATTTATTCGTCAAAGATCCCTACCAATATATACAGTTACCCTATCTCACTTACACACTAAGTACACACCGCAATGCTTTTTGCAACCGACCAATAGCAGCGCAGGACCGATCGCGCGAGTTTGACGTCGCGTCCGCGAGAGGGCGCCGCCGCTCGCTCGCGTCGCGTGGCCGCGCCGCCGCTTTAAAAAGGCGCGCTCCCCGCGCCGCGTCCCTTTCGCTCCGGTGCCGTCGACGTGTGCAGACGCCTCTCCGCTCGTGCTATCTCGCTGATCGCCGTGTCTTCGTGACTCCGTGTTCCTCGTGCTCAGCTTCTGCTTGCTTGCTGCGTGTGTTGTGTGTCGCTTGTGCCATGCCGTGCTTCTGCATGTCTTGGTTCCAACAGCCGTCAATAGAAACTTATACAAACGTCTTTTTCAAGACGCGTTTCTGTACAGAAGTCAAAAACGTAAACAACCGTCTTTCTCAAGACGTGTTTCTGTGCAGTGGTCAAAAACGTGAACAACCGTCTTTCTCAAGACGTGTTTCTGTGCGGAAGTCAAAAACGTTAACAACCGTCTTTCTCAAGACGTGTTTCTGTGCAGAAGTCAAAACGTAAACAAACGTCTTTTTCAAGGCGAATTGCTTCCTCGTTTCTTGATAACAGAAAGAGTCAAAAACACAACGTATCCAAACGTCTTTTTCAAGGCGACTTGCTTCACTGTTTCTCATTAACATAGAAAGTCAAAACAAAGGTAACGTCAGGCGGGGCAAGCGCGCCAACGGGGTAAGCGCACCTACCATAAAAATATCGAAAACTACAGATGTAATACAACTAACGACATCTTACATCAATGCAACAAACTCAAATGCAGTTCTATTTCAACATAACAGATGTCTCTGTTCACCATAACTTGACGTAACCGCCATTTTAGTTTTAGTGTCATTTAAACCTGTTACCAGAGATGAGCTCGTGTTAATTATCTCCTTAAATCCCCAAAAATTTTATGTGTTGCGGCAAACCAATAAGGTGAGTACAGAATTTTGTTGTTTTTCTTTAAATCTGTGGCTGTATTTTAGTCCTATCTAGTGAAATTAATATTTTTTTATTGAATTTAAAATCTTAACCTCAAAATAGTCAAGTGAGGCAAGTGCGCCTAAATTTTTAGTTATATGGCGCACTTCCCCCAAGCCAGAAGTCGTCAACTTTTATGATTTAGTTATTTTCTTAGCCGACGCACGACAGCCTCGGAAAAAAGAATGATTTTAGTTCGTATTAAGAATTTAATCTCTAGATGTGATGGAATTTTTTGTCGGTTTTTTCTTAATTTCTTTTTGAAATTAAATTTTTACGTTTTTTAAATTTAACGGTATAAAAACGTTATTTTAACATTTTTTTGCGAAAAAAATTAATTTTTAAGTACTTAATGCATAAAAATATAAGTCTGATTTGATTTAATAAAGATTTCTTTTACTCTAGACAAACATTTTTATTTAAATACACCAGCATTCACCTTAAAAAAAAAACACATTTAAGGTTTAGAACCCCTGATTACAAGTTTATGGCGCACTTGCCCCAAATATGGTATAGAAGCTGCAGTAGCCTATAGAATGAGTAAATTAAAAAGAAACCAAGAGTAATGAGTTCATTTGTTTGTTCTATTAAGTATATTATCAGTATTTCTGGTAACTTGAAATTTTAACGTTATTTTTTTATACAGGCGCACTTGCCCCGTTTCCAGAGGCAAGTGCGCCTGTAACCATGTTTTCCAATTTCGTTGAAAATAATGTAAAAATATGGTAGAATGGATATTACCAACGTTTCTTGCAGCTACAACAATCCAAATATTGATAATTTAATAAAAGTTCACTCATAAGTCAGCATTAAAAAAATGTTTTGCGTCGAAATCATCTATGCAAATAGTATGGCGCCCTTGCCCCGCCTGACCTTAATTGTTTGGTTCTTCACTGAGGTATGGTAAGGGTAAACTGGTTTTGCACGGAGGTACGGTATTGGTAATCTGGTTTTGACGAAGGTAAATCGGTAATGTAACATGTCGCTATATCACTCCCCCCTAAGCGAAGCGTACATTTGGTTTCACTGTTCGGCCGGTGCGGGTGACGTAGGCTTCGCGCGGTGGGGCGGGGGCGGGTAGCGGCGTCCGCGCGTCGTTGCTTGTGTGTGTAGTTGAGGTACTTGTAGCGCTCGACGTATTTGATGAAGTTGAGGTTTTGTGTTCTTCTTCGTTGTGTAAGTATGCCAGTTTATCTTCGTTGAGTAAGTATGCCGGTTTTATTCTGTCTATTGAGACGACTGTAGTTCGATTAGGCATCTGTAGGGTAAAATTCTTCCCGTCGCGTTGAATCACCTTGTAGGGGCCATCGTAGGGAGGTACAAGCGGGCTGCGCACGGTGTCATTGCGCACAAAGACATGTGTACACGTGGTTAGATCTTTGTGTACGAATGTGCGTACGGTGTTTGAGTGTGGTTTGTTGTTCGTGGATAACGTAGACATTGTTTCGGTCAGCTGACGGACGAATTCGGCATCGTCAATGTTCGGCTGTGTAGGCACGAAGAAATCCGATGGTACACGAAGCGTAGAACCGTAGGTCATGAGTGCCGCGCTGACTTCCTTGTCTTGACGAAGTGCTGTACGTAATCCTAGTAACACCGTTGATAACTCGTCGCTCCAGTTTGTGCGCGCGCATCTCGCCATGAGTGCTGACTTCAAAGTGCGGTGCCAGCGCTCGATTTGTCCGTTGGCTTGCGGGTGGAAGGCTGTAGTTCGTATTCTTTTTATTCCGCATTTCTTCATTAGTGAATTGAACAGTGATGATTCGAACTGTCTGCCTTGGTCCGTCGTGATGCGTAGTGGGCAACCAAATCTTGAAATCCACCCGTCGAAGATGGCTTTGGCGATCGTGTCCGCGGTGATATCTCGGACTGGTATCGCCTCGGGCCATTTAGTGCAGCGATCGATCATCGTTACTAGGTACCGGTAGTCATTCGACGGCGGCAGCGGTCCCACGATGTCAACGTGTATGTGCTCGAAACGTTGTGATTTTTCGAACTCGCCGAGAGGACTGATAGTGTGCCGCTGTACTTTTCCACGCTGACAACCGATGCATGTCTTCGCCCATGTTCCGACTTCTTTGTTCATGTTCGACCAGAAGAACTTCGTTGACATTATCTTCCTCGTAGTACGTACGCCTGGGTGACTGAGCTCGTGTTGCGCTTTGAATGCAGCAAAACGATATTTCGCGGGTAAATACGGACGTATGTTGCCTGTTGATGTTTCGCAGATAATCGGTCGTTGACCTCCGGGTAGTGAAATACTTGTGAACTGTAGGTTAGGTCTTGACATGCAAATCTGTAGTTCTGAGTCGTTTTCTTGGTCTATTGCGAGTTGATTGTAGTCGATTGAAGTTTCTGATAGGTCGATTTCTTCAATGCGTGATAAGGCGTCGGCCGCTTCGTTGTTATCACCGTGCACGTACTTAATGTTCGAACAAAACTGGCTGATGAAGTGAAGTTGGCGTTCTCTTCGTGATGTGTCGCTGGTACTCGGCGATCTTGTTAGTGCATAAGTAAGAGGTTTGTGGTCGGTGAATATCGTTAGGTCGTTGCCCTCTATTAGTCGACGGAGATGTTTGACGGCAGTGTACATTGCTAGTAATTCGCGATCATATACACTGTAACGTCGCTGTGTTTCACTCATTGTCTTCGAGAAAAATGCTAGCGGTTTCCACACGTTGTCCACTTGTTGTTGAAGTACGGCGCCGATGCTTGAGTTAGATGCGTCGGTATATAAGCGTAGCGGCGCGTTATGTATCGGGTGCGTGAGCGTCGTAGCGTCGAGAATGCTTTGTCGGCATTTCTCGAAGGCTTGCTCTGCTTCTGTGGTCCACGGTATCGGAGTCTTGTCTTTCTTCTTAGTGTTATGAAGATATTTATTTAGTTCGTGTTGATACTCGGCTTGATGGGGTAGGCAGCTGCGGTAGAAGTTGATCATGCCGAGAAATCTTCTTAGGTCTTGCACTGTTTGTGGTTTTGGGTAATTAACTATGGCTTGAATTCGTTCTTGAGTAGGTTTGATTCCTTCCGGTGACACTTCGTACCCGAGAAACTCGACGTTTTGTTTATCGAACTCGCACTTATCGATGTTTAGACTGACGCCGTAGGTATTTAGGCGTTCGAGTACTATTTCGATGTGACGTCGGTGTTCGTCTTGATTCTTCGAGTGCACAAGTAGATCGTCGATGTAACAAAACACGATGTCGTCGAGTCCTCGTAACACTTCGTGCATGAATCTTTGAAACGTTTGTCCGGAGTTTCTTAGGCCGAATGTCATGCAGTTGAACTCGAAGAGACCAAATGGAGTGATTATTGCGGTTTTCTGTGCGTCTTCTTTAGCGATAGGTATCCAGAAGTATGCCATCTTGAGATCGAGTTTTGAAAAGATCTTCTTGCCGTGGAGTTGGTAGGTAAAATCTTGTATACGTGGTATAGGGTATCTGTCGGGTACTGTGACGGCGTTTAGTCTTCTGTAGTCGCCGCAGACTCGAAGTGAACCGTCTTTCTTCTTGACGACGTGCAGTGGACTCGCCCAAGGACTGTTTGAAGGCTTGCAAATACCCATCTCCATCATGTGTTCGAACTCGAGTTTCGCTGCTTTGTATCTGTCGGGCGGTAGAGGTCGCGCACGTGAGTATATAGGTGGTCCTGTTGTCTCGATGTGGTGCGTCACGTTGTGTTTAACTGGAGTCTTCAATGACATGGGTCGCAGAACGTCTGGATACTTCTTTAGTAGGTCGTGATAGGCGTGATCCCGGTTAACTGTGTAGACGGTTTCTTGTTCGGAGCTGTTGATCTTGATTGTGTTTACACTGAGTTCGGTGACGCGGTCGATGAGTTTTCTTCGGTGTAAGTCGACTAGTAGTTGGTGATGTACTAGGAAGTCTGCGCCTAGTATTGATGTGTTTACGTCAGCTATAACGAAAGTCCATCTGAATCGTCTTCGCAAACCTAGGTTGAGTTCGAGTGTGCGCTCTCCGTAGGTGCGAATTTCGGTGCCGTTGGCTACGAATAGCTTGTATGCTGTCTTCGCCGGCTTCCAATGTTTCTTGTTTCTTGTTGATAGAACTGAAATGTCGGTTCCCGTGTCGATTAGAAATTTTTCGCGCAAGTTAGTATCGATAATACAGAGTCGGCGGCTTGTTTGGTTTACATCGACGCCCGCCAACGTAGATGTACTTTCTAGTTTTCCCGCTTCTTTGCACACGGTGGTTCGCATTTGCGTGCTTCGTCGCCGAATCGGTAGTGGTAGCGACATAACCAATTCGGGTCGCCAGGCTTGATGCTACTCTGCCCACGCTGTCTGGATCGTGATTGCGAGCGTGAACGGTTGCGATGTGAGAAGCGCGAGTAGCGGCGGTAGTTTCCCGCGCTTTGCTGGTTCGTACGGAGTTCGGCGATTTCCAGGGAAAGTTTCTCTATTTGTTTCGATAGTAAGGCGAATTGTAAGTTTTCTTGACACGCTGTTGTGGTTGTTGCGACTGCGTTGATGGAAGTAGGCTCGAAGTGCTCCATCATTTTGTCAGCCATGGCGGCTAGCATTTCAAGTGACGACTCGGTGTTTACGGAGATTACGGCGCGTATTTGTGTAGGAAGTTGATTCAGCCACATTACTTCTAACGCTACGTCGGACAAGAGTTTACCGCTGAGGGCACGCATCTTGCGGAATAGCTGGCTAAGCTTCTGGTCGCCGAGCTCGAGACCACTGAGTAGTTTCTGTAGCTGGCGATGGTTAGATTCTTGATACGTGGATATTAGTCTTTCCTTTAGCGTGCTGTACTTGCCGGTAGCTGGGGGGTTCAGGATGATGTCGGCGATCTGTTCTAGGTCGCTGTTGCCGAGCAGTGGTACGACGAGGTTGAATTTCTGCTCCTCTCCTATCTTGCTGGCGGCGACGGCTGCCTCGAATTGCGCAAACCAGAGGCGGGGATTTTGCCGCCAAAATTGTGGCAATCTTGCGGGCAGGGATATCGTCGCCACGTCGCTCTTCACTGTGGTTACGCCGTGGGCGTCACAGAATTCTTCGCTGGTAGCCATAATTTTCTTTCTTCAGACTGGCAGGGATTCGACGTCTTGATATTATTTTCCTTTTCCTGTGTTCTTTCTTCTCAGGAGGGTCACCAGTTTTGAGGGAGAGAGCAGGTTTCTTCTTCTTGAAATAAAACTCTTGAAGTCGTTTTTCGGAATGATTTATTCGTCAAAGATCCCTACCAATATATACAGTTACCCTATCTCACTTACACACTAAGTACACACCGCAATGCTTTTTGCAACCGACCAATAGCAGCGCAGGACCGATCGCGCGAGTTTGACGTCGCGTCCGCGAGAGGGCGCCGCCGCTCGCTCGCGTCGCGTGGCCGCGCCGCCGCTTTAAAAAGGCGCGCTCCCCGCGCCGCGTCCCTTTCGCTCCGGTGCCGTCGACGTGTGCAGACGCCTCTCCGCTCGTGCTATCTCGCTGATCGCCGTGTCTTCGTGACTCCGTGTTCCTCGTGCTCAGCTTCTGCTTGCTTGCTGCGTGTGTTGTGTGTCGCTTGTGCCATGCCGTGCTTCTGCATGTCTTGGTTCCAACAGCCGTCAATAGAAACTTATACAAACGTCTTTTTCAAGACGCGTTTCTGTACAGAAGTCAAAAACGTAAACAACCGTCTTTCTCAAGACGTGTTTCTGTGCAGTGGTCAAAAACGTGAACAACCGTCTTTCTCAAGACGTGTTTCTGTGCGGAAGTCAAAAACGTTAACAACCGTCTTTCTCAAGACGTGTTTCTGTGCAGAAGTCAAAACGTAAACAAACGTCTTTTTCAAGGCGACTTGCTTCCTGGTTTCTTGATAACAGAGAAAGTCAAAAACGCAACGTATCCAAACGTCTTTTTCAAGGCGACTTGCTTCACTGTTTCTCATTAACATAGAAAGTCAAAACAAAGGTAATTGTTTGGTTCTTCACTGAGGTATGGTAAAGGTAAACTGGTTTTGCACGGAGGTACGGTATTGGTAATCTGGTTTTGACGAAGGTAAATCGGTAATGTAACATGTCGCTATAAGGTATTACCACTCCATTTCAAATGTCAACCACAAGTAATTATTACTTTTTGTTTGGAATCTAGAAGATAAACACGTTAAACGTCCAAGATCGTGCGTCTTTGTTAATGAAACTTAGAACTGTTACTGAAACAGATTACAATTAACAAAATAGACTTTTGTCTTGCTTGATTACCTTTACCCTTTGTCTTGCTTACTTTCAGAATTTAATTATATCAATTTATTACTCATCTGCACACAAATGAATAATCGTAAAATATAACAATACGTGAATTACACATTTAAATTACCATTGCAGTTTTTGTTGAAGCCTTTCCATACCCAGTATACCCAGCAGCACAATGTAGAATGAACCATGTTTCTTTCGGGCACACCTGTTTCCTGCCACTAGCTAATGCATATAGCATTGTCTTTGTTTTTGTCCCTCTTCCGTCGCTTTGTTAAACCCTGGTCGATTTATGAGTGATCTATTATATTCCGTTGTGCAAGTGCACTCTGAACATGAGCTTGAATTCGATGTGGGAAACCTATCACTTCCCAGACTAAAAGCAAAACAATTGAGGCCCAGAACCCCATTATATTTATGGTACAGTTTCTATACTGTCAATGTGAAATTACACAATACAGAAACCTTACATGTGAAGATAGATTTTTCCAATACGTCACTGGGTAAGAACTGTTTATTTCTATTGTGTTATCTGCAGTTACGTATGTCGTTCTAGGTAGCGTTAGTACTATTATTTTGGTTTGATCGTCTGTATACCACGACATACCAAGGCACAATTTAAGAATCATATCTACTAACATTTCCAAACCTCTACATCTACTTTAACAATCTTGTATTTCCAATTTTGTAATATAAAATGCTTCAAGTCATCCGCAAAATCTCCAAGTATGATTGCGTGTAGCCTAAATGCCGTTCGCCCACTTATGACCGTATTTAGCTTGTTTAGCTTTGGTCAGTTAAAAAGACTGCTTTTGTAACAGCGATTTGATGTTTTATTTATTAACAGCTAATTCATTAATATTAAGGTTTGGGGTACTGGTCTCAGAACAAAGAATTTGTTTTGTGAGTAATCAGTAAGTATCTTGACTTTGTCTGATCAACTAACTAGCTAACACAATATAATTTTAACTATGAGACATATGCTAGTTATTTTGACGAGTCTGTATTGTTTCTATGCATTGTTTTTCTCTGGTTAACCACTTGAAAAGCTAACAAATTCCTAAACCCGGAAAATGCAATGCAACTAGGTCAAAATGGGACTAAACGACGTTACCATTACTTAACACAAGTGATATGATAAGAACAGTGTCAATAAGCAACATACTTGTACTTTTGTGTAACAATGATAAACGATATAAGAACTTGGACGCCCGTTATTATGTTTTGTATGTTAGTCAGTCGGCAGGCCACGTTCTCCTTCATTCCACCCACATCGGCCATTCACAGACGCTGTTTTTGCAGGAACTCATTAGCGGTAGATATCTAATTTAACTCTTTAAAAGGGGAAAATTATTCAAACTAGAGAAGGTAACATTAAGAAAACCATTAAACTTGTCCCGTACTTTCGCATTTAACATCTATTTTGCACGTGTGTCACTTATAAATTAATAGTAATGAGAAAATTAACATTTTTATTCCTACTCAGTGCTACAAATTGACTGGAATACGTCGGGGAAATCGAGATGCAAGACATTCAAAGCTGCTTGTTGCAATCAAAATAGTATCAATCATCGCATAGATCACGATTTCTAATTGCCAAACCGATCATGTCTGCGCCTGGATCGACAACAAGAATTTGAAGTTCAATGCCGTAGACAGCAGCACCTACAAAAACGATGACTTCGCACCTCTTAACAAAAAAATTGATTTCGATTTCTGCAAATCATCCCATCGTATTAATACTTGCTCGCGTATATCCGAGTGCTACTAACCCACAACAATTGTTCCTAGTCGTGATTTTTTTAAACAGTAAACTTTTAATTATATTTTTTTAGGAGGCCGTGTAGGTATATGATCACTACAACCTTTCAAAGCAATAGGTCTTCGTGTCTATTTACCACATGGCAAATTATTATTTACTTTACACTCGCATTTGGTTTATACAAATATGGGCATGGCAAACAGCCGCTGGCGCAACGGTAGAGCGGATTATGCGCTAGCGCAACCGGTAATTTACAAGGGTTTTCTGATCACACCGCTATATTTAGAAGCAAGCAGGCTTTGTCAATTAACGAGCTTTCATTGCCGCATACTGCTATACATTGTTATATGACTGTGTTGAGACACCAAAGGAAAGTCTTTGCCACTTACTTTCAAATACATATAAATTGCAATACGTTTGTGCTCCAGTTTCCGAAAATATCCGAATCACGTACACATCGGAAGCTGGTGACACGGAACGGGATCGTTGATAGAATTCTCACACGTCTAGACATTTGATTGATTTAATGAATTTGGTAACCCTTGGAGTTCTTTCGGTCCGTCTATATTTTTTTTTTTTACAAATGTTCATGCGGTGACTATTGCCAAACTTCTTACGTTGCAATTTTTGTTAATTGTGTCTCATATAAAATTAACATTTCGCCAGTTGTTGGTTCTTACCTAAGCCAAACCCGTCGGACAGATTTTAAATGAGAAAAGGTAACTTTTAATTAAAACATGTAACCTGGGGCGAGTGTCCCAACAGCAGAATCATTACAAACCGAAGGTCATTCACTAGCAGCCACTTTGATACTTGAAGTGTTGGTATTGCGGAGTTATGACCGTGACATTTAGAAAATATTAAATCATTGAACTTGGAACCAGCCAAACGAAACCAAATTGCTATTTCTTACTCTAATTACACACCAGGTACAAGCAAAATGGTAGTTTAGCTATAGCAAATCATTTTAATCAGAAGATGCCACGCTAACTTTACAGGCTAAAAAATGATTGAGTTGTTCTTAGCTTACTAAATTAAATCTTATCCGAATGGGATTTATTGTTCAGTTTTTTGGGATAATTATGTGTCAATTTATCACTCATCTCTACAACTTTTATGATTATTATACGTTTTCATGTAGAAAACAACGGTATTGTGTAACTCAACCTATGATCTGACACAATTATTACCACTCAATTGTACAGAGTACACGGTGTGTTAGCAATAATGCATTAAATTACTCAACTGCTTTTGTTAATTAATCGTATTACCTCATTTATATCAGTTCTAAGCATTTTAATTCGTGGGAAACCCATTCTGTTTGCAATTCGTGCGAACTTTAGTTAGGACATGAGGATTGTTCGTTTCGTTAGCAATCGCATAAATTTTAAATAAAGTAAAATTGAACTGGAAAGTGCTACCTGTCGGTGATTTATTTGCATGAAACTGAAGCGAAGAATGCATGTTTGCGTTAGATATTTGTCAACAAAGCCTCACGTCAAATTGAATGACAATTATTTACTACGCTCATCGGTTTGCCTCGATTATTCAGTTTCATCATCGACGTGACGAGGGTGTAATCCAATCATTGTTTTGGAATTACGAGCAATTCTTGCCCGCAGTCCGTGTGTGTTACGTGCTGTGCTGTGCTGCCTACAAATAAAATAAAATATAAAAACAGTTATAATGAAAATTTCTATATGTTTACTAGGTTTGCATTGATTGCTATATTTTACCTAATACCAACATGTGCAACTAATAAGATTTATAAGTGATCCCTATCTATAATCTTTTTAATTTCGTAATATTTCGGATAGTTATTCAATTTAAACACGTTCCAAAGTTATTTAAATTTATTTATCCTTATTACCTTTTTTAGTATTTTTCCAAACTTTTGTTATTTGCGCTTACGGAGGACTTCTCCGTCGGAGGAGAGTGCCAGGCGCGGTGGGTTTTGAGCGCGTAGTAGTCTGCCCGATGAGCCGTAGCGCGGCGGTCTTGCCGCCACGCTCGCGTAACCTTACCACTGCTCATGTGAATTTTTGACGATTAAATTTTTTTTTGAATGAACACTAATAGTGGGGTGATAATCTTTTAGAATAGTGATTAACTGTGAATTTATTGAATTTCTTAAGTGTCAGTGACCATCCAGTGCTAAGTGATGAATTAGGACGCCTACATAAATTACATCATTTGGTGATGTTGACTTGTTTTCAAAGGGAGCGAGTGCTTTAGAACGTTTTATCAGTTCAGTTCAGTGTTGTGAACCAGGCGATTATCCTGATGAAGCGGTCGACGTGGGTGGACGTGGAAACAGGCGGCCGCCTGGGCTGCAACGGCGAAATATTCTGGAGCGAATGCGCTGAATGTGATTGCTCTTACTGCAATCCGAACTACGTTTGCGTGTGTAGTGAAAAGGTATTATGATTTACTGTGAACGTCATAAATGCATGAAATGTTCATTTTGATTCCATTAAAATAATAATGTATAGAACTAGAAACATTAGAAATATTTTATTTAACTTGAACATTCTATCATAGCTATTGTACTGCTTTGCAGTTGATAGGTATTATAATCATAGCAGGAAGAAAGGTAACTCATTTGACTGCTAAACTCAACTTGAAGCATCGTTATCTCTTTTTGAAATGGACAAATATTTGTTAACAGTCTTCAAGGTCCGTCGACCTTTCAAGCCGTGTGAATTTTTAAACAAAGTAATTATAACATTCACAATTCCCATTTCGAAAGGTTCCAGTGTAATGGGTAAACTATAACTATTGACATATAAAACTGGCTATGTACAAAGCTTATATGATAACCTACTTTCATATCCACATCCACAAGTTAATGTACTTAACATTGAGAAAAACTATTGAGGCAAATCGCCTGTAACTCGAAGTATGATGAGACATTAATGGCGGTGGAACTTTAGCAGGCTGTCTCACAACTTATCTGTAGTATGTAGATATCTATGGATAGTTTTGTGGTCTAGATTACACTATAAACATGGTTGGTGTATTTGAGATTTGATTTGCAATTCTCAAGAACAAGAAGGCTTTGTTTGGCAGTAGCCACGGCATGTTCTGCGTAGGACTAATAAACGTAGTTTGCGGATATGTGCTCATTCCACACCACTCCCTATTATTTAGTTTTCGTTTCTGTACAGCTATAAACACAACTGTATTCCTGCAACCGCGTTCTTCCCTATGTAATTAATTTTGTAGGCACATCAGAAGTTCACAACGAGCAAGTTCACAACGAGATTTACAACAGAAATTTTCAAAGAATGCCGTATGATTCTATATTTTGATTACCTTTTAAGAAATAAAAGTCAGGCGTAAATAATGGTGATTATGGTATATTTCAAAATTCATCATACCTGCTTATAATTGAATTAATGTCAGGCAAAATCAAAACTTTGACTATCTCACCGCAGTCTATGGGAATTTTCCCATTAATTTCTGCAATGTTTTAATCACAATCCAAATTCCATTATAATATAACAAATAATCTAGAATGTTCGCATACAGTTTATAGAATTGTTTTATCCAAGTAAATCCTAGCAGAAATATCCTCGATAGACTTGATTTTTCCCAAGACGTGATCTAAATCGACTGTCAACTCCCTATGTTAACTGTTTTGATCGGTTCCCGGATAGGATCCCGGCTGATACTTTATAATAAAGTATTAAACAACAAACTTATTAAATGTATAGCATTGCAGGTCAGAAATATCCACTACTAGATTTTGTTTGCGGTGTACACATTTAGGGATCAACATTTTTAGTATTTTTCCTAAAGCCATCTTTTTACAAACTTCCATTACATTGGGGTGTTTTATGTGCATGCAGGAATAAACATCTTTGCAAGTAATAACTTGTAGCTGGGGATGTCAACAGTTTTGGATTACTATATTAAGAAAAAATAATTTTATTACCAATTAGAATATTTTGTGAAATCACATATTTATCTGCCCCATGAATCTTGGAAATAATGTCAAGATACTTTATCATTATTGTATAACCATATTTGTAACGCCTACCAATTTCGAATTTAATGATAATGCTGAAGATGGCCTTAATGCTCCATAAAATGACCGCTCAGATATATCGAAGTGAATCTTGTATACTGTAGAAAATTAGTTCACATTCTGTTTCCTGAAGATGCGTTTCAAGGTGGTGAATGAAACCCTTGACAAAAAGACGTCTCTTATGTTGCCTTTATGTGGTGTCATATACAATAGCGCTTTACAATACACGAGGAAAGTGAAACTCGAGAGGGGTTTTTTCTTGCGTTCCTTCGGCTTTGTCTAAAGCGCATACCGTAAACGTGAAACGAGCTGTTTTACCCGTATGATGCCTGGGAAAAGCTTTTATGATATTGTTTATCGATTGGGCGATAATGTTGCTGGGAACCTGTTCGCTTCAATCTTTCTCGTGATTTACGATGATGATAGTACCGTAAGACAAGGTGTTTCATTTGTATTACGTACATTGTTGATTGCTGTGTGTTGTTCTCATCTACGATATGGATCATTTCTTACTCAAACTTGATGTCATATCCGTTGCTTCATGTTTTATTGCGTTCTTCTATTGAAGCTGAATGTTGCCTTACTATTCCTGAATTTGATTTTGTAACACCGTTGATACACAAAAAGTAACCTACATTATGTCAGTTCTATACACAATATTTACAGTTCATTAGTGGTGTGAACATTAATATTTTCATTTACTATATCAATTTGACTTATGTTGCTGCATTTGTATTATGAAGTGATTAGTGATTGCTTATTCTACAAGTAGGATATTATCAATGTTGATATAGTTTTATTACTTTCGAAGCTAGCTCGTTAGTTCGCCTTTACTAATTACATATTAACTAGGTAATCTCGTGTCATACTATTTAATTGAACTTTGTTCATATAAATGCGTTTAGTGGCTACTTCTTGATAGTTATAGCAATCCTGTAATTAAAACTACTCTTGAATCGGGTAAGTCCAAAATTATCTATAGTATCGTCTGATATCATTTTCATGTCATTAGTTTAAATTCAAATAGTAATTTGTATAATTCCTAGATATTTTAGTGTCATATTTGCCTGCATATTCATATGAATGAATAATTCAAGTTGATATTTTACTGCAATGCCCTTCTGTTACCTTCAAAAGGGATTCAACGGAAATCGGAGTGTATTTTAGCACTTATAAATATCAATCAGAACAATTGATTGCTTTTGTTTGTTTTGACAATTGGTTTCATTAGTGACTTCATGTCAGGCAATTGTTTTATAGTTAACTCAGACTATTAAAGCTTTTATACCTGAACGTGATGATTCAACGTAAGATAATACACTGTATACTATTCAATAACATCATTTTCACACTCAAATAGTTTCTTCATACGTTATATTATGTGAACTTGCACTCAAATAATCGCCCTAAGCCCTAAGTGCAAAAAGGTAATTTTTTTATTGTTTGTTGTAATTTTACGCATATTTTCTCATACGGTATCAGATTACCTATCATGAGAATTGACATTTCGGTTCCCATGGCTAAGCAGAAAAACAATTTCTATTTAAATATGTGACTAATTTAAATATACATACTATAAACTATGCGAAAATTTCGAAACATCAACGGCAACGCGAAAATCAAAAGTGAAATCACAATAATAATGAAATAAAAAAAAAACGAGAATAATCCCAACAGCTGATTGGTGAAACAACGAAAACGAAAAACTTGTTCTAAGATGATTCTGGTGGTATACCACTTGTTCCGCCGGTGTGCCGTGCCGGGACACGTCAAAACGGTACGAGCCAGCAGTTTTCTGATTTCTAATAACCACATTACCATATGCTGGCCTTTCACGTTCCATGTATTGGATAACTCACGCGATTTTGAATAAACGAGATGAATGGATTGGCACATGTCTGTCCAAAATACTATACCGACTTCTGTAACAAAGCATCTATTCATGTCATTATTATTGTACATAATTATGTGTTTTGTTACTCCTCCAATCAAACAATAAAAATACAAAAGCCTTGGCTTTGGTTAAGTCAAATGAAAAGTATAACGATATTAGTAATTAGCGAGTTAATATCATAGTTAAATGAAATTGTTATACAGCTACATGATATAATTTTATTAATACTTATAAATAGATCAAAATAGTATGACGAACGAGGAAAGTTAAAATCAAATGCTAAATTCTTTAGTTTTCCTGGATGTGCTACAGACCGCACGCGTGTTACATTAACAACCTTAAAATATTTTCAACGTTAAAATGATTTTAAATCAGTGCAAAAAAATAATTGTAACAATCAAAGTTATATTATAGTGAACAAATTTTTGGGGTAACAGTGTGTCGGTGTGTGTGAAAGTGAACATTTGTAATGAACCGTAACATGAAACGAGGCCTACGTTTCTAGATCTATAAAACCATTATAATTAATTCTTGGCCGATCTCTAACGACAATTTTGAAACTTTCTTTAAAATTTCTACTGATCAAATTAGAGTAGAATTTGGAAATCACTAGACCTACCGAATAGATACTTAAAACTAAGTACTAAAGAGGTGGTGGAAAATATATTCGTTGTCAGTTAGTAAGTGCTTGCTAACAACAAACAAAGATCTGTTTAGCGTCGTCGGAGACGCTAAATACATGTTTGAGAAACAAACACGCATCATCATTAACACATAGCTTAGCAGATAACGTGCTCACTACCGGTCTTGTATTAATTCTCAATGTTCTTTTAACAAACGCATCATACTCACGTAAACAAAATCAAATAGCCAATTAAATAATTACAAACATAATTACTGGTGTTTGACCTCGGCAACGTTACAATGATCTTAAACTGAACGTAACATCCTCCAAATAAACAATCGTTCTAGCAAAATATGTAGCTAATTAATCCACAAACTGTTAAAGTGAACAGGATAACATTGTTTCCTCTGTGACAAATGATGATAAATAGACGATGCGCCTTGACACTATTTGTTACGTTTTGTAGTTAAGTATAATTTACGCAGATATTTATACGACTGTCATATAAAATTAAGGAAACATTTGATTCGCTTTTGATTTTATTGTAATATCGTGATTAAATGCGATCCAAGTTGCAAGTAAGTACATACATTTAGGTTTCATTCCAGCTATGTTAGATTTACCATGTTACATCATTAATATCATGGTTATTCATGTACTTAATGTTAGAGTATCCGTTTAAAATTATGATCTACACTTTCCTGATTAACGGCAGCTCTATTTCTGGAGTTAATATTGTTTTTGTTTACACATGGCCGGGCGTTGCCCTTTCAGGCGCTCTTTACGAGATAGCCAGGCAAGCTCAGCCTCCCTCCCATCCCATCTCTCGTCTGCTTGCGAGCAACTTGTTTCAACTAGGCCGTCAAGGATGCGGTCTGTGGTTAAAAATTCTTTCTTAGCAAGCATCTTTACCCGTTTTATAAGCTTGTAGGTTTCTTCTTGTATTTTTTTTTTACTTCCTTCTAATATTCAGTTACAAATATTTAAGTACTCATTCATGGCCATATTACTACACTCAGTAAACGGTTTCACTAAACTCAAAAAGGAAAGCCACAAATCAAGGTCCTAAAAAATCCATTGAATGTTTCCAACTTGAAAAAATGAAAACAGTTACATTTTGTACGTGTTTTCATGTCTGACAGTAATCTACTAAACTTTAGTTTCCTGTGTTTAAAACTCGACAATTCCACAAATTACTCGTTCAGTTCGTCGTGGTTTAATTGCAACCTCCGATTTCTCGCTAGTAACGGAATTCGTTGGTCCAAGTGAAAGTAAACTTATTCGAATTTTTGGGCTTCGACTTTAAACATATATCAATTTTAAACATAATCGTTGGTTACAGTAAATATCGCTTACGTTTTAACATACTGTGTATTACGACATCACTACTTGCTTCTAATTTGGACGTCTTTTGACGAATTCTTTATAGGATTTAAGAAGAATAGTAGAATGGGCATTGTCTATTAATTGTTCTTGCTTTACTATATTTTATTCCCAATTATTTTCATCTACACAACAAAAATCATTGTTATTGAATTGTCAAATTGTTTCAAAAATCATCGGCCCACATTCAATCAATTTAAATGCTCGTTCAATTGAATACCGTCAGTTTACCGTTGTGAGTTTATTGCGATCATGCATGACGGTTTATGTGAATCTTTTGATCTGTCTGCTATGAGTGACATAAATCTGGTCATGAATCTGTAATGAGTTCCCAGTGTAACTGTTTATGGCGTTACAGAAGCTTATTAGTGTAGTGCACATCTTAGCAGAATCAATTCCATTGTTGTCACGAATGTAACGGGATTGTAACTATGTGTTGGTGCACCGCAACTTTTTAGACGCATACTTTGTGGCGCTATTTCCCTCGCTGCATGTCTATCTTCCCAGGTATAACCACGGGTGTAACGGATGTGATTGTCGCACACTGTACAGCAAAACCATCAACACTAATGCATGCATCGTGTTCAAGTTTAGCATTAGTGACTTAAATACAAATGCATGTCCATTAGTAATTTTCAATTGACCGTAGAAAGCTGTGTTACAAGAACTTTTTCTTCTAGCAAAATGTCAACCCGGAATTACCGAGACGTAAGTCGCCTGTTAGTCAAGTAACTACTCTCGTTATCTGATTACGATCCAACTAGATACATTTGACAATGTCTTTTTATTTTTCACTATTAATAGTTCTACTTACAAAAATATAAAACCAGTTAATATCAACAGATGGATGCAAAGTTTGTTATGTGCACGGACCTAATGAATAGGCACTTACGTTCCAGGGTTGGAAAAACAGGTGAAACCAGTACAAGAAACAGTATATGATTACGTTAAAGAGAGCGAATGCAACGTGCATGCATAATGACTTGTGGTCTAGAAAATTAATACTTATTCTTGTGTAGGTACCATTATTTATACTCTATTTGTTTTGCTTGTCAAAAGTAATGCCCAGAAATAAATTACATACACCACAATGCTGTGCGTATGTTTATCAGAACAGAAGAGATTTCTAATCTTTAATTCATCTAATTTTAAACAATACTATATTATAACTTTCGTCAATCAGCCTAAAAATTGTGGTTGATCTCTGTAAATGACTAGTATTCTATTGCTCGTTTAGTGCGACCTGCATAATTTGACTTTCGAGACATTAGAGCTCCTCCAAACGTTGGCCCGTGAAAGTGTAATGGTGGCACGTTTTAGGTCACAGTTCAAATGAATTATAAAGATACTTTACATTTATGCTTTGCATGATGCAACTGGTCTCCGAAAGCTCGTTGTCTGTTTTATCTACCACGTTGAGATAGGATTAATTCAAACTCTAATTTAACCTAACGATAATATTATAATCGATGCCATTTTTTATAATAAATTCTTCTTTAAAATGTTTTAATGCTATTTTAACCTGTGAAATTTGTTTAGGTCAGTAGACATCTACAGACCTAGTATTTATCACATGCATGATCTAGACCACCTTAGTAGAGTGTATTTATTTCGTGGATTCGGCCATTAACTTTTCATTTTATTCAAATCTGAAGGTCGTCTGTGTGTTGGTGCGCATGTTAAATTTCGAGTTTCTACAACGCTGTCCCACTTCCTTGCTCGTTTCCGCGAGACCGGTTGTTTTGATTGCTCCGTGATCGAGACTAACAAAAACATAGTCACTGAACGGTACGAACGAGACATCATCCAGGTCAATTGAATTCATTTCCGAGTTTCGATATCACCATTCGTCATCCGTGTGGTGATTGCCATTTAATGTCTTAGTTCCAGATGATCAGATAATTAGCTGTAGGTGCATCTGGCCAGATTACCTGTTATTTTTATAAAATCTATAGACTATCAATAACTACGATTAATTTCTGTGCAAATACGTAGCCCCATTAAGTTTTTTTAACAGAGATATGTCAGTACCCATAATATGTGATGCGTCTCCCACAGTATTACCACCTATACCTAATACTAATTGTAAACTATCATCTATAGGCGTTATCTGTAGTATTTCACACGATATACATAGGTAGTTACTTATCCATGCATTTGCTTGAAACTTTTCACACTACGACCTCATTATACAAATAGCAAATTACTAAATGATGTGATTACTGTATTGACATGAACCTTAGCTATTTGTCAATAATAAATCTTATAATGCTTTGTGCACAAACTTAGTTTCGTATGTTGGTGAACGGGGCAACTGTGCCACGATAAGTTTTAAAGAACTAGCAATGATACAATGACTTCACCAGCGCCAACAGCACGATCACACAGTGTAGTGACGAACAATAAAGTGCCAAAAAAAGATATGGGGGTCTCAAGGAGACCGATCCCACCCACACCTACAGTGTCTGTGGAAATCAGATCTTCGTCTCCATTACATCAGCCCAGAGTCAAGAGTTATCACATGGGATGGGCTCAAGTTGTGGAAGAGCTATCATGGAAATTAAATGGAGTGAGTGGTTTTCCTCATGATAAATGTATCGTGACTAACTTGTTTGAAATATTTAATGTATTTAGTCTATTTACCTATACACGTGTAGAAACATGTAGTAGATCACCATGTATCCCTGTATTATTTAGCACATGATCCTTAATTTTAGAATTAATCGGTTCAATGTAGTTGACCTACTGGTAATTGTCATATTCTGCTGTCTGTTATTGTGGCTGTGTAATTCGTGTTTTATTAACATCTATTATTCTACTCTTATGTAATTAACGTCGATAACATTAAGCGCATCTTCAAGGTTCGTGAGAAATTATATAAAAAATCTACTCAAATCCCAACTTGGATATATAGCTATAGTTCTCGTAGTTCATACGTCACAATGAACTACCGTGTTTAGATACACCATTTTTATTTTATCAATAATCTCATCCGCAAGGCAAAGCTTAAGTTCCTTCCTGTTTTCTATAATAACAAGCACTCGCACTTCATATCTCTGATAGCATCGTGTGACGATAGACTGATAGGTTCAAGAGTATATAATTTTCTTCATTACCTGCTAAAATTCTATGATCTATGTTTGTGATAATGTATCTTACATGTTTTCACAAGCTAATGAATAAAATTGTTACTGGTTAGCAACTAGTAGCCCATAACTTAGTAGTATGTAATAGTGATCATAAAACGGCTACATACTATTTATGGCTATAGACTAAATATAAATTGGAAGTTCAAGTTAATTATCGTCAAATTACGACAGCATATTTAAAATCTTCCTTCTAAATATAATTTTAAATACCTATATATAATTACGTTGTCAAAAACTGCATACATTATAATTTAATTATGTGATCAGAACGAACATAAATTTAATCAATCACTAGATTTTAGCTAACGATTATATTATTTGCACTTTAACCTAGTTTCCTACTGACCTATGTAGGTATTATATGATTCTTATATAAGTCACTCAGTTAATAATAAATACAAAATATTTTGTAATGTAATGTATTAATGATATCAAAACTAGCAGCATTCTAGCAACGTGCATGTATATCAAGAAATTCTGAACAAAGTGAATGATCCGACTCCAAACAAATAGTAAGACCTGAGCTTTATATAATTTTCTTTACAGTTACGTATTTGCGAAACGGCAACGTGTGACATAAATGTGCATAGAGGTCAATATGCAGTTATATAAATAGTAAATAGATAAAGAAATATCTCAGCCGTTAAATATCTACTCTACATTTAGATAATTTATTCATAATTTACTGTCTCGTGCGACTTCTATCGAATTATAAATATCTATAAATGACGTTATACCAAAATATAAGCTGTTTTTATTATTGTATTGTCTAGTAGAGAAGATGCGCCAATTAGAAGAAGCTACCAATTAACAACAATGATTTCATTTACATTACGTGATCTTATCGTGGAATTTTTACGGACAAACTAAAGTTAATATCTCGATTTCTTCGAAATATAAGTCAAAGTTAAGGTGTTATTATATTATATTCCCTCTAAAGTAATATGAGCTTCATGTAACAGTGATTACAGTAACGGTCGGTGTAACGGGAGAGCGTTCCAGTTACACTACGCACTTGTGCTACTGTTCTTCCTGGGAATATATTAGGAAAATCAAGATTTTCAATGCTTGCATTTAAAATTTGGAGGAATCCAGAAGGTTACACCGTACCAAATTATGTATAACGAACTGGATCTAAGTTAGGACTAGGTCTGTTTAGGCTAAAGCAACTATAGTCTTTAATCGACTTAATTCATTAAGTGAACGTAAAATTAACCATAGTGATTAATTACTGAAATACTTTCTAGACTTTAGAATTGAAAGATTTACATTTTTCAATGGAACTTTCTTAACTGAAGTTTAATTAGAAAGAGAATTATTCTCACAAAAAACAAGGGTACTAAAACTATTATACTACTGACAAAATTACATGGTGTCCCAAGCCTGGGCTAGAATGGGCACCAGTTCAGCATGTGCAAGGCAGAGCCACGCGCTGATATTCTACTGGCCCCTGTTTTTGCATTACAATTAATGCTATTAGGTACTTTGGGTATATTACTCACATTGACATAAGCGAAATACATAATTGTAATAAAAGCATTGTTAAATCGTCATTGCTTCGTTTCCTCTTAAGAGATGATTTCATATTGGTTTAGTTACCTACCTATTAAATATTAATTCATTAAATGTAACATGGAATAAGTTCACAAAGTCCACAGTGAATCACAGTGACTGTCAGTACAGCCCACAGCCGACGAGCGCGGCAATTGAACGCATAATATGGTCAATCAGTTCAAGTGCATTACTGTCGAGGGTCATGGATTAATAAAGCCGACATATTTTCATTTACACTGTATCCAATCTGGTTTGCGATATCATGGCTGTACTGTATAATGCAACATAGTTATATAGCTGTGAATAATCTGGAATGTGCTAATAAAATATACCTTTTGTGCAGTGGTTATGGAAATTATTTAAATTGCACTTTATGGTTAAAATGTGCGTAGCTATCAAGGTAACCCTTCACCTCTTGTTCTGCATACGACTTTCGAACAAATGTTATAGACTATCAAGTTAAAAAACAATAACGTTGGCTGATATCTAGACTAGATTGTATTGTTTTCATGGTACCACCGACCATCACGGCAAAACCTTTCATTTATAATAATGGCTTTAAAAATGCCTTGACTTTTCACGCGAAATAATATTTTAACGACTCTGACATTCAAATACGACTGGCTCTTTCTGAGGGGTGACTTGGGTGGTTTTGTTTATAGCTTTACAGTAATAAATAGTTAACGAGCTAGATATAATCTATAAAACGTGCCAATAAATCAATTCCTAATAAATAATAATATGATTTACATCAGTAATTCAGTACCTATATGTATAAAATAACAAACTGACACTATATATACACTGCATAGTAAAGGAGAGTGGCATAAAATAGCTAAATACAGCCATTTATTTTTTATTTTGATTTCTTTAAACTTCATTCAGTCATTTAAACTACCATTACTAGATTTTAATAATTTTGATGCCGATGTCACGTCCGCATCCTTTTGTTTTGGAATACCGACTAACAATATTCCCACCAGCACGTGCCCAAACTTCCATCCGACCCAAACACCAAACAAAGGAATTCTCAGATGTTTCGGAGAAACGAGACAAAAAGAATATAATAAACTTGAACTCGGCTTGAAATATTTCAGATCAATAGCATTGAGTTCAAAACGTGTAGGAAAGAGACCCTTAGAACTAAGATGTTGGCAGGTGGTGGTGGCCTACATACACGAGTGGAGAGCGTGTAGACGTGCACTCACACATAGACGGGTGGGCCATACAACGTGCTCGGCGTAGTGATGCCTGGCGCACGTAGCTGCACGCCGCCCTTTATTACCGTTGTACTTCCACCATCACGAACACTGCTCTACTTCGTTAAATAGATTTTTAAGCAACTAATATTTTCCTTTTTTATATTTTGTTTGTCACAGTTTACGTGTTACAATTGTAAACTCAGAATACAGTTAGGATTATAAAACGTTATAGTTATGAAGCTTTTCATGGAGTGTTTAGTGTTTCTAATACAAAGAAACAATCATTGTTATTATAAAGTAACAGATAACCAAAACAAAGACCGTAAACGAATTTTATAATTGGCTTTTCGCAATCGAAGCAGGCGAACCCACCGGTCACAGTTGTAACATAAAATGTTAACCTTACAATTCTATAAAGTTAGATTTCGTAAGTTGTGAATTTCGACAGTGTTAAGTATTATTGTATCAAAGATACACTTCTCTATATTTCGTAAACAACTTAACCGCAGTTCCAAATAGATTAACTTCCGTATGGCACCTCTTAATCTTTATAAATGTCGAGCGCTATTTAATAATTTACTTTCTTAATGAATTTACATCTATTTATGTGCAACATCAAACTAAAAAATAACCTAAACATTAAATGAGTCTACATAGTTGACAACTTTTTTGTACGACTAACCGTCGATGTCCCTTTTATTGCCGTATAAATAAAGTAGAGCATCTACCGTGCCGGTTTCGCTGCACAAAAGTGGAGGCAACAACTTTTTTTATGGTCCCAACGTATTCCCGCGGCCCCTTCTCATCCCGGGCCCAGTGCCATCAGTTCCTTATTCTTACACGTTTAACAGACACAGATACCATGTGCTCGGGTTCAATTTCCAACGAACTGACTAAAATTGAAATTATCTTACAATATTCTTCACAGTGGACTTAATACCTCAGTGATTGGCTTTTAGTGATAAGTGTGTTTATTTTTGTGATAACATAGTTATCGTCAAGTATGGATACGTTAAACGTTGTGCTTAAAACTGGATATAAAATAGTTAAGGATTTTTCAGAACCACACAAACCTGTAAGTTTACTTATTGCGTCTAGTAAAACCGAACATGAACATAAAATTAACTTTTAATGAAATTCTTCGTTTTATCGATACTTACTTGAGAGAAACCAATCTTGTTTAACAAGCCCAATAAAATCTGTATTTAATAGAGCTATCGCAAGTGTATCTATGTATGCCAATAGTAAATTGAATAATATTTTAGATATTATATTACAAACCTAGATATAAATAGGTTTGCCCTAATTATAAATAACATCGCACCCCCGGACAGCCATGGCCATAATGCTAGATACCTCTTTGTACATTTCTAAATGACAAAGGACACCAACCGTTTTACAGATTTACTTCAGTTTTCTGAAAAATGACAACTTGAACTTTTATTTATTAACGTCAACTTCAAAAATGACAAAAACTTATGTGTACCATAGTATTTGTTCAAAAAATCCAATCTAAATCTGAAATAAATTAATAAGCTTCTATGTAATGTATTAACAAACAAACATTTAGAACAAAACAACCTCTTTGTTATTAGACTTAAGTCAGTTTACTTTTGTGGATTTTATGGGATTTTCAGAGGTAATGGTAGGACTATTTGGCGCAGTTAACCTATATAAATGTTGTGTAGTAATTTCTTACGTAAATAATAATGGATTTTAAAGTAATGACGGGAATGTTTATTTTATGTTATTACTTTGTCGCATTAGCCCTATGATCTGTACCTAATGGCAAATGTAATATGTGTGAAACATATAAATGAATTTAGTTACTACTATACTACATAGCTACTATTCGTTAAGGACTGAGTACTACAATTGTTTATTAAGAAGAAGATATATCTTACACAACAAACCCAGCTGGTTGCCGATCAGCTGGTCGATTTGATACAAGTTTCATACTATAATTTGCTATTCAGACATTATTTATAAAAGTTCTGCAATTAAATCCTCTAATTTCTGATCTGGATATAACATACTTAAGCATATTTTTATTTATTGTTGGTAGTTGATTCCTGGGCTGTCTATTCAAAATGCACTACCTGATATATATCTACATTTTTATTCTGAAGTAGACTTAGTACATCTACATGCACTCTATATCTACGTTGACTTGTGTGTGACTTGTGTTTATGGGTTTATGTTTAGTACTTCATCAAATATCGAAAATTTACGCAGTGTTCCATATGTCTTTGTTTAGGTCTTCTTTATAATTTGAGGGGTTGTAAAGTAAACAAGGCTCATAAACTACAACTCTTTATGATAATCAACAGATGGAGACGTCCGGAGGGTCGGAGAGTTCCGGTGGAGAGGACGCGGATGCGCGGCAGGCACGTCGAGGTCACGTGCTGGCTGAGCTGCTGCAAACTGAAAGGGTCTACGTCCAGGAACTCGGCTCCATACTCACTGTGAGTACCTAACTGAACTTATTCAACTCTAATACGACAGCAAACTGACATTTTTGATGATACAAAGACGAAAAAACAAGTCATATAATGTGCTTAAATGCTTCTTATTATGCATAACAATTTTAAAAGTTCCCCAACATCTGACAAATCACATGTTCCGTAATTTTTTTGCGTCCCAGCTGCAGTGATAAAGGATGCGACTCATTTCAACGGATGCTCACGCTTGTCGCGTGACGTCATGTGCCAAAATGTCTATATATAAAAACAAGACCGTTAACCCGTCGAACGAACTCTCTTAAATATTCATACATAGTGTCAGAATTGGAATAAGAAGCGAAAGCAAACACGCCTTTCTCTGGTGCCAGGAGCACGTAACGCACAACTGGTGATGATAGCTCTACCAAATACGGTGATACTATTATATGACATGACACACCACTTTAATGATTCTTTAAAATCAAAGCTAACCACATTAATTGCGCCACGGATACGTGCCATGTATAACCACTAGTATAGATGAAAGTCATAATAATATATCACAATGATGGCTAACCGTCCTGACAAATAACATGCAATAGAAAACATCCGGCTATAACCACTTATTGTTGTTGTAGCATATGTAAATAGAAGGGTCAGGCTACTTGTGTAAACGATATGGAAGTTATTTAGATCAAATTAGTCTTCGGTCACGGAAGATTAGTTCTAATAAAACACATAATGCATATCTCCATGGCATCGTCTCGCTCTGAAAAACAATAGTGCCACTACCATGTATGTGGTGCGTGCGCTCTGTTTGTGTCCCTCCCGCTGCAATGTTCGCGCAGCAGGCTCAGTCCATCTATCTAGTGCACTGGATGCACCGCACGCAACCGACTGCGTCAGCCCCTCGAGCGGAACGCAATGCATGCTACTCATTCGCCAGCTGCACGCCAGTGCAAGCTCTCAGTCGCTTGTTACACTTCGCCACCCTCTGCACCATGAAATATGGAAAATACGACCTCCATAAATCTTCCGCGAATCTCAGCGTGGGCACTTCCTACTCATGGTACTACAGAAAAAACGAGAACCCCACTACTCGGAAGAAGAAACGGCTCAATAGAGCTGCATCCGACTCCACTTTGTTCAGTGACTACGCTAACCAGATATCTTTATTCGAAAGAGGGAAGCTCCGAGGCAAAAAGTGCAAAAAATCTGTGAGTGATGTGGGAAAAAGTGGCCGTGTTAAATATAACCCGCGTAACATTAAACCAGTGCATATGGAACCGTTCACTGGAAACTTCTTTTACGGTAAGACACTGCCCGGTTATGAGTACACTCAAAAAAGTGAAGAAAAAATAACTTACTTACCGGATTCGGACGCGGTCACTGCTTCGGAGGACACCACTGGAGAATCGCTCACGACCACGGCGCCCACAGTGCTTGATGTTCCGGAATTGGTGAAGAATCCTTTGTACGGGTGTATAAATGTTGATCTATCCACACCTGAATACATTTCTAGTTCAATATCTTCTAAAGATTCTCAGCTAAAGTCATCTAGTTGTACTGAACTAAGAAACACAATGGAAAGTAGTCAAGGCTCGGAGGATATCTTAACAAATATTCTAAAAGATTACAAAAGAATAATGAAAGAATGGAACCATACCATTCAGGACCACTGTTCGTCAGTTTCACACTGCACTCGTGGAAGTAAAAAAAAATCAACAATGTGTAGCAGTAGCAACACTGACAGTTACGTACGAAGCCTTCACTCCACATTATCGTGTCGGAAACCGAACAGATGTCTCAAATCTAATAACATTACTGACAATCACCATTATAGTTACGCATACGCTTCACGACTTTGTAATAAAAATATAAGTAACATTCACGATAAAAGAAAAACTCAAAGCTTAAATCGTAACCAAACATTCGGCAACTGGTCATCGACACTGCAGACGTTGAAAAAGAAAACAATGTTTTGGAAGATTAATCACAGTTTGACGCAGCCAACAGAATGTAAATGCTTAGAAACTATCTACGAAGACTATGATAGACGCCTACAGGACTGGTGTGATACTATTAGCCATTGTACATCGCTCCTCAATTCGGTACATCTTAATAGATTTATCGATATTTTAAAGTATCATTGTGCATTTGAATTGATAATGATTGTATTTTTTTCCAGGGCTACAAGAACGAAATCGAGAAACCAGAAAATCAGCATTTATTGCCTGCAGCACTAGTTGGACAAGCCGATGTATTGTTCGGGAACCTACACGAACTGTTCACATTCCACCAAGATGTCTTCCTAAAGGATTTAGAAAAGTCTATATCGGCGACTGAATTTGTGGCACTATGTTTTGTTGAAAAGGTATGTTTATTCCTCACAGTTTTTTTCTTCTTGACTTAATAATTAGGTATATATTTTTTTCGTATTTATAATGTTTACTTTTTATGTATTTCTCCAGAGGGACACATTCTTCCGACTATACAGCTACTACTGCCAGAACATCCCTCGGTCCGAGCGCTTGCGGGAAACATTAGTAGATACGCACCTGTTCCTGCAGGCGTGCCAGCTGCGCCTCGGACATAAGCTACCGCTCGCCGCCTACCTTCTCAAACCCGTGCAGAGGATCACCAAGTATCAGTTGCTACTTAAGGTCAGTATAAAGATAAGAGGTACTCTGCTTGGGCCTCACTCTCAATAGTTCCGTCCAGTTTTATCGCTTCGCAATACCTCGGTAAATCTATCTCAATTTTCTTTGGATCCATTAAAGTAGGAGTTGCCATAAATATCCTTTACCTACATCTTCGGAGATTAAAAGACTGGCCACTTGTTGCTATGGGGGTCCGTACATTATCGCGGCATATTTTACCAGATCTCCGGTTTTCCCTGAGCTTTTTAATTTTGTTATGCAAAGATCTGCGAAAATAACATATTGCCTAATCAATTTACCGTTTTATTTTCTACACGGAAAAGACCGTATGTAATTTATACGCGTCTATATGTTGTGGATAATATATTTAATTTTAATTGTAATATTAATGTTAATTTGCAGGACTTACTTCGGTACAGTGAGTGTGGATCAATGACGACGGGGCTCCAATCAGCACTGGACTGTATGCTGGTTGTACTCAAATGTGTCAACGATTCCATGCATCAAATAGCCATCACCGGCGTCCCTGTGAGTAATCATTTCAAATGTTACAACCGATCTAGCAATCAAATTCCATTTTCAATTCCGATTTCCAAAAAAGAAATCGCTCGCGACTTGTCTACTGCGAAGACGCACATAAACGTATACTATGGCGAATTAGAAAATTGACCAGTTCCATATCAATAAAAAATTCAAATATCAATTTTGAATATGTAGCATATTTTGGAATTTCTAAAATCTTATATGTAGATAGAATGTGTATCTTTGTAGATATACACACGTTGCTAAAATTTAAAAAGCATATATGCACACTAACATGAACCATGTAATTAAAGCAGATCAAGAGACATTTTAGTTTGGTAATAAAAACCGATGTGACAGTCTCCACAGTAGTAAATGTCTCTTGTAATTACAAGGTCCATATTAGCGTGCACAGCTAATAACTAAATCAAGGTACAGTTATTCAAGCATGTCATTATAGACAAACAGATTTGCTCATTAACGTATGCATGTTTGCGATGCAGCATGCAATACAGTTATAACTCAATTGTGGAGTGGTGATTAATTATGTTGCCACTTTCAGAAGATTGATGGGGTTGTTGAATGGTGCATCTTTATTCAAACTAGGCTTTTCACTGTTCCTTTTTTATGATTGATTTTAATATTTTTTTATTAATGGCTGATTACCCCACTTGACTAGTGGACGATTCTAGAATGTAAAACATTAATCAATATTTAAAATACCAGTGGAAAATGATTAATAATGATTTTTTATTTCCCCAGCTGGACTTAAGTCAGCAAGGAGAGTTGCTGATGCAGGGATCATTCCTAGTAGTATCAGAGAACAAACGCGACCTTCGGCTGCGGATACGTCCGCGACGGCGACACATCTTCCTCTACGAAAAGGCCATGCTCTTCTGCAAGCCTGCCACTAAGAACAGCCACAATAAGGCCACCTACCACTTCAAACATGATTTACAGGTCAGTCAGAATAGGCATCATTATTATTAAAATGCTAATTTGTAGGCATATATCATAATTTAACATCCAAATTATCCTGTTGTTCATCACAGTACCTACTGCTGGTCTAAAAGTGTCAGGAATTAAGCGGTGTATTAAACTGATGTGTTCAGTTTTAAAACTCGTTTTATCATTTACAATTTCAGTTAATATAAGTAACAAAATCTAAATCATTTCAATGGTTGTATCACAAACGGAAACTGATAAAAATATCTACTTATATGCCTAATTATATACTTGGTACATAATATGAATATTGTAGAAATGGTATTAATCCGTGCGTGTGTGTGTCAGATGTCGCAGATCGGTCTGACGGAGTCGGTGAAGGGCGACGTGCGCAAGTTCGAGGTGTGGCGGCAGGGCCGCGCCGAGGTGCACACGCTGACGGCGGGCAGCGCCGACGTCAAGCGCGCCTGGGTCGAGCGCATCAAGCGCGTGCTGCTCGACCAGCTGCACGAGCTCAAGGGGGAGCGCGTGCGACAGTACAGCGCGCAACACAGGTACTACTGCTTCTTTATACCATACGGGGGCTAACGACCACCACCCGATGGAAAGTAATCGATCCGCCCATGGACATCTGCAACACCAGACGAGTTACTAGTACGTTTGCGGGCCTTTTAGAGATTGAGGATGGGAGCAAGCATTGGCCCTCCAGTAACTTTGCTCACACATCACGAAACACAACATAATCGCTGTATCACGCTAGTTTTCTATGAGACCATATCATTCTGATTGAACAGATACATTTGTGGCTCTCATCCGTAAGCAAAACTGGCCCACCACACGTTACGCAGTAAATAACTGCCGTTCGTACAGTTATTTTATCTTATCTTCCCGATGCATTGTTTCTAGAACACTAATCCAAACGAGCTCATGGGACCTGGGCCCGCCCAGCAACCAGCCCGCGAAGCCGAGCGCGGTGGTACCGAGCGCGACCCGCACCGCGTCGTGCGACACCCACGACGAGCCGTGCTGGTCCACCGACCCCTCCGACGACGACGACGACGAACCCGAACACCCGCCGGTACGTACTCTACTACCACACGATACCTCTGTAATTTCATCGCGGAACTTGGTTGACCAAGGTGGACTATAAAAAACTTGCACTCCAAAGCTCTCTTTAGTCAACCAATACTCCCTATAAGAAAGTTATGTCAAATTGTCAACATACCTAGAAACTCGATTGATCAGAAAATATAACAAAGTAGAAGTTGATTTATTTGTTCTTTGTTCAATGTGATGGTTTGGGAAATATATGTCGAAGTAATGTAAATTGACTTGTCAATAAATTGTAACTTCTGTTCACAGTAAATGTCAGTAATGTCCACTTCGGTAACGACTACTAACAGTAACATAGGAGTATAGTGTAACGCTTACTGTCGAGTGTCGGGGTAGCTTTACTAAAACGTGGGCCTCCTAAATTAATGCAACTAATTTTGGGTTTGCAGTGTTGAGTGAAGTGAAACCCACTCTTTATGTAAGTGTAAAGTGTATTTCTAAAGGAATGCGGGCTCATAGTCACGGGTAGCGCATGATATCGCTGGCAACCCCACGCACATGATGCTTCCCGATAACTTGTCTGAATTGTGGAACGGGATGAATATTGGTTCAACGGTGGTAGTTCATGCGCATCGTCAGAGAATTTGCAGTATCTGCTTCTTTAGATCTAGTCGTGTAAATTGTGTAAATACTACAAATTCTCGAGACACGATAAAATCATAACGTCCTACCTTAGTCCAATAGGTTTCACGCCCTCACAGCATAAAAGTTGAGTTAGCCATCATCGCTTTTAGTTCCTTTCAAATAATTTAGCGACACTAGCACTGAGAAGTTAGGAAGTTAGTGCACGGTGCAGTGGCACCTCACGTCTCGCGTGCAATGCCTTGCTGTAAGTTGTGTTGTTCTACAGGTGACGGAGGCCGTCGGTCTCAACGGTACCATCCACAGAATGGTACAGTTCTTTTCAGTGGCGGGCTCCGCACAAGCCACATCCACGTTTTACGTGTCACAGTACTGAATATTTATACGTTTGCGACCATACAGCCAATAGAGGCTTTGTACATAATGAAAAGAGACTGAGTTTATATCCAAAGCTTAAACTATCTAACCAAAGAGAACGTGGATATTTCGGTTGTATTCGCTGAACATTAACTATCGTGTAAGTCATGTTTTGTTTGTTATATCACTCATTGTCAGTGTGCTTATTGGTTTTATGTTGAACTGCGCTTGCTTCGAATAAATGTTATTCATCAGTTTCGATAAATATTATTTTTTTATTCTTATTTATGTATCACGAAACATTTAGCGGAAACACTATTTTATATAATACGTACAATATATTAATATATTTCTTATAAGTACATATTACGTAAAGTTTATTTAGAACAAACATTCCGGGTTAATATAATTCCGCAATACGTTTATGATTAGAACTGCGCTATCTAGAACATCAATGCATAAATTAACATTTGGATAGTGCAGTCACGAAAATACCTACCTCCGTTTCTATTGAAAGTATTAAACCGTTAAATATATAATTATATCAGTCTATAACGTGAGAGAAAGGATAAGAAGACAATGTAGCGTGATTGGACACAGCTGAGCACGGCATCACAGCTTGCATCATTCACTGACCACTGCTTTGGACGTGCAACTTAATAGCTTTACTGTGTAATGTTTGGTTTACTTCAGTGTGACACTATTTCTGATACTACTATACTACGTATATATTTATATTGTCTGAAAATTGATTACATATTATGAGCTGACAAAGGAAAATTAAACAAATCAGTCCCTACGCCCTACCTAAACAAATTCCTACATCATAATAATCTTTTGATAAATATTATTTTATCTTATATTCATCAATGTGATAATAAATGTTTGGTCATAGTTATTCTAAATTATGACTAAACATGATTCACTAGAAATGACAAATCCGCTTTCTGATCAACTTGTGTAGACCGACCTACACAAATGATAATCAAGAAATATACAAAAGTTAAGGATTCTTTGTCATATTCATAATATGAAAATCATTTTTTAGTTCCTTGGTATTCGAATTTTAATGGACTTTGGACGTATATATTAATTATCTATATTATAACTACATAATGTGTTTTTGAATGTTAGTATAACTTATCTGAAAACTGTCTATGTAATATAATTATATTATGTAAGTAATATCGCGCCTATTCGATGTATTTATAATTCAGCATTTGGCGAATATATCTATCTTCAAAAGTATGACTATTATTTCTGCCGCATATACCGATAGTCGCCAGTTATCTAAATTACCTATTTATTGTAACTAAATATATTATCAGTGTTAACTATGTTCTACTAACCGCTTTACTAACATGCATGGTCTGGTCAAACGTCGAACTACTTCCAGGAGAAACGAAAATCAATCTTTTGTCTAATAAGTATGTTACAATAAAAATGCATGTTTGTGTTCAATGGGTGGAGTCAAATTATGTCAAATACCTACGATTTGTTTTACTCTGTCTAGTTTACTCTGTGATATTTGACTACAATTTGACGACGCTCTCCGTTTGACCAGTGGTGATGGAATGCATGTCGATCGATGTACAGGATGAACGGTGTTACTTTTTACTACCTACATAGTTACATACTATCGCTACAGACAAGATAGATACAGCTAGACTCACTACATTACACAACACACTACATTTTCATCTTAACTACATAGCTACTGAATCCTTAAATACAACCAACATAAGCAACTACATAAGATACATGAACTGATCAATAATTAAAACAAACCGAATGCTTTCAATTTCCTAGATTAAAGATATATGTAGTGGCTTGCACTGCTAGCAGGGCAGCTTACTCCTTTTTGTCAATTTCTTTATGAAAAAAGTAATACAGATTGGAGTAGGGTGACCTACTGGCTACTGTACGATCTAGCGTACTGATCTGTACGATACCAAGAAAATTGGAAGAATTCGTAAATACAGTGGACATTGACAGTAATAATTATAAAGTAGCTAGAGACAGCGATGTGTGTACCTGTGCTGAGCGGAGTGTGTGGTGTGTGTGGCAGGCGGTGGGGTGCGCGCTGGTGGCGCTGTCGGACTACACGGCCGTGGGGCCCAGCGAGGTCTCGCTGCGGGACGGACAGCACGCCGAGCTGCTCAAGGTCGGCTGCGCCGGCTGGTGGTACGTGCGGCTCGCCGGTACGTAGCTATGGCACACTCCATCTTGACTTCACTTACTAATTATTCATTTTTAATATGGAATACGAGTACCATAGAAATGTGAAACAACATTAACCTTGCTCCACAGGTGGTCAGGGTGAGGGTTGGGCGCCGGCGGCGTACCTGGACCAGCGCAAGACGTCCCGGTCGTCGAGTCGCTCGCACGACCGGCTGCACGACCACTGAGCGCGCCGTGCCTCGCCCGAGCACGCCGCGCTGCGGTCTCGCACCGTCACTTCTCTCCAACCGGTACTAGACTCTCCAGCCTACCGCTTCCGATCCGAAGCTCTGTGAAGTCTACGCCGCGTTTGGCAATAACATCTCGTTTTTCTTATCATCTCTATCCCTCGGTCAGAAGTAGCTGGGTTTGTTTGAAATATGAGTATGTTTAGAAGACCTTGTCCGCCGCAAATTCTGGTGTTTTAGACCAAGTGCCTCAGATATATAAGTCTTCTTCGTAGTCATATTCGGTTAGCTATAAAGTTTTTCAGCACCAGTAGCGACCGCCCCGGACTCCACTTGTTAAATATTTTTCAATGTATGTAAATGTTGTTCTAAAAAGCTTTATTGTAAATTAGATTTAGCCAAAACGTGTAAACGTGTTGTCGTTACGATAATCCAAAGCTATATATAGTGGCATAGGACGTTGTTAAGTAGCTGTGACTGGTATCGTATCATTTCTGTATATAATCTACCTACCTACGTATATTTTTAATTATAGTTATTTATTTGATGCTAGTTTAGCTTTCGGTGTTCATTCGTGTTTACGTCTCAATTCCCCATGACAGACTGTATAATATCTACCTACCATATTTTTACAGTGGAAATCACGTCTATATTATTATAAATCGTTATTTGTTTTCATATCATTCGTTATTATCAAAATTTGCAAAATTACGTATTTAAAAATGCGACGTTTGGTGCGAATAGTACTTTATAGGTGGTATTTTTATGAGAAATCTTAACTATGAAAATTTTAATATAACTAGTGTAATACTTGGAGGATTGCACTTAAATGTTAATGTGTTTGCTAGTCGGCGTGAATTATTTTTACTATCAATTATTAATTAGCATAATAGCATATCATGAAGTTTCGTTTGCTTTTTATATTTTTTGATTATATTACTTCGTCTCGAGTATCTTCATCTTGTTGTATTATAAAGTCGAATCTGCCTAAACATAAATAAATTGTACCTATCTACATAATACATTATAATAATTGTTCTTTTGTATAAAATTACGTTTATACTTGAAAATGATCACAATTACACTGAATCGGCTCATTTATTTTGTGTTTTATTTACTTCCTTTGAGCATGCATACTATCATTATTATAGTCGATAACCTTTCATGGCCTTAAAGCTGCTTTGGTATGTAAACAACATACCAAAGGAGTGTTATGGAATTTCAGCTTAACACCAACACGTACCTACATAGCATGATGATAAAGCTACATACATATATCAAGCTTTTGCTTTATAATCATGCATTGATTAATTAATTTTTCTTTTCGTAATTAAGTTAAAAGTGCATTTGCAACACTTTTCAAACTTCTACTTAGCTATAGTTGTGTATAATTAATAGTAGTTAATAGCTAAGTTATATAATATTGATAGTCACATAATGCCTAAGTCCTTGTGTACCTCAAGATAAGGCATGTATTAGGTAAATATACAATGTGATAGGGGTGGGACTTCTAACCCTTTAAGGCTGAGTACTACATCTAATTTTATCGACAAAAAAAATAATATGGGGTGTTGAACCCCCAATTGAAAATATTGAAAAATAGCGATTTATTCGGTAAAAATTATTCAGAAATGATTTTTTTTCTCACCAAAACATTATCAAACATATGAAAAAAGTTATGAATTAGTTAGCCAAGGTTATTAGCTACCATTTGTCGTTTTCTTTTTGTTTCTGCGACGCATACAACCTTTGATATCACATAAAGTCCAAAAAATATTAAAATAGCCATAACTTTTAGGGGGAGGGGATTCGACCACTTCGACCCCCGACTTTTGTCGATAAAATTAGATGTAGTACTCAGCCTTAACGGGTTAGAAGTCTCGCCCCTATCACATTGTATAGTAACCCTTGTTGTTGTCCAGCTTGAACTTATAGATACTAGATTAATAACTTCTTATATACTATATATCTACCAATTTAATAAATCTTTGTAACTACCAACATTTACCTTCCTATATCTAACTTTTCCATTTTATCTTAAAAGTGCAAATATTATAATACGGCTGTGAAATTAACCAGTGATGAATTTTATAAATATTTACATACATATAAATTAAATTTAGCGTAGGTACCTGCATAAATCTATAGTTTAATGTTAAAAAGCAATAATGGTTTTAAAGAAGGTTAGAGCCAAGGATACACTAGGGGATAAATGTCCCACGACATGTATCGGCGATGTCAAGCGAAGCCAGCCGATTTCGCCTAACATAATATAATATGGCAACAACGGGTGTGCTACTTCACTAAACGCCGCTGGCGACACCTGTCGTAGGACATTTGTCCCCTAGTATATCCTTGGCTTAATGATATTTAAGATATTAAAATAAACTGATCTAATATCTAAACGTTTCTTCAACCGATCGTACTTTAGCACCTCTAGAACATAGGTATATAATATAGATATAGAGAACATAGGTAGGTATATGCCCATACCCGTCAGTCGTAGTCGTAGTATTTTGTTACTATTCCACACTTACTTTTTAGCTAGTGAGTTTTGTACTAACTTTATTATATTATCTATTTACCTGTATTGTGCATAATATAACCAATCAAGTATCTAATTAATCATCTACTTAATAGCATAGTTTGTTACTAAGTCCATAAAGACAATAACATAGTACAGAATCAATAATAACTTAAAGAAAATCTAATCAATATGCCATGCTAATATGGATAAAACAATGTTATGGAAACAATATACTGTATAAATTATGTCAATGTTATCGACTTGTCCTCGACATACAAAATAAAATCAAACTCTAGAGTTTTATGGTTATATTGATGTATGGGTAAAACTTGTAACCTGATATAATAATGTATATTTTAAGCCTTTCTCCGAGCTTATGAAAATGAATACTAACCATTTTATGTTAGGTAACAGCCCTAGCAATTATTATTATTAAAATATTTAGTGGAAAAAATAAAGTTCTGAAAATTAACGAGTCTTATGTTATTTCTTCAGTTTGCAATAGTCATCTTGGAAAGTGGACATATTGTCTAATATTTAACACATACCCCATACTGTAGATGATTATTTTCAATCTCTATCTACACTTGCCATAATGAAATGCATATAAATACATCAAACAACTATCTAATTATGTTAAATTGAATTGAATGTATAAAACTATAGTAACAAATTTTTACCTTCAGCCTTCAGCAAATAGTAATTGCTGTACATTTGTCATTGCAAAATCTGTTTTCAACATGATTATGTAAGTACAACTTTACTATCTTTGCATAGCAATAATTGTAGAACACATTATGTGATAAACTGTTATCTAACTGTAATTTAATCAAACAAACAAGTCCATGATTCCAGTCCACTGTATTTGTTCAAGAAAAATAGTCTCTAAAATAGATGATATAGATTCACAATAGTTTTTAACTAAACAAATGACAGTTAACATACTGCAATATGGAAATAAGATTTGTACAAAACATTTTCTTATACACTAAGTTACTGGGATGCTTGTTGTTGTTGTTGTTGCTGTTGCCTTGAGAAGATCCTAGTTTTGAAGATGTTATCAATCTTGTTGAATACCTGCTCAGAAGTTTTTGTTGCATCCACCCTCCAGTGAATACCTTTCCTCATGTAATAATCCACAAGAGGTACAGTCTGCGCATTATATACAGCAAGTCGCTTTTTCAAAGCTTCAACATTGTCATCAGACCTTCTAATTAAAGGTTCACCAGTAATGTCATCTACCATGGGCTTCTTAGGTGGGTAGAACTCCTCGTGGTAGCTACGTCCACTGGATGGATGAATCAGTCTGCCTGTAATTCTGCGCACCAACAGACTATCTTGAATTCCAAACTCAATGACAGCATCAAGGCCAGAATCACGTTTGGCTAACAGGACATCCAACTGTAAAACAAAATAACATTTATTATTAAAAATTATCAATCAACTTATCTTCTACTTAGGTGCAAATAAATTAACAAACAATGATTAACTTGTACCTTGTAATCAAAATATAAATAAAAATTCTAAAACAGCTTCTATTTTGTTGGAAGGTGAATAAGCAATATTAATGTGTAAATATACAAATAAAACTTTACCTTTTGAGCTTGAGGAACTGTTCTGGGGAAGCCATCAAGGAGAAAACCATTCTTACAAGATGGCTGATCCAAGTTTTTATCAATCATATTTACAACCATCTCATCTGATACCAGTTTTCCTTCATCCATCACCTTCTTTAGTGAACGGCCCAATTCTGAGCCTGATGCGACTTCTTCTCTGAGCATGTCTCCAGTAGATAAGTGGCATACAGAATATTTTTGCTTGAGCAGAGGAGCCTGGTAAAAACAAGTCAGTTATTTTAAAGTATTGTCACAAATAACAATACTTTATAAGAAGAATAGAAGCCACACAATTTGTAACTTTAAAATTCTCACATAGTGATTACATAACATAAAAAACATCAAAGATTTTAATAGCATTAATTACATACTTAATGAGTAACATTTATATAAACAGTGAGTATAGGAATAAAGGTCAAAGATCACATAAACAAGTATTACCTGAGTGCCTTTACCGGATCCTGGCGGTCCGAGGAGTACAGCTCTGATGCCTATAGGATCCTCAGGCAAAGTTTTTACTGCAGGAGCTACTGGAGCCATGTTGCTGGTTATTCAAGCACCGGGAAAGTAAAGCTATAACCAATAAAATAAAATGTATAAATGAAACTAAATGCGTACGTGCACCTAAAGTAAAAGCATCACGTGCACTCCTTATTATCTATAAATTAAGTCTATATCGATGAACCAACCGTATTATAATTGATAATTTAGAGTGAAACTCTGACCCTCATGTGGTGACGTCGGTCGATAACTGTCAACAAACAGCATCGAATCAAAATGACATACGTCAAAATTGTCAATGTCACAAGTTAAAATAAAATTGAGAGTAACGTAATTAAAATATTTGTGTTAAGTAAACATTGTTAATATTTTGGTATCATACATAGGTAAATGATTAATTAATCGGAAATCAATGAATTTACTTAGTAATAAACTCTATGGTCTATGTACCGATAGTACCGTATACTTTTCTCTATAGTAAACTTGTCAGTTGTCAATACACACCATTGTCAAAGTCAAAACCAGTCAAAAGTGACTGACGGTTTGCTATTGTAACCTAAAATGCTTCGGCGGTAAATAATATTACAACAAAATTAGTATTAATCGTTGTGATTGTCCTTCCAGGCAGTATAATTTACAATCATGACGACAAACGATATATGGTGCGTATGCTCACAGGTTTTATTCATATTTAATTCCTTCTGCTATTTATTTAATGACATCATTTTACAGCTTTTGGAAGAGATTGTGGCGTTGGACCACATCGGAATCGTTAACGAATGAAGAATTGACTTCTGTATTAGGAAATAAAGATGTCGTGGAGAGCCTGAAACAAGGTCTTGGTAGTTATAAGCCACATAAAGCTGAAAGTTTTCCTCAACTTCAAACCAAACATGCAGATCAAACTAAACTTTTGAGTGTCATCCAAACCTTGCAAAACTACATAGTAAGTGATAATTTGTTTATTAATTACACTAACTTGATTCTATAGAACCTACTTAATGTGTTTCTTACATTAAACTAACCAATCTCTTTGCAGGATGTGGACTGCTTTCAAATATGGGAAATTATGAAGAATTATTTATGTGATATATCATATGGTACCCCAGCGAATGCCCTCAAAAATGTAGCCTTCGTAGATACAAGACCTGTATTTTTACTGCCCAATGTGTGGAACTTTTACTATGCAGAAAGACTGTTTCTTCTTAAGCTGCTACAGTACATAGTGCAATTTAAAGATGATCCTCAGCATACTTATAATGAACAATTTAAGAAAATAATAAAGGATATAGGAATACAGAACTTAAAAACGTCATTGATATCTCAGTTTGACAAACTCTTGAATACAGCGCCGCCACTAAGGAGAATGCAGAAAGAATTTTCTAATGAGAATATTAGACTGGAATGGATTGACTGTAACATGAGAGAGCAGTTAGCTATCCTACAGATTCTCCTTCTTATTGCTGAAGAAGAGATATTTACAGAAGCAGATTTCAATAAGTTGTTCACATTGTTCAGAAAGCATGGGTTTGGCAAGAACCAAGGTTACAGTGAGCTTATGGAGGAGAGACATAGAGAGCCATGTATGAGGATCATGTATATGGAGGTGTGTCTGTTTATGGTCATTGCAGATGGGATTAAAATGTAAGTAAAATTCATAAAGCAAAAACATGAGTGGAGATCAAATTAAGAAGGCCCTTTCTATGCACACAATGTTCCCCCTGGCCCTTTCCTTTATCGAACTACAAGACAATCGCTGAAGCGCCACAGCTTCATGGTAAATGTCCTACACACTCGCACAAAGCCCTATTAAAATATTTTTATATTTTTTTTATTCCAGCAATAACTTACCAGCATGGATAGACAGTACTAAAGAAGTAGTGGAAGGTGAGCTCACTAAACTCCACATGAATGCTGAACACAGTGCTATGCTCATCACTTGGATGATGCTCACACTCCAGGTAAGTTTTAGTAGATTAACTGAAGGTTTGCTGTAACATAGCTCCAAGCTACATACTACATGTTATGTCAATTGTGTCTATTGCAATCTTATCAATTGTAATAAGTATAAGAATACATAAACAATAATTGTTAATGAAGTTCTTTTAACCTGTTATAAATTTATTCATATTTTAGATTGCTTTTTACTAATTTCTCTAATAATTCTTTGGACATTGCAGAGTGATCAACATGCAAAATTATTTGAGAGTCAATACCAACATTTTGGAGCAACAGCGCTGAGAATGCAAGTTTTTGAATTCCTACTACAGATGTTAAATAGTTCTGGTTTTTCTGTAAGTACCATTAAAAATTTTAGCATACTTTAGTTATTTTACGTAAATATAATATAAGCATTAATAAAAATTTGCTACACAGGACCAATCAAAATGCGCCCTTATCGCCCGACAAAGAGTATTTCGACTGTTGAACGACTTGTGTGATAAGTTTGATGGAGACGGTACCCTCAGTCATCAGGCTGGTGTCATGCAACTCTGTGCCCACTTACTATCTTCTCCAGAAATCAACTGTCAGTTCTGGAAACTACACAAAAGGGATGAGAACTACGGAGTTGTGTCTCTATGGAATACTGCACTAGAGTATTTCCCTTTCAATTTTAATGCTCTGTCCATTTTGTCTAGTGGACTAGCTCAAGGAGGGAAATGTAGTGTAATGAATGTAAGTAAAGATTTTTTTATTGAACAGAATGTTTTTTAATAAGTATACCAAATATTTAATTGTATGTTTATTGTACACAGCTATTATCAGAACTAAAGAATCTTCCAGTCTACACTGAAATCTACAATCCGAACGCAGTACCCGTCATGTCGCTACAAGGTGATGACGCTATCATTGGTCGCGAATATTTTCCTTTAGGGAACCCGTCTTACCGCATTGAAATGGGCTCTACAGCCACATTAATGGAACGGAAGGATGCGACAATGATCCATTTTAGAACGCCGTATTCTTACTGGACAGTGTTCAACAGTGAGATTGAGAAAGCACTTGATCGGAAGCAGCATCATCAAAATAATATCAATGTGACTTTGGAAAGGATATATGAGGGTACGAAGGTGTTGAAGGGAGTGCTGCAGGCACTGGTTGAGGATCGAGAGATACCGAAGAGCTTGGTAGGACCAAGTGAAGGAGTATTTGACGTACTAGTGAGATTTATGAGGGCTGATTCGCCACCTCTGGCATTGTTAGTAGAATGCCTTGCTGTTTGTACAGCTTTAGTACCAGTTTTCCCTAAGGAGATACATTTAAGGTACGTAATGAAACCCAATTTCTGTCATAAGTATTTGGAATCTAAATGAATTAATTTTAATATGCCGTTATATTTTTCAGACTGATAAACACTGGATTATTACCACGTCTGATGAACCATAAACTCACTCACACGGAGTATGCTAATGGTGCCTCCTTTGATTCAGCTGCAGTTGGTTCTTACTTGGTAACAATAGAACAGCTTAGTGGCACATACAAATTTCTGGGGGCATACATTGATCTGCTGTGTGCTTTCCATGAGGTAAGTTAAAAAAGAATTTAGACTACAAGCCATAGTGTAATTAAATCTTCTTCGGCAAAACAATGACAACTTCAGACAGTGTTTTAAAGCGAAATGTTTATTAAATTATTAGACTTCTTCAACAATATTCAATGTTGTATAACATTTCAGCAATCTACAAGTGATGACCGTATAACAACGGAAATTATTCTCCCTGGTCTAATACTGATCCTTCGCGAAGTGTTCCCCAATATCTACGGCTGGCGATACAGCAACACTCGCGAGCGACGTGACATGATACAGCGTTGCGCGCAGTTCTTAACCTTAGTGTTGCAAGATACGAACAGTAGCAAACCCTGTAACACGTTGCTGAAACAGACTTGTGTGTACAGTTTGTTGCATACGGAAAATGCGCTTGAATTATTGAAGTTTATTTCTGTTGGTATGTATAATTTACTTTGGAAATATATACATATTTTTAATAAAATCACTCTTAGTGGTTTATTAACTTTTGTATTTTTTTTTTACTAGGGAATGATCAACTAGAAAATGTAATAAGAAACGAAACAAATTGGATAGCGGGTAATGGATCTCAGTACATATCGACTATACAACGATGTGTAGCAATCGTGATATTTGCTTTACGCCTCAAGCCTTTGGTCACAGAAGCTACAGAGGTGACGCCTTTAGAACACCTCATCTTTGCTCAGAATAAACAGAAAGACTCGTTGAAAGTAGTACCAAGAGTTACCAGTTACATCAACCATGCGTTCAATAAGAGTCTGCCTGTTCTCTGCTGTCGTTTGCTCAAGAGTTTCGCCGATGTGAGTAAAATTATGACTTTATTTTTACTATTTGTTACAATGAAGTCTTCATTATTATGGTAAATGAGATTATTTAAAATCACCTCGTTGTTTGGCTGTGTTTTCGTAAGTTCACATGAGATCTTAAGTTCTATTCCAGGTTTAGATAAAGAACTAGCCCCAATATTTTTTTATGTGGATTCATTTATTGTCTAAATTAGTTTTTCCTTAAAATGCTGATAGTAAACTATCTATTTCGCGTGTATCTAAACCGAAAATCCATTTCAGCGTTTCCAAATGTCTTTATTTGCATCATTGGACATGACTGCGTATCAAGTTCGAGTAATGTTCCTTGACCGTCTACGGGACGAGTACGAAACGACCGAGCTGAAGGTAGCCATACTGGAGTTCGTGGCGACCTGTGTTGGCACCCAGCCCGGGCTCACTGAGGCGTTCTTTATGATGAACCATGAAAGGATGGACACTGACGATGATAAAGAGAAGAAAACTGATAAGAAACCCGAGACAGATGACAGCTTTGAAGGTATTCTAGGTTACATGGCTGATTATCTTGGAACTGTGAAGAATGTGAGTATATTTCTGCTACCTAAAGTTTTCTTTCGAAAAAAGTCACATATCATGTACTTGTAACATATCCTTGCAATAAGTGTCTATAATCCATACAATATCTTATGTGCTATTTCTTTCTTCCAGAACCCCAAGTTGCTCCACAGTCCCTTGCTTTCATGTATCATGGCTCTGTTCCATGCGCTATGGAAGAACAACATGCAAATACTTGTGAAGAAACTGCGTGAGAACCCCAAGTTCTGGGAGCACATGACCAGTCCCTTATTCAGTGATATACAGCCAGGTCTTAGAACATACTCACAAATATTCAATGTTCTTGGCATAGAACTCTTTGTCTCCAGAGATAAACTGGAGCCCAATCTAAAGGAAATGTTGGAACAATTCTTCGATACCAACAAAAAGCATCTAGACAGATGGATTGACTATATATTCTCCTTTAACGGCAGAAATGATAGTGAAGAAGTCGTAGACAAAGTGCCTGTCTGGCTCAGTCTGTTGACCTCGTGGAAAGATTTCATCACAATATTCTGCAAGTGCCTTCCCATTAGCTTAAATATAGCACACAAGGCTAAAATGGTCGCGCCGTGCATGAGTGCCTTATTGAATGAACTAGATGACCTGAAGGACGGTAGACTGGTCGTCATACTCGCTGAGCTGTATGTAATTATGCTCGCTAACTGGAAAGACGACTGCTTTGATAACAGAAAATCTAGTGCCAAACAAGTAGACAGTTTGCTGACCAATACAGCCATTGTCTACGAATGTCTGCACCCGCGTGCGATTCGCGCGATTCTTTCAATATGCACGGTCGCGATAAGCAGCTTGGACTATGAAATTAAAGCTAATAGTGTCACTGCGCAGAATATTATACGATCTGTGACGAATATCAATAGTTTGGAGCTTGAAAAGCTGTTAGATGATATCAAAGAGGATCCTACGCCCCCGGAACCGAAAGCGAACGGTCACCCAGTGATCGAGAACATTCCGCCTGTAGTGTTGTCACTGGCGATGTTAGAGCAGTGCTTAGACTTGTACGACGACATGTTCACGGGATTGTCGCAGTGGTTCCAGTCGAGCCGATTCATCAATAAAATCCTTTGTTGTCTCCAGACATGTTTACAGAACAGACGTCACTATCATACGTCTCTCGCCGCGTTACGTTGCTTGACTGCGTATGCGAGAGGGCCGTTTTCTAAAGATTTACTAATGAGTGATGTGGATCAGTTCCTTTGGCTTCAGTTGTTGCCCCCGAAGTTTGATGGTTCGGCGTGGAAGCCGCAGGAGTGGTGGCGTGTGTACGCCTTCAGTTTGGACTTTATTTCCATGATGGTGATGAAGCACGGCCAGTTCTTCGCTAGTGATGCTATAACGTTCGTGGGCGTACACCTGGAACATCTGATTGAAGCGGTCCTCCTACCGCGCCAAGTGTTCAACATAGATGCTTTGAACCTGTGTGCCTCTACACTCAATCTGGTTGTGCAACTAGTCAAGTTTGAGGCAAGGTGGCGTATACAGAATATAACTTCACTAACCAGCATTATGGTAAGAAGGAGTTGAGTCACAGTTATATTATATTACTTCTTTGATAGTTTTGAGGAATGTAAACTAAAATTTTGTCATTTTATTTGTAGCGAAGTATAAGTGCGTGCTTGTACCAGTGTGTGACTTTGATGATGCGCTCGCGTCGCTCCACGGACCCTGCTCTGCCGCCACCAGAAGATGGACAAAGCTATGCTCCCAATGTCCTACATAGGTAAACAATATGAAAGTTAAAATTTATGATATAAAAAAAAACTAGAAATAACTAATAAATGATTTTTTACAGGACTCTAGAAATTTTGCACATGGCAACACTGTGCTTGCTGTCATTTAGTCCAGAGTTGCTATCTCTCCTGGCCGACCCTGGGCTAGACTTGGAGCGCTGGCAGCCCCTCGTCGAACTACACTTCGGAGCACCCAAGATCTCCTACGAACCTTTTCCTCAGCTCACGTTCGGGACTTTGGTGTCGGCTATCTGTTTGTTGACAAGATCTCTTAATCATGTGAGTGTTTTTGTTTTACTAAGAATAATTCAGAGTACCTATGTTAGTTTTATCTTTGGATGGTGTACTGTGTAAGGTTGTTTCTTAGAACAATTCACAAAAATGAAAGCTGTCATCTTTGTCTTCGACGCAAAGTTAGTTTTGGAACATTTAAATTCGAAGAAACAGCCTGGTATTTATTTATTTACACGTATCTGTGTATTTAGGCGTATCACTCGGAGGAGGGCAGTGGGTCCCGGTCCCCGCGCCTGCGGCGGCGCGCGTGTTCCTGCGGCAGCCCGGCGCCGGGCGAGCGCCGCGCCAACCGCAGCGAGTCCCTCACCTCCATCTCGTCCGCCGCGTCCTTGCCCGCGCTCGACGAGCGACTCGTCGCAGGAGCACTCGACGCCACCGCGACGCTGCTCGCCTCGCAGGTACTTTATATCACTGCCCTTATTAAGTAACGTGCAAGTTTCTGTACTTCCATATCTAATTTTGATTTTCACATTATCACAGGCATTACTCGCTGTGCGTGACCCTAGTGTGCCCGGTCGCCATAAGCAACTCATTCGTCGTGAGCTCGGCTCTGAGCTGACCATGTTCCACGACTTCGTGCGCAAGCGCATACTGTGCGCGGCGCACGCGCGTCCTCACCTAGTGCGCAACAAGCTCGGCGCCTGGCCGCTGGCCCCCAACGAAGAAGAAACTAAACGCATTGAAGAAGCCAGGAAAGAGGGAAATGCCCTCGTTTGTGATTGTGATTCCGACAAGTCGCTTCCTCCGCCGCCACCTCCCAAACGCGCAGCACACGACTCTATGCGCGAATACATACTCCGGAAGCAATACCTGGATAAGTGCGCTCAAACACCAACTAAAGAACCGCCATCACCAGTTTCGCACTCGACACCGACGTCTGATAAGAAAAAGGAAACTTCCCGAAGTTCGAAGCGTGTATCTTGGGCTGAAACCACAAGAGACAGTGACGAAAGCCTAGATAGTTCCCTGCAGGAAATCGAAGAGCCTGCCTATTCCAATCTAACTGATGTACAAATCAACAATGATGAAGATTACTTCCACTTTATGTCAGTTGTTTTTCTTTACATTTGTCAAACAGAATTATAATTTGCTTTTTTTTTCAATTAATGTAACTAAGTTAAGTAAATGAAATGAAACTACTATGTTTGTAAATTGTCTTTTCTTTTTATTAATATTCGCATACACACAAAATGTTCTTCAGAAACTTCCTAATCCTGACTTAATGAGTATAAAAATTAATAATATTTTTGTTTTATATAATTATGTGGGGCACACCAAAAGAAACCTTTGAGCATCAGCGCCACCTGTGTTCCTAATACTTTTTTCAGATGGCACTATAACCATCAAGGACTTTACTAAACGCATCATATCATTAGATAATAGAGGAATACCAATTAATATAAAAAGTACCAAGTATAAATAAATAATATTCTAGGAATACTTCTATCTTTTTTTCAATATCTCTATGGATGGATAAATATTTTTCGGATGAAAACTTAAAATGTTTCCGTTTTAAATATAGAGTTTATCGGAGATCCAGTAATTATTAAAAAAAACAATACCCTTTCTATAGTCGGATAAAAAAGTTGATAAATACCCGAGCAAAAACAGATATTTATAAAAAAAATGCACATCTTGTGGATAAACATTGCATTTGTAATTTTTTTTATATTTTCATAGTAACTTATATTCATTTTACAACATTTTACTCATTTATTTTATTATTTTTTAATAGGTTTTGAGAAATCACGAAAATAGTATACTTTTATTGCCATAAAAAATACATTAATAGATATTTGAATTGTCATTCGAATAAATGGCAACATTTTTAACATGGCCGCATGTTGAACGAAACGATTTTCTTTACTGTTTGCCAAAATAAACTGAAATAGTCGTAATTAGTGAGCGGATTTATGTAGATTGCATAGCCGAGAGACTGATTTGTTGGTGACATATAGTAAGGGTAAGAAATTCAGTGTGATACGTTGTATTTGACATTAGAAATTGGCGGTGTTTATTTGGTGGTAGTTCGCGATATTTATAGTTTGTTTGTGTCACAACGGCAGTGGTCTGTGAAGATGATGCATCACCCGAACATGCATCATCAGCCGATCTCGGGGCACCCGCCGCAGCACATGGGCGGGCACCAGGGAATGCCCGCGCACCATCAGATGGCCCCACATCAGATGCACAGAGAGAACAGGCACGTAACACTAACTAGGTAGAGTACCGTTCGGCTTTTCATTATTTTATTTGTTTGTAATGCTTCGCGCCCAGATATCGCTGTACACACAATCATATCACAGATCGTTTAGCAACAACAAATCGACGTAGGCCGCTATGTAGGTACTAATAGTATCAGACCGAGAGTCGTAAATCGCACGCAGTCTAAATAGGTCAAAATAGTTGAACATATTAGTTACTGCCAGTGAATTATTGTGTTGATAACCTGCAGTTGTTACTCTATACTTTCTGACTGTGTAACAATTGACCCATGATAAATATTTGGGAGTTTTCTGTCAAAACTTGTTTATAACCTATGTCTGCTGATAATATAATTATTGTATCTGGATCAACTACTAACAATAAACTGCAGTCTAACTTGTTAAATGACTTACCGGTTAATGCCAAGCAATGGAAACAAAAGATATTTGTGTTGAATATTCAATCGGATTTGTATGCCAAATACTAACTTTCACATTTATGAGTGTGGTTAATGGCACTGATATTATTCAGCATAATGATGCAGATTTCTTTATTGGTAATGTGCCTAAATAAAAACTAAGCTTTTCTCTTTTGGTGCTCCAACTAGGAAGTAACTAAAAACATTCGGTTTAATAATGTTGTGGAAAAACTCCTTTATTATATTCTCGTGAATTATGTATTAGGAGAACAGCTGATGGAAACTGATATAATATGCTAAAAACCAGGACTTGTTATTTTACCTCTTTGGTTTAACTCTCGAAAGTCATAATAATAACACCTGAAATGCCCATTTATATCCAACCTGCTTCAAGAAGCAGATTATATCATAATAAATATATTTTTATGATGAAATATTGGAATGACCAACAAAGACAATCAGTTTGTATATCTGTTTAAATAGCTTAAAATATTATTTTCTTGGTAGGTACAAAGTATTTCACATTATTTAAGAAACTGTTATCAATAAACCTATTTTTAAGTGTTCCTAGTACTTTTAATAGCCAATTATTATTCGTTACATTATGTTTTCAATGTAAAATCTCTAGGCATGCATTTTTATCTTAATCTTTTCTTCTATAATTTTGATATTATAATCCAACTAGCTTTTGCCAGGGGTTTCGCCCGCATTCCCATGGGACAAAACGTATCCTATAAGATCTCTAATTCAGCTCATACCCTGTCTGTTTCCAACATTTCACCAAAATCCATTCAGTTGTATCAGCGTGATTGACGGACAAACATCCAAACATACATTCATAGTTATAATATTAGTGTAATTAGTTTTGGTTGGTGAGAACTGAATATGAAAACTAAAACTGCCTGTAAAATAAATTAAACTGCCTTTTTTATGGGGGAAATAATCATCCAGCAAATCTTCCCGCCTTGGGTGAAGTGAGGTGAGAGGGAGTGTTATTTGCCACTGCCGGTGCATTAGACAGTATTTTTGCCAAGGTCAAACATGCAATGGGTTACTGACTAAAAAACCTCCCTGTTCCTTTGATCCTGCTTACAGTGTCTGAAGATTCTATAAATTAGACCCTTGTTAAATAATTATTGGTCATCCATAGTAATCTTATGTAGTATGACACAAATATCTCTTGGTTTTGCTGTCTTTCTTTACTCAAATGAATCTTAATACTATCACAATAATTCACTAGTAGTATTGTAAGGGTATAAAAAGTAAATAACTGGTATTTCAATCAATAGCTGTGCACTACATCTCTACTTCTGTTTACATTATATTGCTTTGTTCATCAAACTTAGAAAAAATAGATAGATGCTAACAAAAAACTTAAGTTGTATATAAAGCTTGACCTATAGTTTTCATGTTTCATTGAATAAACAACTTTTCATAACTAAGTTATAGATTTGCACATGATTGTGTTGCATTTTTAAAAAATATGTGAACCATTATTATTTTGCTGTTCCATTTATAAAAACTACAATGAACGAATAATACAAGAAGCAAGTACCTAATGTAAAAGTGCAGTATTGCACACATTTATATTAGTTGGGTACACATTTATTGAAAGTATAACCAGTAGAATTTAATTCGTTCTCAAGGTAGCCTTTAGTAATGTAAAGTGTTGAAAGTCTCAGAAGGTTCATATTACACGATCCTTGCAGTAATAATAACTGGATATGAGTTGGTTACTCGAACTTTGACACTATTTAATAAAATAACACTGTCTTTATCCGAGAAGAGAGTGGCGGCCGTATTGATATGCAAATATTGTGTAATTTGTTGATATGTCGAGGGTCTTTTGCGGCGCCCTTTGTCGCGTAAACTTGTTGGGGATGAAACTGACAAAGGAACATATGACGACGTCTCTATTGATGCGCGGGGACCGAGGTTTTGAATGGCGGCCGACCTTTCTTCGCTCAGACTAATATATCACGTCCATTGACTACTGGACAGTTGAAATAACAGTGTCTCGCCAACTGTGGAGCTGGACGGGTCACTTTCACCGAGGTCGGTGCGGCGACGGTTACTGGCGAATATTTTACGACTTTCGGTTAAAATACAACGTGATGTTTACAGCGCTCTGTGGTGCCTGTATTGCTTTACTGACTATATCGCGGGATGGTAGTGCGCGATTCTGACTGGGTTTTGGTGTGAAGGGTGCCGCTAGGTCCGGCGCAGGCGGGCGGCGCTATGGGCGCGCACGGCCAGGCGCTGGGCGGGCTGGGCGCCATGGGCGTGCCGCCGCCGCACCACACGCCGCAGCGACCACCTCACCCGATCAGGGCTATGCCACATCATCCGCAAGCGCAGCACCACTCCGTACCACCGGTAAGATACTACAACATATACTCATGTTTTTAACTCACTCAAGCTAATTACTAATATTTTTTAGTTATAAAATTAGTCAATTAGTTTATTAGTTAAAGGAATTTAGTAGCTACTGTAGATTAACATGTAACAAAATTGTGAAGCGCTGAGGGTAGATATGAATGTCCATTTCACGCAGGCGTCACTGAGCTATCATCACTCATCAGTCCATTCCTGGCCACGGCCGAAGCAAGACGGACAAAACGTCGGAAAACCGGTAAATAACAACTCGTACTCTTTCGTATCCGTCTCAAAATTTAATTCATCGCAAATCCTCATCCATTAGTTTAGATAGTAAACTAGAACTAGTAACAATTAGTACTAGAACTAGAACCTGCTTAATATAAGGGATTACCATTAGCCGTATTATATCTTAAAATTGCAGTATTGTGTGGTGGGTTCGACACCCGCACGAATAAGTCATGTTTTTTTTAAAGTACTGTCCCTTTGAATGTCCTAAGTTTAAAAAAGCAAACGATCTAAAAAGCTATTAAAAAATATAACTTTCTACATTTTAATCAAACAAGGTAATAGACACGTAAATATAAATTGAGTAAACGATTAATTTAACAAAATTATAATTTAATAATATAAGTGAAAAGAAACTAATATAAATAACTTAAATAAATCCTAATGTTGAGGAAATAACAAATTGGCAATTCGCGGACGTAGTTATTCTTGAAGTATACGCAATAGAGCAGTGCTGTAACGTGTGTTGTGTTGCCAGCAACAAATGAAGGCGCTCCGGCGTCCGTACGCGGTGAGCGGAGGCTACGGGCCGGGCGCGGGCGTGATGCCACCGCCCTACGCACAGCCGCCGCCCATGCAACCACCAGCCGTGCCTATTGCACACACAGGTATGTTCATACTTAGAGCCTTATTATAAGTACTAGCGGGTTATCAGCCGGAGCTGCGCACTACATAGCGGGTTTACCAGGGCAGGAGTAGGAACGGGGTGGTTTTTTTGTCAGTAAGAGTCTGATACTCCCTGTCGCCTCGCCTAAGGCGGGAGAAGTCAAAGGATGATTTTCCACCCCTAAAAAAAGCTGGTTATTAGCGTCTTCAAAGCGGGCATGCAACGAATACGTTACGGACGTACAACGAACTTGCCTGGCGAAAACGCCGCGGCTGCGCAGCGAACACGCCGCGAACGCGTTGTATATACGTTCGCGAGTACCACGACTGAATCTACGAGTGGAGAACTAGTAGCTTTTGTACCCTTGCCTTTGTAATGTCATTATTTCGAACTAGACTTTTTCACTCAGATGAATTACACAATTTACCTAATTATTTTATTTACAACCGCATTACATGATGTAGTTTTATAAATCGTGATTGTAGCCCTGCAAGGAATAAGATTGCTGTTACGCACATAAAATCTTGGCTTAATTGGTCATTCAATTACTATTTCAATTTTACTACATTGCAAACTGTTCGCAAGCCCATATTTATGTGGACGCACTTTATAAGAGCATTCCAATTTTTATTTCAAAACACTTCAGTAGTGATATCCAACACCATGTTGTTACTGATTGTTTTGAAAAAATTAAAGCATCCAAAGCTGATCCATCCTGCGGATCGATCATAAGCACAACACAACTCGTTTGTCAACAAAACCCGTTTAATTTTCAGCATAATGTTATCGGTCGTCATAGTTCGTGTTCATCACCATTAAGTAGATAAGGCTAAAATGTAATGTTGTGGTAGTGGTGGCGAGTGCGAGTACGGGCGCGGCCCGTGCGAGCGGCGGCGCGGGCGAGGCGGCGGAGGCGGAGGCGGCGCCCGCGCCCGCGCCCGACCACGACGACGCGCGCGACGCCAGCCCGCGCGACTGTTCGGCCAACAGTAAAGAGAAGACTCCCATGTGCCTGGTCAACGAGCTGGCCAGGTACAATAAGGTACGCACTATCTGCTAATCTTATGTAGAATCCATTATCTACTTGACTTGATGACTTTGATTTTCTGTGAATTACGCCTACTTTAATAAGTCCTAATATTTCAGATTAAGCATCAATATCGCCTCACATCAGAAACAGGACCTGCTCACAAGAAAGTATTCACAGTAACACTCCGACTGGGTGATACTGAGGAATATACTGCAGAGGTATGTTGTGATATAATACAAATTACACCCTTTTTCTTTCCTCGTATAATTAAAAATATAGTTTTATTCAACATATTTTTTCTTTCTGAGTATACTTTAGTTTTTGTGGAGAGTGTATGTGATGGTACAAGTTGTAATATTATCCAGGGGTCATCAATAAAGCGCGCGCAGCACGCGGCGGCGCAGGCCGCGCTGGGCGGCACCAGCTTCCCGCCGCCGCCGCCGCGCGCGCCCGCGCCACATGCCGCGCACCATCCGCATCATAGACATGCTGGTATGGACTCTGTTTTATTGACATCCTACCGCAGTGAGCGATTTTTGTTAGGATAAGGTTGATCCTTAACTTTATAACAGTTAATATACATTTATATATTTTGTCGTTTTTAGGCGCGGTAATGCCAACAGTAGAGCTGAACGCCCTGGCAATGAAGCTGTGCCAGCCGGCGGTGTACACGTCCATCCCGCCGGTGGCGGGCCCGGCGCGGCTGGTGCGGGCGCGCGCGCCGGCCTACCGCGCGGCCGCGCTGCTGGCGCCCGCGTACGCGGCGCCCGCGCTGCTGTACCGCGTGCGCGTGTGCGTGGGCGGGCGCGCGTGGCTGGGCGAGGGCGCCACGCCGCAGGCGGCCCGCCACGACGCGGCGGCGCGCGCGCTGCGCGACCTGCGGCCGCCGCCCGACGCCGCGCGCCCCGCGCTGCCCGCCGCCGCGCCCGACGCGCCGCCCGCACCGCACAACCACGCCAACCACAACGATGCCGACGCAGGTACGTTCTCTCAATGCTATACTTACATCACGTGTTTTAGCGCATTATCATGTTTACAAGCATCTTCAAAAGGCGCGCATCAATATAAGCATATAATGAACACGCGACGGCTGGGCAGCGAGAACGTTGCAAATACGTAGCAATTACGTTGTCTTGCAAGTAGTAAATTTTGTTGCGCGTTCACTACGTCCTTGCTACACAGTGGCAGCATGATTGTGACATATTCATAAAGTACAGTAATACTTTTTTAACCATAAAATAGAATCTAAAACAAAAATTAATAATGTTTACTTTTGTCCAGGGGGTGACAACAACGCCGACTTATTGAACTCGGAAGTAAAGTCCCCCGTCTCACTGGTGCACGAGCTCGCTCTAAAACGCAATCTCTCAGTACAGTTCACTGTCAAATCTGAACGAGGACCACCACACATGCGGGTGAGTAACATTTGATCACTAGCCACTAGCCAGCCTTTTGTCCCTACAGGAAATAAGATATGTAATAAAATCTCTACTTTCATTCAATGTACAAAAGACTACATTATCACATAACGCACTGGAGATATCGTGTGACTCATAACAAGATTATTACGTTGTATCGCCAAGTGGAGCTGTTTTTATCGTAACGTTTTGGTCTTGACTTTACACTTTAATATTTTGTACTCAGGTATTTGTAACTGCATGTACGGTGGGTGACATGGAGACGGAGGGCGAGGGCAACGGTAAGAAGGTGTCGAAGCGTCGCGCGGCCGAGCGCATGTTGGAGGAGATGCGGCGTCGCTGGCCGCCCGCGCTGCTCCGCGCCCGCCCGCCGCAGGACAAGCGACGCACGCAGCCCGCCAAGAAGAAACCCAGGAATCTCATCAAGGTCAGCGAGGTAGTTGTCAGTTTTATAGCTTAGTAGTGACATTGAGACATGTGTTTATGGTATGAAATAGGTTGGCAAATGCCATTCAAAGACTTCTGCAACACCAGACTGGACTAGTCATAAGCTTTTCGATGGTTGAAAATGGTTTATGAGGGAGAGGGTGGAGCTTTAAATAACTTTACTCACACGGCGAAAAGAAGCGTAAGCGTCGTGATTTTGCGTCACGTTGATTTTACTATGATTTACCTGGTTCATTCGTTTCGAAGCATGGCATTTCTCCGTAGCCACTGAAGAAGTCTTGTAATGTATTCACACGTATTTGATTCTTCCAGGAGGGCGCGGCGGGCGCGGGCGGCGCGGCGGGCGGCGCGGACAACCCGATCTCCCGCCTGGCGGTGGCGCGGCACGCCGTGCGCGCGCGCTCCCCGCAGTACCGCGTGCTGGAGGAGCGGGGCGCCGCGCGCCGCCGCGAGTTCCTCGTGCAGTGCGACGCGCCGCCGCACTCCGCCACCGGACTCGGGCCCAACAAGAAGACCGCCAAGCGACGCGCCGCGCACAGTACGACCTTTCTATTTGCTACAATCTAATTATATGCCATAAAACGACAGATCACTAATAAACAGACAAATCACTTGTTATAAACAGTCTACACTGACCGTTAGATACCCTGCAAAACCTCCTAGTATAGATACAAAGATATTGCCAGCCTTTTAGGAAAAAAATTTGAAATAAATAGGGGAGAAGATTGAGCCTCTAGTAAACTTATACGGTCAAATCGAAAGTTCAGCCAGAATCAACGAATACACGCTCATTCTATTACATTTAAAATTTATTTCTCCACCCATTAAGTTAAAAATCCCAAACGAGTGTATATGAACGTTCCAGACGTGTTACTAGCGATGGAGATGAGCAGTAAGCCGACGGACGCGCCCCAGAACAGCAGTAGCCCGGACTCCTCCGCCACCTCGCCCGATAGCAAGACTAACGATACTAAGCGGAAAGTAAGTTCTGTCCTATCTATTTCCACTAGACTTCCTGTACTCTGCTGATCATCAGATTTCTTATGTTTTACTACTTCTCGTGTAATTATTTCATGAGGTAACTCCAACTCAACTAATTTTGAGCCACATCAGCGGCTCATAATTATGACAATTGCATGACAAACTTCCTGATTCTCAGAAAAAAAATGACTGATCAATTTTAAATATCATTACAATTTACTTTGTATAAACAATTGATACCCTAATTATTAACTGCAAGTTATTTAAACATGATCAATTATGTTTGACTACTTTATTGGCTGTATCTCAGTTTAAAAATTATTAATAAACTAGCGGACCCGACAGACGTTGTCCTGTCTACTACTGAAAATTTTAAACTTTTTTTAATAAGCTAAAATATTCTGGACCTTTTTGATGAAAATTGTTATTCAAATGTTATGGCAATATCTAACGTCATTAATATTTGACACTGCGATGGTAGCGCCGTCTGTCGGATCCAATGTAAAACATTCCAAAATCAACAACTACTAATAAATTAAAAACTAATTAAAAAAACATTGTCCAGCGGACAAAATTGTGAATCTAAACCATTCTCAGATCCTCTTGAACACACACAAAAAGTTTCATCAAAATTGATCTAGTCGTTTAAGAGGAGTTCAGTGACATACACACTTACAGAAGAATTATATATATAAAGATATGATTGAATGACACATTATGTATTGTGTTTCCCACAGAGTACCGCGTCCCAGGACGGCGAGGCTGCCGGGGAGGTGAGGCAGCCAGTGCCTGGAGTACTACTCATGGACTACCACCAGCGCACTGGACAACCACTGCAGCCTAATGGTCAGTATCTCTATTTATTACTAAACAATCTTGCAAATGTACTTAAACTAGGAAAAATCCTAAAATAAATAAAAACAAAATCTGTGCAGGATTATTAGAACCCATCAACAACTTGGTGCTTACTTTCTAAGCAAAACAGAGGAGCAACTTTATCTTTGTAAGAAAATTGTGTGTCAAGTCAAGTGAATTGCCAAATGAACTGTACGACAATCGCGCGAATTGGGAGACTGTGTTTAAAGATTATTATTACTATGCTTTTGCAATGTTATTGTTTGTGTTCCAGGTGTAAGTGAGACTAGTGCGACGGGCGGGTCCGGCGGGAACACGCCCGGCGCCAAGGACCAGCTCATGTATTTATCGCAGCTACTAGGATTTAGCGTACAGTTCTCCGATTTCCCTAAGGTAACAACCATTATTATATGTATTTTGTATATGTCAATATTATAAATGTCTTACACTGTCAAATTTATTAAGTGTGGGAGAGCCATGCTTCGGCATGAATGGGCCGGTTCGACCGGAGTGATACTACGGCCTCACAGAAAACCGACGTGAAACAACACTTGCGTTGTGTTTTGTTGTGTGAGTGAAGTTACCGGAGGCCCACTTCCCCCCTTGCCAATCTTTCCAATCCCCGATTCCCGAACAACAGCCCTTAAATTCCTAACCCCCAAAAAGCCGGTAACGCACTTGTCATGCCTCTGGTGTTTGTGTCCATTGGCGGCGGCGATTGCTTACCATCAGGTGATCCGTCTGTACGTGTAACGACGTATTTCATAAAAAAAATCACACAAATATGAGTTGGATAAACAATGCCCCGTCCCCCGCAGCGCAACCACGGCGAGTACCTGTCGCTGGTGTCGCTGTCGACGGAGCCGCCCGTCATGTGCCACGGCGGCGGGCCCTCCACCGCGCACTCCCACGAGCAGTGCTCCCGCGCCGCACTGCGCGCGCTCACGCTCATGGGGCTCGACGCACCCACGCACCCGTACGTACTGCACACTGTCTATTACTAGTCACATACAATCAATATACACACTCCCACGAGCAGTGCTCCCGCGCCGCACTGCGCGCGCTCACACTCATGGGGCTCGACGCACCCACGCACCCGTACGTACTGCACACTGTCTATTACTAGTCACATACAATCAATATACACACTCCCACGAGCAGTGCTCCCGCGCCGCACTGCGCGCGCTCACACTCATGGGGCTCGACGCACCCACGCACCCGTACGTACTGCACACTGTCTATTACTAGTCACATACAATCAATATACACACTCCCACGAGCAGTGCTCCCGCGCCGCACTGCGCGCGCTCACACTCATGGGGCTCGACGCACCCACGCACCCGTACGTACTGCACACTGTCTATTACTAGTCACATACAATCAATATACACACTCCCACGAGCAGTGCTCCCGCGCCGCACTGCGCGCGCTCACACTCATGGGGCTCGACGCACCCACGCACCCGTACGTACTGCACACTGTCTATTACTAGTCACATACAATCAATATACACACTCCCACGAGCAGTGCTCCCGCGCCGCACTGCGCGCGCTCACACTCATGGGGCTCGACGCACCCACGCACCCGTACGTACTGCACACTGTCTATTACTAGTCACATACAATCAATATACACACTCCCACGAGCAGTGCTCCCGCGCCGCACTGCGCGCGCTCACACTCATGGGGCTCGACGCACCCACGCACCCGTACGTACTGCACACTGTCTATTACTAGTCACATACAATCAATATACACACTCCCACGAGCAGTGCTCCCGCGCCGCACTGCGCGCGCTCACACTCATGGGGCTCGACGCACCCACGCACCCGTACGTACTGCACACTGTCTATTACTAGTCACATACAATCAATATACACACTCCCACGAGCAGTGCTCCCGCGCCGCACTGCGCGCGCTCACACTCATGGGGCTCGACGCACCCACGCACCCGTACGTACTGCACACTGTCTATTACTAGTCACATACAATCAATATACACACTCCCACGAGCAGTGCTCCCGCGCCGCACTGCGCGCGCTCACACTCATGGGGCTCGACGCACCCACGCACCCGTACGTACTGCACACTGTCTATTACTAGTCACATACAATCAATATACACACTCCCACGAGCAGTGCTCCCGCGCCGCACTGCGCGCGCTCACACTCATGGGGCTCGACGCACCCACGCACCCGTACGTACTGCACACTGTCTATTACTAGTCACATACAATCAATATACACACTCCCACGAGCAGTGCTCCCGCGCCGCACTGCGCGCGCTCACACTCATGGGGCTCGACGCACCCACGCACCCGTACGTACTGCACACTGTCTATTACTAGTCACATACAATCAATATACACACTCCCACGAGCAGTGCTCCCGCGCCGCACTGCGCGCGCTCACACTCATGGGGCTCGACGCACCCACGCACCCGTACGTACTGCACACTGTCTATTACTAGTCACATACAATCAATATACACACTCCCACGAGCAGTGCTCCCGCGCCGCACTGCGCGCGCTCACACTCATGGGGCTCGACGCACCCACGCACCCGTACGTACTGCACACTGTCTATTACTAGTCACATACAATCAATATACACACTCCCACGAGCAGTGCTCCCGCGCCGCACTGCGCGCGCTCACACTCATGGGGCTCGACGCACCCACGCACCCGTACGTACTGCACACTGTCTATTACTAGTCACATACAATCAATATACACACTCCCACGAGCAGTGCTCCCGCGCCGCACTGCGCGCGCTCACACTCATGGGGCTCGACGCACCCACGCACCCGTACGTACTGCACACTGTCTATTACTAGTCACATACAATCAATATACACACTCCCACGAGCAGTGCTCCCGCGCCGCACTGCGCGCGCTCACACTCATGGGGCTCGACGCACCCACGCACCCGTACGTACTGCACACTGTCTATTACTAGTCACATACAATCAATATACACACTCCCACGAGCAGTGCTCCCGCGCCGCACTGCGCGCGCTCACACTCATGGGGCTCGACGCACCCACGCACCCGTACGTACTGCACACTGTCTATTACTAGTCACATACAATCAATATACACACTCCCACGAGCAGTGCTCCCGCGCCGCACTGCGCGCGCTCACACTCATGGGGCTCGACGCACCCACGCACCCGTACGTACTGCACACTGTCTATTACTAGTCACATACAATCAATATACACACTCCCACGAGCAGTGCTCCCGCGCCGCACTGCGCGCGCTCACACTCATGGGGCTCGACGCACCCACGCACCCGTACGTACTGCACACTGTCTATTACTAGTCACATACAATCAATATACACACTCCCACGAGCAGTGCTCCCGCGCCGCACTGCGCGCGCTCACACTCATGGGGCTCGACGCACCCACGCACCCGTACGTACTGCACACTGTCTATTACTAGTCACATACAATCAATATACACACTCCCACGAGCAGTGCTCCCGCGCCGCACTGCGCGCGCTCACACTCATGGGGCTCGACGCACCCACGCACCCGTACGTACTGCACACTGTCTATTACTAGTCACATACAATCAATATACACACTCCCACGAGCAGTGCTCCCGCGCCGCACTGCGCGCGCTCACACTCATGGGGCTCGACGCACCCACGCACCCGTACGTACTGCACACTGTCTATTACTAGTCACATACAATCAATATACACACTCCCACGAGCAGTGCTCCCGCGCCGCACTGCGCGCGCTCACACTCATGGGGCTCGACGCACCCACGCACCCGTACGTACTGCACACTGTCTATTACTAGTCACATACAATCAATATACACACTCCCACGAGCAGTGCTCCCGCGCCGCACTGCGCGCGCTCACACTCATGGGGCTCGACGCACCCACGCACCCGTACGTACTGCACACTGTCTATTACTAGTCACATACAATCAATATACACACTCCCACGAGCAGTGCTCCCGCGCCGCACTGCGCGCGCTCACACTCATGGGGCTCGACGCACCCACGCACCCGTACGTACTGCACACTGTCTATTACTAGTCACATACAATCAATATACACACTCCCACGAGCAGTGCTCCCGCGCCGCACTGCGCGCGCTCACACTCATGGGGCTCGACGCACCCACGCACCCGTACGTACTGCACACTGTCTATTACTAGTCACATACAATCAATATACACACTCCCACGAGCAGTGCTCCCGCGCCGCACTGCGCGCGCTCACACTCATGGGGCTCGACGCACCCACGCACCCGTACGTACTGCACACTGTCTATTACTAGTCACATACAATCAATATACACACTCCCACGAGCAGTGCTCCCGCGCCGCACTGCGCGCGCTCACACTCATGGGGCTCGACGCACCCACGCACCCGTACGTACTGCACACTGTCTATTACTAGTCACATACAATCAATATACACACTCCCACGAGCAGTGCTCCCGCGCCGCACTGCGCGCGCTCACACTCATGGGGCTCGACGCACCCACGCACCCGTACGTACTGCACACTGTCTATTACTAGTCACATACAATCAATATACACACTCCCACGAGCAGTGCTCCCGCGCCGCACTGCGCGCGCTCACACTCATGGGGCTCGACGCACCCACGCACCCGTACGTACTGCACACTGTCTATTACTAGTCACATACAATCAATATACACACTCCCACGAGCAGTGCTCCCGCGCCGCACTGCGCGCGCTCACACTCATGGGGCTCGACGCACCCACGCACCCGTACGTACTGCACACTGTCTATTACTAGTCACATACAATCAATATACACACTCCCACGAGCAGTGCTCCCGCGCCGCACTGCGCGCGCTCACACTCATGGGGCTCGACGCACCCACGCACCCGTACGTACTGCACACTGTCTATTACTAGTCACATACAATCAATATACACACTCCCACGAGCAGTGCTCCCGCGCCGCACTGCGCGCGCTCACACTCATGGGGCTCGACGCACCCACGCACCCGTACGTACTGCACACTGTCTATTACTAGTCACATACAATCAATATACACACTCCCACGAGCAGTGCTCCCGCGCCGCACTGCGCGCGCTCACACTCATGGGGCTCGACGCACCCACGCACCCGTACGTACTGCACACTGTCTATTACTAGTCACATACAATCAATATACACACTCCCACGAGCAGTGCTCCCGCGCCGCACTGCGCGCGCTCACACTCATGGGGCTCGACGCACCCACGCACCCGTACGTACTGCACACTGTCTATTACTAGTCACATACAATCAATATACACACTCCCACGAGCAGTGCTCCCGCGCCGCACTGCGCGCGCTCACACTCATGGGGCTCGACGCACCCACGCACCCGTACGTACTGCACACTGTCTATTACTAGTCACATACAATCAATATACACACTCCCACGAGCAGTGCTCCCGCGCCGCACTGCGCGCGCTCACACTCATGGGGCTCGACGCACCCACGCACCCGTACGTACTGCACACTGTCTATTACTAGTCACATACAATCAATATACACACTCCCACGAGCAGTGCTCCCGCGCCGCACTGCGCGCGCTCACACTCATGGGGCTCGACGCACCCACGCACCCGTACGTACTGCACACTGTCTATTACTAGTCACATACAATCAATATACACACTCCCACGAGCAGTGCTCCCGCGCCGCACTGCGCGCGCTCACACTCATGGGGCTCGACGCACCCACGCACCCGTACGTACTGCACACTGTCTATTACTAGTCACATACAATCAATATACACACTCCCACGAGCAGTGCTCCCGCGCCGCACTGCGCGCGCTCACACTCATGGGGCTCGACGCACCCACGCACCCGTACGTACTGCACACTGTCTATTACTAGTCACATACAATCAATATACACACTCCCACGAGCAGTGCTCCCGCGCCGCACTGCGCGCGCTCACACTCATGGGGCTCGACGCACCCACGCACCCGTACGTACTGCACACTGTCTATTACTAGTCACATACAATCAATATACACACTCCCACGAGCAGTGCTCCCGCGCCGCACTGCGCGCGCTCACACTCATGGGGCTCGACGCACCCACGCACCCGTACGTACTGCACACTGTCTATTACTAGTCACATACAATCAATATACACACTCCCACGAGCAGTGCTCCCGCGCCGCACTGCGCGCGCTCACACTCATGGGGCTCGACGCACCCACGCACCCGTACGTACTGCACACTGTCTATTACTAGTCACATACAATCAATATACACACTCCCACGAGCAGTGCTCCCGCGCCGCACTGCGCGCGCTCACACTCATGGGGCTCGACGCACCCACGCACCCGTACGTACTGCACACTGTCTATTACTAGTCACATACAATCAATATACACACTCCCACGAGCAGTGCTCCCGCGCCGCACTGCGCGCGCTCACACTCATGGGGCTCGACGCACCCACGCACCCGTACGTACTGCACACTGTCTATTACTAGTCACATACAATCAATATACACACTCCCACGAGCAGTGCTCCCGCGCCGCACTGCGCGCGCTCACACTCATGGGGCTCGACGCACCCACGCACCCGTACGTACTGCACACTGTCTATTACTAGTCACATACAATCAATATACACACTCCCACGAGCAGTGCTCCCGCGCCGCACTGCGCGCGCTCACACTCATGGGGCTCGACGCACCCACGCACCCGTACGTACTGCACACTGTCTATTACTAGTCACATACAATCAATATACACACTCCCACGAGCAGTGCTCCCGCGCCGCACTGCGCGCGCTCACACTCATGGGGCTCGACGCACCCACGCACCCGTACGTACTGCACACTGTCTATTACTAGTCACATACAATCAATATACACACTCCCACGAGCAGTGCTCCCGCGCCGCACTGCGCGCGCTCACACTCATGGGGCTCGACGCACCCACGCACCCGTACGTACTGCACACTGTCTATTACTAGTCACATACAATCAATATACACACTCCCACGAGCAGTGCTCCCGCGCCGCACTGCGCGCGCTCACACTCATGGGGCTCGACGCACCCACGCACCCGTACGTACTGCACACTGTCTATTACTAGTCACATACAATCAATATACACACTCCCACGAGCAGTGCTCCCGCGCCGCACTGCGCGCGCTCACACTCATGGGGCTCGACGCACCCACGCACCCGTACGTACTGCACACTGTCTATTACTAGTCACATACAATCAATATACACACTCCCACGAGCAGTGCTCCCGCGCCGCACTGCGCGCGCTCACACTCATGGGGCTCGACGCACCCACGCACCCGTACGTACTGCACACTGTCTATTACTAGTCACATACAATCAATATACACACTCCCACGAGCAGTGCTCCCGCGCCGCACTGCGCGCGCTCACACTCATGGGGCTCGACGCACCCACGCACCCGTACGTACTGCACACTGTCTATTACTAGTCACATACAATCAATATACACACTCCCACGAGCAGTGCTCCCGCGCCGCACTGCGCGCGCTCACACTCATGGGGCTCGACGCACCCACGCACCCGTACGTACTGCACACTGTCTATTACTAGTCACATACAATCAATATACACACTCCCACGAGCAGTGCTCCCGCGCCGCACTGCGCGCGCTCACACTCATGGGGCTCGACGCACCCACGCACCCGTACGTACTGCACACTGTCTATTACTAGTCACATACAATCAATATACACACTCCCACGAGCAGTGCTCCCGCGCCGCACTGCGCGCGCTCACACTCATGGGGCTCGACGCACCCACGCACCCGTACGTACTGCACACTGTCTATTACTAGTCACATACAATCAATATACACACTCCCACGAGCAGTGCTCCCGCGCCGCACTGCGCGCGCTCACACTCATGGGGCTCGACGCACCCACGCACCCGTACGTACTGCACACTGTCTATTACTAGTCACATACAATCAATATACACACTCCCACGAGCAGTGCTCCCGCGCCGCACTGCGCGCGCTCACACTCATGGGGCTCGACGCACCCACGCACCCGTACGTACTGCACACTGTCTATTACTAGTCACATACAATCAATATACACACTCCCACGAGCAGTGCTCCCGCGCCGCACTGCGCGCGCTCACACTCATGGGGCTCGACGCACCCACGCACCCGTACGTACTGCACACTGTCTATTACTAGTCACATACAATCAATATACACACTCCCACGAGCAGTGCTCCCGCGCCGCACTGCGCGCGCTCACACTCATGGGGCTCGACGCACCCACGCACCCGTACGTACTGCACACTGTCTATTACTAGTCACATACAATCAATATACACACTCCCACGAGCAGTGCTCCCGCGCCGCACTGCGCGCGCTCACACTCATGGGGCTCGACGCACCCACGCACCCGTACGTACTGCACACTGTCTATTACTAGTCACATACAATCAATATACACACTCCCACGAGCAGTGCTCCCGCGCCGCACTGCGCGCGCTCACACTCATGGGGCTCGACGCACCCACGCACCCGTACGTACTGCACACTGTCTATTACTAGTCACATACAATCAATATACACACTCCCACGAGCAGTGCTCCCGCGCCGCACTGCGCGCGCTCACACTCATGGGGCTCGACGCACCCACGCACCCGTACGTACTGCACACTGTCTATTACTAGTCACATACAATCAATATACACACTCCCACGAGCAGTGCTCCCGCGCCGCACTGCGCGCGCTCACGCTCATGGGGCTCGACGCACCCACGCACCCGTACGTACTGCACACTGTCTATTACTAGTCACATACAATCAATATACACACTCCCACGAGCAGTGCTCCCGCGCCGCACTGCGCGCGCTCACACTCATGGGGCTCGACGCACCCACGCACCCGTACGTACTGCACACTGTCTATTACTAGTCACATACAATCAATATACACACTCCCACGAGCAGTGCTCCCGCGCCGCACTGCGCGCGCTCACACTCATGGGGCTCGACGCACCCACGCACCCGTACGTACTGCACACTGTCTATTACTAGTCACATACAATCAATATACACACTCCCACGAGCAGTGCTCCCGCGCCGCACTGCGCGCGCTCACACTCATGGGGCTCGACGCACCCACGCACCCGTACGTACTGCACACTGTCTATTACTAGTCACATACAATCAATATACACACTCCCACGAGCAGTGCTCCCGCGCCGCACTGCGCGCGCTCACACTCATGGGGCTCGACGCACCCACGCACCCGTACGTACTGCACACTGTCTATTACTAGTCACATACAATCAATATACACACTCCCACGAGCAGTGCTCCCGCGCCGCACTGCGCGCGCTCACACTCATGGGGCTCGACGCACCCACGCACCCGTACGTACTGCACACTGTCTATTACTAGTCACATACAATCAATATACACACTCCCACGAGCAGTGCTCCCGCGCCGCACTGCGCGCACTCACGCTCATGGGGCTCGACGCACCCACGCACCCGTACGTACTGCACACTGTCTATTACTAGTCACATACAATCAATATACACACTCCCACGAGCAGTGCTCCCGCGCCGCACTGCGCGCGCTCACACTCATGGGGCTCGACGCACCCACGCACCCGTACGTACTGCACACTGTCTATTACTAGTCACATACAATCAATATACACACTCCCACGAGCAGTGCTCCCGCGCCGCACTGCGCGCGCTCACACTCATGGGGCTCGACGCACCCACGCACCCGTACGTACTGCACACTGTCTATTACTAGTCACATACAATCAATATACACACTCCCACGAGCAGTGCTCCCGCGCCGCACTGCGCGCGCTCACACTCATGGGGCTCGACGCACCCACGCACCCGTACGTACTGCACACTGTCTATTACTAGTCACATACAATCAATATACACACTCCCACGAGCAGTGCTCCCGCGCCGCACTGCGCGCGCTCACACTCATGGGGCTCGACGCACCCACGCACCCGTACGTACTGCACACTGTCTATTACTAGTCACATACAATCAATATACACACTCCCACGAGCAGTGCTCCCGCGCCGCACTGCGCGCGCTCACACTCATGGGGCTCGACGCACCCACGCACCCGTACGTACTGCACACTGTCTATTACTAGTCACATACAATCAATATACACACTCCCACGAGCAGTGCTCCCGCGCCGCACTGCGCGCACTCACGCTCATGGGGCTCGACGCACCCACGCACCCGTACGTACTGCACACTGTCTATTACTAGTCACATACAATCAATATACACACTCCCACGAGCAGTGCTCCCGCGCCGCACTGCGCGCGCTCACGCTCATGGGGCTCGACGCACCCACGCACCCGTACGTACTGCACACTGTCTATTACTAGTCACATACAATCAATATACACACTCCCACGAGCAGTGCTCCCGCGCCGCACTGCGCGCACTCACGCTCATGGGGCTCGACGCACCCACGCACCCGTACGTACTGCACACTGTCTATTACTAGTCACATACAATCAATATACACACTCCCACGAGCAGTGCTCCCGCGCCGCACTGCGCGCGCTCACGCTCATGGGGCTCGACGCACCCACGCACCCGTACGTACTGCACACTGTCTATTACTAGTCACATACAATCAATATACACACTCCCACGAGCAGTGCTCCCGCGCCGCACTGCGCGCGCTCACACTCATGGGGCTCGACGCACCCACGCACCCGTACGTACTGCACACTGTCTATTACTAGTCACATACAATCAATATACACACTCCCACGAGCAGTGCTCCCGCGCCGCACTGCGCGCGCTCACACTCATGGGGCTCGACGCACCCACGCACCCGTACGTACTGCACACTGTCTATTACTAGTCACATACAATCAATATACACACTCCCACGAGCAGTGCTCCCGCGCCGCACTGCGCGCGCTCACACTCATGGGGCTCGACGCACCCACGCACCCGTACGTACTGCACACTGTCTATTACTAGTCACATACAATCAATATACACACTCCCACGAGCAGTGCTCCCGCGCCGCACTGCGCGCGCTCACACTCATGGGGCTCGACGCACCCACGCACCCGTACGTACTGCACACTGTCTATTACTAGTCACATACAATCAATATACACACTCCCACGAGCAGTGCTCCCGCGCCGCACTGCGCGCGCTCACACTCATGGGGCTCGACGCACCCACGCACCCGTACGTACTGCACACTGTCTATTACTAGTCACATACAATCAATATACACACTCCCACGAGCAGTGCTCCCGCGCCGCACTGCGCGCACTCACGCTCATGGGGCTCGACGCACCCACGCACCCGTACGTACTGCACACTGTCTATTACTAGTCACATACAATCAATATACACACTCCCACGAGCAGTGCTCCCGCGCCGCACTGCGCGCGTCACGCTCATGGGGCTCGACGCACCCACGCACCCGTACGTACTGCACACTGTCTATTACTAGTCACATACAATCAATATACACACTCCCACGAGCAGTGCTCCCGCGCCGCACTGCGCGCGCTCACACTCATGGGGCTCGACGCACCCACGCACCCGTACGTACTGCACACTGTCTATTACTAGTCACATACAATCAATATACACACTCCCACGAGCAGTGCTCCCGCGCCGCACTGCGCGCGCTCACACTCATGGGGCTCGACGCACCCACGCACCCGTACGTACTGCACACTGTCTATTACTAGTCACATACAATCAATATACACACTCCCACGAGCAGTGCTCCCGCGCCGCACTGCGCGCGCTCACACTCATGGGGCTCGACGCACCCACGCACCCGTACGTACTGCACACTGTCTATTACTAGTCACATACAATCAATATACACACTCCCACGAGCAGTGCTCCCGCGCCGCACTGCGCGCACTCACGCTCATGGGGCTCGACGCACCCACGCACCCGTACGTACTGCACACTGTCTATTACTAGTCACATACAATCAATATACACAACTTATTATTAAAGTGATGCCTGTCAAACAAGATCATATTTTAACATTAAAAGTTCTCCACTCACTGTCCCTTGGAATGATCCTGTTCTGTGCGCTTAGTACGAGTTTGCTTTACGTTTAAAGTAATCGAAACGAGAGCGCATTTGGCGCTCGAATTGGCCGCCTCGAATAAACCAACCAACACAAGTAACAGTAATGCAGTGTAGTCGTGTTTCATTAACAATTTCTTTACTAATATCGTTTTCTCTACATTCCAGAATACAAAGCGTAAGCAGTACTCCCGCCAAGACGAGCGTAGTAAGTAACGGCATCGCCGAGTAGAGCACGCGGCGAGTCCCGGCCTGCAGCTAACTTCACCGCCATCTCGCTAACTGGTCGACTAATATTGCAATATGTACCCATGTGAATATCTCACAGCACGAAATGTTCGGGACGATCTCGCAAAATTCAACTATTGACTATTTTGTGCCGTTTCCGGCTATGATATATTCACGACGTTTTGTTTGATCTCGAGTCTTGCAACAACTATTAATTTTCATCGATGAACTTTCATATTTTTTTGAATTTTAAATGTATATTTTTTGTTATACATTGCGTTATACGATCTGTAAGAAACTACTTAGTTAATTTAATGTTTACGTTTACTGGAATTATGTACTGAAGCTCACAAATTAGGTTTAAAACTTTTATATTTATTACAAAAAATGTTTGGTTGTCTTGTTTTTATTAGGAGCAACGCTCATCTATCGTATTTTTTAAAATAACTTTATATTGCGACGTAAGCCAGATATGATCTAAACTAGTTGCTATGTGTATTGGCTATAATATATACTGAAACTGTCTTATTGTATAAGAATCGTAGAATATAAAAATAAAATATCATTAAATTATGTAGGAACGAATATTGTAACGAAACTGGGGCTGTGAAGCCAAACCAAATGGGTTTCCTTGGGACGAGCGGCGGGCTCGGTCCGTCCCGTCCCGACGAACTGACGTTACATCATGCGGCCATGGTGTACTAGGTTAGCTCCGCAGTAGTAATCGCCGTGTCCCTCGTCCGCCTGTAGCTGCACGTTGTACGTGCGCCTCCACTTCAGTATTTTCTACCGTTGTTCATTGCTATTCCTGTATAGTTAGGATACTCGCGGGGGCTACGGCGATTAGGACGATGTTTGGCCTCGATTTTTAACTGACTTATTAGTGGATGAGCGTTAAGAATAGTTCCCCTGACCCTAAGCTATGAAATGTGTAATTTTAGACTAACGATAGATTTCACACGCTGACACGAGACGAGTTGGATGCTGCCTGTCAACTTGGCATAAGGTTGAAGGTTGCTTGTATACCTAGGCTCTGTGTAACCTATATTTAATGCATGTACCACGTAATTGTTTAGTATAGCGTTTTATTATTATTGACATTTAAACAATGTTCTTTCTAGGTGTTAATTGTAATCAATATAATACAATTGATCGGTACAATATGTATGTATTTAAACCATATGTATTGGATTAATGTGTGTATGTTTAATTAAGTTTGTGTTGTCGTGAGGATGCGATCCAAGCGGGACCCAGGCACCGGTCAATTGTATGTTCTGTACCGAGGGATTGTACATTTCATTGTAATGGGTCCGCGATCATACGAGCACGTACATGTCGATGTAACCGTGTCTTATACTTTGCAACTGTAGTTTATGTAATACTACAATCTAAGCATTATATACTAGCGATGTGTTTACTTCTTCGTTTGTACGTTCAAACGATTTTAAATCGAGGCCATCGATCAATTTCTTCATGTTGGAAGTTGCACAAGTAACTAAGCATAAAGAAATTAAACTTATTATTGGATAAAGAAAAACGCCAAAAGGGCATTAAGAAGTTTATTTATTTTGTTGTAAGCAACTAATATTTTATATTATTACGTAGGTTGGAGCAAGTCCCAATTGGATTTCGTGCTTTTAGCAACTGTACTGTAAGGATATAACAATAAAAAGTTGAATATTATTTTTTTGTTTTATTTAATTCATACAACATCCCTTTGATTATAATCGAAATGCGCTCGAAACCAGTTGGCGGTGCGCGCTAAAATTTTAAAAGTTCATTTTTCTTTTTCTTTGATTAATTGAACAAATAACTCGAGATTGGTCATCAATCCTCACTGTCTAATATCATGCGTTGCAGCCAGTAGGCAAGCCGCCCCCTCATTTTTTCAGGGTGGAAAATCATCCAATGACTTCTATCGCCTTGGGCAAGGCGAGAGGGAGTGTCAGACTCTTACTGACTAAAAATCACCCCGTTCCTACTCCTGCTTTCCGAGTCGAAGCCCCGGTAGTACAGTACAGTATAGTAGCTAGGTAGTCCGCAGCTCCGGATCAAGCATCAGCCCTAATGGGCCCCATCTGTGGTGGTCTGATGGCGCTTTGAGGCGCAGCAGCGATCAGTATAATTCCAGACCACCAAGGATACACACAAGACGAGCTGTTGCATTATACTGACTAGATACACAGAAAAAAAATAAGGCGTACTAGGTTCTGGGTGCATCTACCGAAAGCAGAAAGAAATCGTTAAAGATTATTTGTTATTCTTGTTAATGGGTTAAATCAGAGCGGTCGCCCGCTGACCAACCGCAGAGCGCGCGGGTGCAAACCGCCGCGGCTGCGGGACCACGCCCGCCGGGTAGCAGCGGGACCTACACTTATTAGCAGCGGGACCTATTATTTTTTGAGCGGGACCCGCAAACAATCGCAGAGGCCGAGTGTGTATAAAGATATCTGTATTCTACAAAGGCTGCGGGAGTTGCAACATGAGTCATGAGCAATCCGCCCATCACATACTCTGGTAGTGTGGTCTCTGGCAATCTGAGCGTAACACTATGTTGGATAATTTAATTGTTTCATCAGGTGTAGTTTATTATACGGACCTTGTGGAGTCTCGAGCAAATTTCCGTGCGTTTAGGCGTTATTGGAAGCAAGTATAACAGCTCACGCATAGGACCCATTTAGTATTTTAGTTTTAAGTAAAATTTCCGTGGTGCTTGGCGACTGGGCTTCTCCCAGTTGTTCAGTCTCTTTTGTGCCTTAAGGCTTAAGTAATTCTGTCTCCTGCATTAAATTCACCGAGGGAAGTGGAAACTATCGTTTTCTTTTTTCTTCTCTAATAACATCTTCTGATTTGTTTCGTTGCGGGATCCAAGACAGTCATTCATTTCCCTGGGACGCGCCGGACTTCAGTGTTCCGGTGTTTTCATGTTTGTATCTACTGTAGATCCTGGCTTACAGGAGTTGCAGCGGTATGGGAGGTTGTGGCGGGCTTGTCCCATATAAAAAAAGGCTGCGGGCCCACCACCGCGACGGGTGCGGGTGAAAATCGTCTCATGAATTCTTAGCCACACTCCTACCTCCACTATAATGCTTTATCGGTTATTACCTAGCTATTTTTAAAAATAAATACATTTCATAAACGAAGGGTACCGATGACGTTGAGTATTAGAGGTACCAGAAACGTAGTGATGACAATACCATAAAAAATTGTGCGCCTTGCTAATTCTAATAGCAAGAAATTCTGTATTGGGCTAAGAACTCACGGAGCGATTTTCACCCGCAGTGGCGGAACTGTGGTTTTATTTCCAAACTCACGAGACCGGTTGTATGTGCGGTTACACAGCCGCCGCGGTTGCGATTATCGCCCGCAAACGTGGCGGTCGATGATCGCAAGACTGACGGGCAGTTAACGATCAGTTCAAGTCCAGACCGCCATGGACATACATCAGAAACGAACTGTTGCGTTATACTTACTTCACAGAAGAATAAAAATAAAAGAACCAAAAGGTTGGATTTCTGTACCCCACCCCACCGCCCGCCGCCTCTGCGCCACTGCGATCACCCGCCAATCGACCGCAGAGCGCGGGCGCAACCCGGCGGTGCTGCGGGTGACCGCGGCCTGCGCGATTCTACTAGTTGCCCGCCGGTGCAGCGGGACCCGCAAACAAACGCGCAGACTGCGGGCGTAAACCGCGTTGTGAAATGTGCTCCGTTTCGCCACCGCTTTTCTCTTGAATATTTCCTGAATTTTCTTTGCTATAAACCTGACGGAGCCCGAGACCTTTCCAACGAATGCAAAACCGTGGAAATCGGTTCGTGCGTTCTAGAGTTATAGCGTCAGGAAGGAAAACCCGACTTATTTTTATATAATAGATTTATCACCTGACAACTTTGGACTCGGTGGAAAGGCGTACGAAAAGGCTAATTGGTGATCCAGATTTGGTTAAGTCCAACCTTCAAAGCCTTGAGCACCGGCGTAGAGTGTCCAGCCTTTCGGTGTTTTACAGGTTGCTTTTTGGAGAGTGTGCGCAGGAATTACACGACCTAATTCCACCATCCCATTTCTTTCATCGGACAAGCCGTCGCACGGCGAGTATCCATCCTTACGTTGTCGAAACTTCTACGGTTCGGACTAAGCGTTTTGCTTCGTCGTTTATTCCGCGTACATCGAGGGACTGGAACAATCTGCCTGCTGCGGTTTTTCCATCGGACTACAATGTGGGTGTCTTCAAGTCTAGAGTGAATAGGCTCTTAAGAAACTAGTGCGCCTCACCATCATCGATTACATCACTACTTACCATCAGGTGGGATTGTAGTCAAGCATTAGTTTTTGTCGAATAAAAAAAAATGTATATCTGCACTCTACGGAAGCTGCGGGCCCGCAACCGCGGCGGGCGCGGGTGAAAATCGCTCCGTGAGTTCTTAGCCTTACAGGGGCAAATTCTAATATCAATCCTTTGGTAATTTTTTGCTAGTACCACTATTATTTGAAATATTTTAGATTTAAATGCACAAAATATTTCATGTTATTTCCTTTGGTGTCTGATAGAGTAGGTGTTAGGTGTAAAGAAAATGAAAATTCAAAAGTAAAAACAAAAGTTTTATTAATAAAAATAGTAGCAATGCGTAACAATATCACCAGTCTTAGCTAAGACCCCGAGGTAATCATCGAGACACTGTGGTTGTTGTTATATTTACATAATACTATTAGCGTTCTTCACATAATATTTTATTTATCTCGTGTAATACTATCTGGATGGCAGGTGGGTTCACTTGATGAACTCAAGTCCGAGCGCTTGGCTCATGAAGCACAGGATGTCGGTGTGCTCGTCAATCTGAAACAATACAAAATCATTTCATCAAATCGTTCTTCATAATTTGGAAGACCACATTCCTAACGTATTTGCCTGAAAGCTTTCACCAAGAATACTTTATATGACGAGTGTATGACTTTAGTTTTTTTTCGCGGGTGCGTTTACAAACATACAATTTCAGTGACCAATTGAATTATTTATTAGTGACATTAGTTATCCGTGGGGGAATTAGATATTTCTAATTAATACACACCACGCCAAAGGAATAAATTACAAAAATTATAATTTAGTTTACTATTGTTACGTCGCCCATTAAAAGGCAGGCTAAAGGAAAGGACCGCCAATACTTACAATCTTAGCGGTGGGTTTCCCCCCTCCGTGGCCGGCCTTGGTGTCGACGCGGGCCAGTAGCGGGTGTTCCTGCGGCGTGTCGCGCGCGGCGTGCTGCAGCGCCGCGATGAACTTCAGCGAGTGCAGCGGCACCACGCGGTCGTCGTGGTCCGCCGTCAGCACCAGTGTCGCCGGGTACTGGATGTCTGGGGACGAAAATGGTTTATTTTTAATTCATAATCAACGTCTTTGTCTCGGTTGACATAGCTATATAGTTAGATATCACTGCGTAGAGTAGTGGATCCTTGAATATTTTTTTTAGTATTCTGTAGCTCAAGCACCACAGTCAAGAATGAAAAAATCACGACTGTCACTAAAGTAATATGATATTTCAGCAAATATGTTTTCAATAAGTAAAAACCGTTACAAAAGAAATTACCAAAATGAACCATATTTTAACAGAAACAAGTTTCTAGAACTTTAAATATGTATAAGCATCTTACCGCGAGTAGGCGTCTGTATGTTGTGTAGCGGCGAGTATCTGAGCAAGTATTCGAACTGCGTCTTGTTATCCGAGCTGCCGTAGTCGGACACCCACGCGTGCCCTATTGTGAACTTCTGGAATCTCAGCATGTCCAGCACTCTGGAATACAACAGACATACAATTACCGCACTTTGTTAAAGTTAAACATCTTTTGGTCGCTGAATAATGCTACAAACAGCTTGATTTTGTCTTCTAATGTAATGCTTTAGGCGTTATTTAAAATGTCGACCAATTATAATAAAACTAGACTTTCTTAGAGGAAATGGGCATAGATGTAGACATGTAGGTTACTCACCCGACCTGTACGATGGCAGCGCCATAGAGGTCAGGCCTCTGATTGATGCAGGCTGCCACCAGCAGCCCTCCGTTAGACCCTCCCTGTATAGTGATGAGTGAGGGCCTGGTGTACTTCTCCTCGATGAGATACTCCGCGGCCGCTTGGAAGTCATCGAACACATTCTGCTTGTTTAACAGACGACCAGCGTTGTGCCATCTCTCTCCGTACTCTCTGTGAATATGGAGATGAAATTCGCTTTAATAAAATCGAAGGAGAAAGAACTTGAATACAAGAATGTTTGAAAGAAATCTAACAATCGGATCGTCACATCAATTGTCTCAAGAATCTGAGAAATGTTTCATAATTTGTATTGACCTCTTTCGTTGGAAGTTTAGGTGGTGAGTTGATACATTTTTAAACTTTATATACAAGATAATTTATATCTACTGTTTTCTCTATTCGTAGATCAAGAATATAATTGAGTATCTCACCCTCCTCCTCGGATGTTGGGTATGGCGACGACTCCGTTGAAGTGCTGCATGAACACCAGTCGCGTGACGCTGAAGCTGGGCTGGATGTTGATGTTGAAGCCGCCGTAGCCGTAGATCAGGGCCGGGTTGGACCCGTCTTGTTCTAGACCCTGGGGAGGAAAATATTTGTAAACTTTGCAACATCCTGACTATTTATATAAATATAAAACAATAATAAAGTTTACAATATAAAAGTACATTATGACTGAAAGTAGTTAAGCAACTAACAACAATCGCATTTAATGTACACGAACTACATATTTTTTCGGTTATTCGTAAAATTGCTCAGTAGTAGCACGAAGTCTGGATTTGTAACCAGGCAATAGGCTCACCCCCTATTACATGGGACTTTTAGCAAAATTTTGAAAAGTAGATGTACATTATACAATGGCATTACATGCCGTAATGTGCACCTCTGCCTACTCCTTCCAGGATAAAAGGCGTGACGACTCAATTGCTTTCACACAATTTCGAAAGTTTAGGCTATTTATTCCTCTTTTATTCGTTACTTAAGTACATGAATGGAAGTGAATTCCTTACCTTCTTAGAAACGATGAACATAGGAACTTTAGTGCCGTCTTTGCTGTTGTAGAATATCTGCTTGGCTTCGTACTGCGACGCGTCGAAACCTTTCACCTTCACCTCTCTGAACACCTGTAAGACAACATAATAATAATTAGAAATGTCTCGTAAGTTATCGTTAATAATTGTAAGCAAAAGTGATTGTAATGTTCACCTCAGCCTACCCCTTCGGGGATAAAAGGCATGTGACGTTGCGGTGCGTTGCATTGATCTTATAAATAGGGATTTCTAATTTCTTTTAAATCTTAAATTACTTATATACAATAACAATATCCAGTGTTTTAAGTAACACCACAAATGCCAGGTAAACAATGTCAACGTAAACAGTTTCTAAGGGCTTAGTATGAGGTTCTATTGCGTTTAACGACATCGAAACCAGAGCTTTAGGCGCTCTGATTGGTTGGGTCATTCACACGGCCAAACAGAGCGCCAAACGCGCTCTCGTTCGTTTTCATTCAACGTAATGCAAACTTGTACTGAGGGTACTGTTTCTCTTAAATACTCGAACATTCAATAATATTTTGTCTAATCCGAATCCAACCGGAGACGGATTAGACAAAACGGATCGTTGTCGTTGTTCAGCAGTTAGAAGATACAAATTAAAAAAAAGAAATAACAGTCCTTACCGTAGGCACGTAGGGCTCGCTAGTGAAGTTGACGTGGTAGATGACTCCGGGCGAGAGGAACGACATGAAGTGGTAGAAGATCTCGGACTGCTCCTTCTTGCCGGAGAACCCGACCACGGAGCCCACGTCCAGGGGGAACGTCTGCAGCAACTTGCCCGACTTCATGTCGTGTAATTGGAGTACACTCTGCAATGTGGACAATACTTTGTGATAAAACTGCTGTTATTATAGTTTATTTATACTTGAATACATAGGTAATAAGATTTACTTTTTTTTTTTTTTCTTTAAAAAAAACGTTGCCCCAAACTAGGATTATCTTCTATGTCATAGTAGTAGTAGTTTACAAATATACAACTTCGTGTGTATGTACATGACACTTAGACCCGGAACAACAAATTCTGGATCACACAGAGTTGCTCCGCGACACGTTGTACGGCAGCTACTTGCCTTGCCACCGCGCCCACCGTGTAGTCAACCTTTAAGGTGTATTGTTCGAAAAAGCCAAAGGATATATTTATACCGACCGAAATAATGAATTATAAAGTTTAAAATAAAGACTCGCAAAACTAAGAAAGAAAATTGAGATCGAATTCACGACTGATACTCCTCCTTTTTTAAATAGGAACAAGACACTTATATACACGTTAACCTACCTTCACATCTCTGACGTAGTGAATGACCAACTTGTCGTTGTCCACAGCCGATGCCCAATCCAACACGTCGCTGGGGTGTTCCTGTAACATAACACATATAGTATAAGCAAAAAGGAACACTAATGTATGCTACTGTAGAGTACATTTTGCTTTGGTTTAGTAAGCAAAAATTAAATTAAATTAGATTTAACTGTATATAAGTGATATTAAGATTTCATCATTATCTACTCACAGGTTGAGTCTCTCTAAGGTAAATTCAACTTTATGCAAGTGAGTATAAGATGTCTTATTATTTACACTTATGAATATAAAGTTGTATAATAAATAGTTAACTTACAGGTATGAGGGTCTCCCAGTTGTTCTCGGTGGGGTTGTGCAGGTCGATCTTAATGAGCCTGTAGTTTGGAGCATTCTTGTTTGTGCGGAATATGCACACGGAACCTTCGTTTGTGATGTACTGAAATTAGAACACATTATTTTTAGAAAACGTTTCCATATTCAATTATTCTCTGTTTAATTTGCGTAAGAGAGCCATGCTTTGGTATGAATAAGTCGGCTCGAACGTAGTGATACTACGACCTTACAGGAAAACGACGTGTTTCACAATGTGAGTGAGGTTATCGGAGGCCAAAACACGTCCCAAAGGCTAACAACATACTTCTAACTCCTCAAGTGTTGAACGTGTCTATGTACGGCGCTGTTTGCTTACCATCAGAAGGCTTAGTACGAGTCTGTTTTAAGTTTAACGAGATCGAAATGAGAGCGCGTTCGGCGCTCTGATTGGTTGGTTCATTTGCGCTGGCCAATCAAAGCGCCGAACGCGCTCTCGTTTTGCTTTCGTTCAACGTAAAGCGAACTCGTACTAAGCGTACAGATATGAAATGAAATAAATTGAAAATTACCTCATAGTCCGCTTCGAACTTGTGCACGATCTGCGTGAGGTGTAGCTTGCCGTTGAGCTCAGGTTGCTTGGTGAGGTCGGCGTAGAACAACAAGTTGTCGCGGCAGTCCTTCACCGGCGACACGATCAGGTACTTGCCGCAGTCCGTCACCTCCGCGCCGCTGGAGTTATTAAGTAATATTGTGTAAATTATTTATTTTATAGACATATTTAAGATACCGGCAATTTACAATACTATTTAGTACTTAATTTCTAATGCGAAAAAGTATAGGCTATGGTACTATCCTATTACAAGTATGCTCTTAGTATGAGTTTGCGTTCGATGCTCTGATTGGTTGGTTTATTCTAGTTGTCCAATCAGAGCGTCGAACGCGCTCTCGTTTCGATTACTTTAAACGTAAAGCAAACTCATACTAAAGATATAGAACCAATTTCTAGGAACATCGATACAGTAGTAACATCCTAATTTAAAAAATAACTGAACTTGTCTAATACTATCTTTGCCTACTATAAATACAAAATACAATAGTTCCTACCAAATAACTATGTGCATGTAGTTTGTTCAAAGTGCAACAAAAACCAACGGTGTTAGGTACCACACTACAAAATACACAATTATTGCATAAACACTACAATTTACTGAAAAAAAGAACAAAATTGAAAAACAAAAAGTTACGCTCGTCTGTCTTCGCCCATGATTTGAGTATGAGTGTCACTGTAGATCAACAAGAATGTATTTGTTACACTTTGAACAAGAAGAAAGAATTGACAACGTCTACAAGCTTAATACAATTTTTGAACAAAAAACATGTTCATTGTTATTACTATCAAGCAATTTATACAAAAGTAAGAACAAAAATATAACTTTTAGTGTATAACTTACAAGAAAATACGTTTTTTTTTTTCTAAGTAAATAAGACATTTATTATTTACTTAAAAAAAAATGGATTAATTGTATAACTGTGCCTGCATATAAGCAACATAATTTATTTTGTTTATTCCAATTTTCATTTTTCCAAATGTTACTAACATAGTTTTTTAACATTTTGTACTACTAACTAAATATGGACATCTATCCGAAATAAACGTTATATTATATTATTATTTAAACATGTAATGTGTACTTACATCCTCCACAGAGGTTCCTCAGGGAACTCGACGACGATGACGTCCTGCGCTTGCGGCGTGTTGAGTCGGTGGTAGCACAGCTTCTGGTCGCGGTTCACTTCAGTCTCCGAGCCGTCAGTCTTGCCCGCCTGGTCTGGGTATCGCTGTAACATGTAACATGATAGTTACGAATAGTTACGATTTAATCCCACTATTGTAATTATATTATAAATGCGAAGTTGATTGGGAAAAGGGTATTGAGATATATAGAGATAGTACATTCTCACAAAATTCGCATTTTAAAAATTATTTTATTTAAAAAACCATACTATGATTTTAATTTTTTCCATGCAAAAAGTATTGAACGGGTACAAACAAATGTAGATTTTTAGACTAAACAGTTACGTCACGACAGTTATAAACTATATGCTTGTCAATCTAGTTCCATCATCAAATAAACAGAAACAGTTGCTATAAAGTATACAAAAAAAAAAAAAAAAAAACATATTAAAGCAACATTTTCCTCAATTTCTAAGGAAAAGAAATAAAGAACCAAATTAATATTAGTGGCACGTTCAATGACGTACAGACACGTGTTCTCTATGCTTTACACACGTGATCTGAATACATAAGGTAAGGAAATATTTTTTTTTATTTTTAACGATCTATCTATGTATGTATGTGTGTATGTATGAATATACTCACGGAATAGAACAGTCCCTTATTGTCCTTCGTCCAAGACATTGATGCAAATTTGACTTTTTCTAAGACTTCGTCGTAATCTCGACCTGTGGACGAAAGAAATTATTGTTACAGCTTTTGGTGCAACTAATTTGGTCTAGTATGAGTATAGTATGTATAGGATGGTAGAATTATGTTTGTATCATAATACATCTTCAGAAAGAAACAAAGGGATGATTTTAAAAGCATGAAGTTCAGTTTCACAATTTCAAATTTTTTTTTTACCTGTGGCAACATCTTTGAGATGTATAGTGATCCAATCGGAGCCGCTAGCGGACAGTCCGTACGCGAAGGTGTTGCCATCCTCCGTGAACCGACTGCCGGAGAGTGCGATGGTGCCGTCTTCAGACAACGTGTTAGGGTCGAGGAACACCCGGGGCTCGCCATCAAGGCTATCTTGTACGTATAGGACACTGGAACGAGAGGAGAAACAAGTTACAAATTGTGTCAGAATAATGATAAAGTTAACGTGTCTGTTGGATTTAATGATAAAAATGGAAATAATCCTTTAAAATATCTCTGTCCATACAGACTTATTTCTTTAGTAAAAACAAAAAATGCTTCAAAATATCCTATACAGACCTTTTCTTTAATATTATCTGAAATTAATACACACATGGATTAATGTTACACAACTGCAGAAATTGGTTCAGAATCAGAGTAGATTTAGAACCTAATAAGTAGTCGTTCAAAATAATTTCTGTTCAAGGCAATGATCAGAATCCCAAAAACAATAAAAACAATGAGAGCAACTTCAAACTTAGGGATATATATCTAGCCTGCTTCATAAAAAATTCTATAACTAATATTATAATAATATTGTCTAGAGACGGACTGACTGACTTTCTAATAAATCCACTAGGATAAGCATAACCGGATTTACTTTCACGACGACTTAATGACTATTATACAATCATAATAATAATATTATTTTGCGACGAAACTCTGTATACAAACAGGACATTCGTCTTATGTCGTCAACAACAACGAACGTCATGTTTACATGAACTTTTGAGGAAAGTTCTTCAACACGAGGATATTTTTACAAGGAAATACCTAAAAGGTCGTCCGCCGAAGCATCCAGTTTGTTTAGGTACATATAAGATTGCTATGCAGACAACTTTAGTCTGTAACTTTATCAGATTATAAGGTTGATTTTAGTCTGTGATGTTTTCAGAATAAAATATCTTAAAATAAATTTTAATTGACAGCCTCGTTGATCGAGTGGTTGTAAGTGGAACTGAAGGCAAGGGGTCTCGAGTTTGATTCCTGGGTCGGGCAAAATATAATTGGGTTCTTTTCGGTTTCAAAATTGTCAGTAGTAGCACAGAGTCTGGAATTCTCATTCTCAGTGTATGACAATAGGCCAAAACCCATTGGATGGAACTTATAACACAAATGGTGAAAAGAGCGTGTACATGTAATGTGCACCTCTGCCTACCCACTTTAATTTTAATCGACTTAAACCAATCTTATTTCAGAACTAGTTAACGTTTATAAGTATTATGCATTGCCAGATATACATTACTTTATTCTAAATAAAAAATATAACAGGAAAATAAACTTACTTTTGATTTTGTAAACCAGTATTTTTAAAGAAAAAGTATCTATTCCCCCTTCTGAAGGGACATGAGTATTTAGGGTAGTTCCAGAGCTCAGTTAGTCTCTGGTTGATGTCTCCCTTGACAGGGCAGGCGTCTAGGTATGGCCGTGTGATTCTGTTCTCAGCATCTATAAACTCTTTGGTTTCAACAGAGTCCGGGTCTTCTAACCAGCGGTACGGGTCTGCAATCTGTGGAAACAATATAAGAATTAAGGATTGGATAAAATATATCGATACTAATATTATACATGTTAATTGGAGTGGATGTTTGGTCACGAATCACGTTGGATTGGTTCAACAGATCTGGGTAAAAATTAGCAGCCTGTTCCTTGCTGGGCTATTCATCAGGAGATCTAATGTGGACTTTGTTTTTCCGACTTGCTGAGAACTGCAAGGCTTTCAACTTACATGGGCCAGAAGTTTGTGATGCTTCTGAAGATGGGGCTGTTGTTTCGCGCAGTGGAAAGGAATTTTGTAGTAAAATATTAGTTTCTCAATTCTTCAAAAAATAGTCTCTAGTAATGTAAGTAGCTGACAGAAGCTACTATGATATATTCTCTTATGATATATTCCCAAAGAAACTTTTTAGTATACTTATTGGCTTTATTTTTAAGTTTAGTCTCGCTGCTAAAAGTTGATTACGCGAATACACTCGTGCGCGCGCAAAATTTTGTTGTTTTGTATTGTAATAAAAATAAATAAAGAGTATACAAAAAAGTTTCTTTGGGAAAGCTGTTTGTAATCATGAGTACAATCACGTGTTTAAATATCGTTCACTAATTATACCAGTCACCCTAAATAGTATAGTTGACATAACTTTTAGTTTGAAAAACGTTCGTTATTCAATTACGGAGTATTACAGTGGCACCTCCAATTATCGGTAACAGGAAACATAGTGTACTTGTTTACAAACATACAATACGATAGCTATATTCAATCAATACACGTGGCTTTAATTATTAATTGCGATACGGACATACGGATACTTGTTTACTTAATACTTCATTCACGCAAACCTACCATTGATTCTGTGAGAAGAATATCAAATGTATGTTAAATTAAAAATAGAAAACTAGTGTTAAAATATTAATTTTGACATAAATGTGAAGGTTGAATATTAATTAAAATTCTATTTATAAGTTCAGACTATTAATTAAATATATTGGAATTTTGAGATAAATGCATCATTGTTTTTATACAGTTTTTTGCTGCAGACGTTCAATCATTCTTTATGACTTTCCTGGTCTGTTTCTAAGTCTTTTTTTAAGGGGGATAAAATCATCCAATTACTTCTCTCGTCTTGGGGAACCTACGACTGTATGGTCTTAAAATAATTATTTCCTTTTAAATGAATAATATCTTAAAAATAAATATTAAAAAAATGCAAACCGGTAAGATTTTTGGTACCTACCTAATTATAATTAGTATTAACAACAAAAAAAGACAATTCTTAGTTTGTGAAACGGCAAACTATGTTAATTATATGCAGTCTGTTATGTACTTACATAACGCTAACTTTAGATGCGGGCTTTGCTAATAAACATTTTGACGTAGTTTTGTAAAAAATGTTCCATTCCACATTTAGCCATTATTATCCTAGGTCCTAGCCTCTGATCCGGAGCTGCGGACTACCTAGCGGGTTTACCGGGGCTCCGGCTCGAAAAGCGGGAGTAGGAACGGGGTGGTTTTTAGTCAGCAAGAGGCTGACACTCCCTCTCGTCTCTCCCAAAGCGGGAGAAGACATTAGATGATTTTCCCCCCTTAAAAAAACAGCCTCATACACTCACTCATACTTATTACTAAGCCTTTCCTCATTTACCGCAGACCGCAGTGCACGTTTCGGTAAAGAAAGGCATGACTAGTAAGTAAGTACGTTATTTATCCCTCTACATATTATACAGAGACTTCCCCTTTCGTATGTCTGTATGAACCCGATAAATTCGAAAAATCCTAGACAGATATTTGTAAGGTTTTTCCTAACAGAAAATATGATTCTTGAGGAAGGTATAATACGTGTCAATTTTTTTGGTTTTGAAGCTTCGGGCTGAATGCTTGTCCAAATATTCATCATTCATTTTTGAATACCGAACATCAAGGAAAATTATATCAAGTAGTTGTGATTTGTCTCATAGACCATGAGCCTATTGCATTGTGAGCAGAATATCGATTAAAAAAACAGACCTTTAAGATTTACCCTATGCAAGGTTCTATAAAGGTTTGCGATATGCTGCGAGAATATTTAATACAAGGTAAACTTATTCACAGTTAGGGCTGTCAAGACGCCGTTTTAATGGCAAAGATGCCGAAGTAATTTTGCAATAAGATAATACGAAAAAATAAATTATGTTAGGTTATCAGCTAATTTGACATGAACTGTTTAAAGGTAGATTAATTAATTGCTCATTTTAACTCTGAATGCAAATTAGAAGAATTTTTCGATTTAGTGGTTCAGAAAATAAACTGGTGTTGGTGAGTTTACCTCAGTAGGCACCACAATCATGATGACAATAATACAAAAATCTTTGTCGTAATACAGAATTCATTTGATTACCCTACACACTTTTAGTAGGCATTCTATGAAGCGTGGCGGCACGGTCAATAAATCACTATTCGTGATTGACGTCAAAAACAATGCCTACAACAATCTGATGACGTAGGGTCATTGTTCAGACCGCAGAATCACTCATACATGGCTTGCTCACATCAGGATACCAAGCAAAAAAGAGACTCCAAACGACTCGCGATTCGATCGTGACTTAAAAAAGGTTGGACATTAATAACACTGGCCACACGTACATTTATTTCGAGATAACACACGAAGGAGGTTTTAACTTTTAACATATTCTTTTTTTTATCTCGACAGTTATCTTCGTTTCTAGAGACCATAAATTGAAAGCTAAAATTGCAGACACCGTGTTTCTGATTACATTAGGTTCGCGCAAACCGTTTTTCGAAACGGGTTTGTCTATATTCAGTTTTTTGAACTTTTGAGAGTTAATAGCATAGCTGTTTTAGCCATAAAATGCTGCAACGCGAAATAGATTTCCGTGATTATTTTCGTGCGGTTATTTTATTATTTTTTGAAGATATCAACGACTGGTTTCTGCTATTCTTTTGATAACCCTATTAATTGACCTCTAAGTTAAGCTGTTTGCCATCTATGTGTAAGGGGAATCCTGTTGATATTGAGAAAGTACTTCCCTTTTCCCGCACATGCCATTCCTGTTTTTAAACAAACACAATTTTATTTTTGTATAATTTGAGAAGAGAGGAGTAGGTATCCAATTATTTTTAATCTCTATAATATATAAAAATCAATTTCTGTTCGTTAGTCTCGCTAAAACTCGAGAACGGCTAGACCAATTTGGGTCTTGAAATTTGTCTTACAAATAAATTCAAGGAAGGTTTAAAGGTGAGAACAAAATGTTTAAGGCGGTACAAATTTTGCCAGGTCAGCCAGTTGTTTATAATTTTTGGAAGACAATCTTATTTAAGAAAATTCACCGGGAAAATGGAAGTTACATCCGTGCGAAGCCGGGACATACCGCAAGAGTAATAATGAAAATATACAGAGAATGTTATACACCAAAACACATCAAATAATATAATCAAAACCTATTACAGCCAAAACATTTCGTCACCAACATTTTATAGCTGAGATTTTATATTACCCATTTACATACCTATTATTTAAACGTGAAATGGCGAATCAATCGTCGTTTTTTGTATGCAATCAAACTAATAGTTCTGTCTGTTTATTCCACACAAACAGTTAGTAATTAAGTAAAAAACTTGGTATGGAATTGTTCTTGGAATAAATCCTCTGATTGACTTAGAACATTGATCCCGGATCTAAGTTATAGCAATTAGCAATCATAAATTCGGATACCGAGCTAAAGGTTACACTTAATTGTTAGTCTGTGAGGATCTATTATCTGATTTGATTAATATGGTACCTACATTATTAAGTTAGCAAGAAAACGCAACATGTTTTTTCGGTGTCCTGTTTACTTTAAAATAAAGTTAAGTCTTCTAGTTTCAGTATATTTAATTTATATTTATCCAATTCGAAAACGACTGAACACATGTTCATATGACTGACATTAGTAGACAAAGTGATTCACGAGGAGCCTTCCATGAGGAAGGAATTTTTAGGTTTAGTGTGAATTGGCAGAAATTAGTGTTAATATTGACGGTCAAATATTATAATATCAAGGACACTAATGTTATATAAACAAAAAATTAGAAGTCAAATATATTTGCATTTGCAAAACTAGGTACTTGGACACTTGGACTGACGAAACACTTCATTAGAGAGGCAATAACTATAATACTTATGTATTTATGTACATTATATACCTTGTTAGAAAACCAATCAACATGAATATGACACGTACAACAAAAATAAGATCATAACGAGAGCATTTGACCGTGAAATTAGTTTAAAAAAATGTTATTATGTATTACTTTTTTGGTTGATGCAGTGCACTGTCCTTAGCTAGCGGGCCGATCGATTTATATGGAAATTACGTGCCTCCAGATACTCGATACGTAAACACGTATTTATGATAATAGGCCGGCGGAACGAGCTTTTGAAGCAGTTCCCTCACGACTTTTCATGTTATTTATATAAAATTTACTTTGTTTTTTATCATTATAATTGAGTAAATATTAGTTATATCACATCAACATAGAAGAGGAATGTTACTACAAGATCATTAGTGGATTAAATTATAGTTTATTAACAGTAAGTACAGCTCAGGCGTACGTCGTATCCCTCATAACAATTTAGTACCATCGCATCACAGCTTGTTGTCGTCTATTACGACAATTAATGCGCTAATCAAACTGTACCTATACCAGTTGTTTACAACATTGTTTACTTACATACATGCCTTATTGCCAGCGTATAGGACACATAATTGCATGCAATTGGGATGTGTAGAAGTACGGTAATTGTAATTGTAACTCTTGAGATAAATATTGATTGTTTAATTGTTTATAATTCAAGGATGAGTATATAAATGGTGTAAATGTTTAGAATATAATACAGTACCTTAGTGCCGTGGTAGTCATCGATGACGCTCTCATCCCTCCTCGCCTCCGGGTACGGGAAGGCCATTATTGTTTTCTCCGGGGCTGAAGTGGATGCGCGCGCGCACTGCAACAACGCACACACTGACACAACACACGCATATTCAAAAACACGCATGGCGAACCTTGCGCGCTCTAACACTCGGTAAAGACTGGCCGCCTTCGGGGAAACCAACGACTTATATGGTAACACCATCGGAGCCAACCAACCGTGTTGTAGCTTTTATCGTCTTTCTGGCGACACTCCGAAAATACTTCACTATTCTTCAAAGACATTTCTTGTTATTTTCTATCAAATACTGACGTGAGTGAATTTGTTATATTTTTTTTCTGGTTGTTAGCAACCAGCTAAGTTTTTTCTTAGCCACCAAACAGGTTTGTTTGAGAAGAATACATACTCAAAGACGCCGTTTAATTAACACCGATCGATGACGTGATAAAACGGCGTGATAATAAATTGATTATTAAACGAAAAAATAAAAAGATCACTTAAGTAATTGGGTAAAAAACTTCTAATGAATTTTATACTGTTATATTCGGAAAAACCGACTAATCTTGTTAAGATTCTCAACCAATTTTTTGTTGTGTCTTAAGAGAAGCATAAAATATTTGGAATTAGGTATACTCTGCGAAAATTTTAAATGAAGCCCGCTACAATACCACTGCGAAACACTACGGGCTTATGCATATTCAAGCTGAGGTTGTCCTTGCTCCTTAAACCGGATTACAGTAATGTTGTTTGGAAACAAAAATAGGAATAGCTGAAGTTGCCAAACGAGCCCTTTTCAACCAACTGTATTTCTCTTTACCGTTAGTTTATTCCAACTAGGATCTGATATATTAATAATAAGCTTGTACAAACTTTAGTTCTGATATCGAATAAGAGTTTGAGATTTTGAAAAAATCACATTCAGGATATTAAATATGTCTTCATAACAAATGTCAAGGAATAAATAACGTAGCTAAGTTACAGTTAACAGTGCACACACGTGCTTAAAGGGCTTAGTACGAGTTTGTTTTACGTTTAGCGAGATGGAAACGAGTCCGCGTTCGGCGCTCTGATTGGTTGGTTTATTCGTATCGGCCAATTACGGTGTCGAGTTTGACTGTCAACAATAGGGATGATGACGGGGTTTAAAAATTAAAAATCTGTTTAGTCCGTCAGTTAGGTAATGAAAAAATATTAGACACGTATTTTTTATATTTTATTGTATTACTAGCTTTTGCCCGCGACTTCGTTCGCGTGGAATAGTGACTTCCGGCAAATTTTTGGTTTTAACCACATAGTTCCCGATCTCGCGGGATCTCTTCAAAAATGAGATGTGGAAGATATTCCAGGGAACTCTTCAAAAATCAACATAATGAGCTCTGCGTTTGATTTTAATAGATGTATACTCACCAGTGGCGTAGCGTAGTGGGGGCGGCAGGGGCGGCCCGCCCCGGGCGGCACTTTTTAGGGGGCGGCAAATTTTAAACAATAAATAATAAAAATATTTTGTAAATATTTCAACCATTTTATATTTTTTTCGCAACTAGAGATCGGAGAAAGTAGTGATAGTGGGGATGGAACCTTTAACGAGTGGTCCTGCCCCGAGAGGGAACCTTTAGATAGAGTCGACTGTACAAATTTGGACCGAATAAAATGAGCTTACTCTTTAGGCGTAGTCCCGAAATTATGGAAGACGGCCTTGGTCCATCCGATCCCTAAACAAAAACCGGCCAAGTGCGAGTCAGACTCGCCCATATAGGATTCCGTAACAGCAAGTAGATGACATAATATAAAAGTTGTAAAATAACTTGGTTTTACATAGTGTTTGTATCAACGACAAAGTTATATTTGCGGTTTTTGAAAATATTTTATTTTTTAAAAAACTAATAATGATATTTGGTTCAAACCAATTTTCGTTGTTAGTTTCGATTGAAATCTACAGCATATATTTATTTTTGTTTTCTCCTTCTCTTATTTTAAAAGTTAGAGGGGGGGGGGACACTCATTTTTCCACTTTAGTAGCGTCTAACTTTCAAACGGTTAATTTTGACGAAAGATGGTTTTAAGAACCTTAATGTCTTTTTTAAAGACCTATCCATAGACACCCATTATGGATATGATAGCTGAAATTTTTTTTTAATCCGTCCATGTATGGAGTGCCCCCTTTTAATTTTTAAATTTATTAATTTTTATTCAAAATTCGAATAGCGGTTACCGAAATACATCAACCCTCAAAGTTTCAACTATGTAGGCCCAACGACATACGGACGGACGGACGGACAGACAGACAGACAGACATGACGAATCTATAAGGGTTCCGTTTTTTGCCATTTGGCTACGGAACCCTAAAAAGGCGATAGAACAAGTCCGTCGAACAGACCGATAGCCATAACTCCCTCTTCTCGAAAATAATGGAATCCATTATTAACTGCCCGCTCTTGCGGTACCTAGAGGATCACCAGCTACTCAGTGACCAGCAATACGGTTTTCATAAAGGTCGATGGGCTGGGGATCTTCTGGTTTACCTGACACACCGTTGGGCACAGGCGATCGAATCTAAGGGGGAAGCGTTGGTAGTTAGCTTGGACGTGGCGAAAGCCTTCGACCGGGTTTGGCATAAAGCGCTTCTTTCGAAGCTTTCTTCCTATGGTCTTCCCGAGAAATTGTGCGAATGGGTCTACTGCTTCCTTGCAGACAGAAGCATTAAGGTCGTTGTCGACGGTTAATGCTCCGACTCTCTGTCTGTAAACGCAGGTGTCCCTCAAGGTTGCGTGCTATCACCTACCTTGTTCCTCCTCCATATCAATGATATGTTGCAAATCAGCAGCATTCATTGTTATGCGGATGACAGTTCAGGTGATGCCTATTATGCCCGGTTTACATTATTCCAGTCCAGCGATCCAGTCCAGTACTGGATTGCTTACTGGAAAAATGTAAACCGGCACTGGAATGAACTGAATCCAGTAAGCATTCCAGTCCAGTAACTGGATTCGCGGTCTACTTTTCGGTCCAGTGCGATCAATCCAGTGCAACTGGAATAATGTAGACGGCCAATCCAGTGCCATTCCAGTGCTGACGAAGTACACACGTGTTGGTTGTTTTTGCGGACTTTTTTTGCGAAGAAAAAGGATTTAACAATGGTGAAGAAGTTATCAGAAGTTTTGGCAATCAAAACATACGACTGAGGCTTCTGTAACTATCTCCAGTAGATAAAAAAGAAAGAGTGACTTCTAATTTTATTTTTGCGGGTAGAACAACGTATTCTTACGCTGGATATTAATAGAAACTAATGATAACAGTTCTTCAAAGTTTTCTGCTGTCATTCTCAGTGCCAGTCTATATTCATTGGGATCTTCTACCTTCAGTTGTTGCAAAAGCATTACTGACCCTCCTTTTTGATCTCTTTCGCTGATCCAATTTCTCACCCAAATCCGTTCCTTTTTTTTAGTTCCTTATCAACCTCATTAATAACTTCTTGTAGCAAGAGTGATTGAGCACGTTTAAAACATTTTCGAAACTGATCTATTCTTGAAATCATTGTCACTGTAGTGTTCACACTTCAACGGCTTCTAAATAACTGGAATAATGTAGACGTAACAGATCCAGTCCAGTAAGCAATCCAGTACTGGACTGGATCGCTGGACTGGAATAATGTAAACCGGGCATTATACCGGCTGCACTAACATTTCTCGGGAAAACGTCATCGAGAACCGAAACATACTTGTATCTGAAATCGAGACTTCTTTGCGGAGAATCTCCGATTGGGGTGAACTTAATTTTTTCCAGTTTAACCCTACTAAGACACTGGTCGGCGTGTTTAGCCCGGTATTAGAATTGGGATACTTGGCATCAACATTTCGAGCGACGTCCATATCCGTGGCCATCTAGAGGATAAGGCTAAATTATCCTCGAAAAAGCTTGGTGTGCTCAACAGATCAAGGCAGTATTTCACTCCAGCCCATCGCCTGCTTCTATATAAGGCGCAGGTTCGGCCCCATATGGAATACTAGTCTCATCTGTGGTCCAGTACCAGGTTCATCCTCTGGACCGCGTTCAGCGGCGTGCGAATCGGATTGTTGAGTGGCAGGAAATTTAAAACCGACTTGACACTTTGGCAATGCGTAGAGATGTAGCTTCGTTGTACATTATATCGCCTATACCACGGGGAGTGCTCTGATTCATGACTGTTCTCGCCGAAAAGTTCTTTATTATGAACTAGCTTTTGCCCGCGACTTCGTTCGCGTGGAATAGTGACTTCCGGCAAATTTTTGGTTTTAACCACATAGTTCCCGATCTCGCGGGATCTCTTCAAAAATGAGATGTGGAAGATATTCCAGGGAACTCTTCAAAAATCAACATAATGAGCTCTGCGTTTGAATTAATAGATGTATACTCACTTAGGGCATTGAAAAAATAGTTTAAAAACGGACTTAAACTAACTTAAAACTAAAGAAAGCTACGAATTACGAATTTATAACAATTAAAAAAGAAACTATATTACAACCTATCCTCTATGCTATAATAACCAAGCTTAAACTAAATAATTTAAAAGAAACGACTTAAATCTAATCTAATTAAAAAAAAAATTAGACTTACAATTATATTAAAAAAACTAACTACAGTAACTACTAATAATCGATATCAAACTAAACCTACGTTAAATAGTTTAACCAAAAAAACAGGAAAACCCAACAAATAAACTTAACAATTTACAAATACAACGAAACCAATTTATTTAGATTATACGAAACAGCAGGACCACTACAGACAAATAATCATACGACTGATAATACACTTTTTCTACGATAGTACCGAAGCGCTCGGCCGATACCCAACCAAATGAATGTAACGAAACCATAGCGCGATCTATTTCGATCCCAACGCCATCTATCGAGGATAAAGACAACTTGGATTATTTATTTATACTCCGTTCGGGCATTTTCTTTGTACTAAAAGTTTAATTATATTGATATTATTTTTTTCATACCTTTTTACTATTTATTTACTTTTTTTCGATGAATTAAAACAATAACATGAACCGAAGTCGTGTAACGATTGACATAGAATTATCTATACTCCGTTAGAGCATTTTCTTTGTACTAAATGTTTTATTATATTGATATTATTTTTTTCATACCTTTTTACTATTTATTTACTTTTTTTCGATAAATTAAAACAATAACATGAACCGAAGTCGTGTAACGATCGACATAGAATTATTTATAAATAATTTATTTCTTATTTTTATTTTTTGATTTTTGAAATAAAAATATATCTATGTCCTTTCTAAGGTTCTAAACTATATCTGTACCAAATTTCAACCAAATCCGTCAAATAGTTGCGGAGATTAATGGTATAAGCATAGAATGTTCGACGTGATTCTTTAATTTGACATAACTTTTTTATTTATGAACCGATTGACATGAAACAAACACTAAATGTAAATTTAAGCATCCCACAATATATTCGTGAAAACCGCATCCAACTCGGATCAGCCGTTTCTGAGATTAGCGCGCACAGACGAACAGACAAACAGACAAACAGACAAAAAAAAAGTTAATTACATTTTTGGGTTCGACATCGACATAACAATAACCCCTGCTATTTTTTTTATTTTTATTTTCAATGTACAGACAGCACTTTTCTACGATTTTATTATATGTATAGATATAGATGTATGTAATGTGTAGTATACATTAAATTAAAATACCTAAATAAGGGGCGGCAAAATTGTCTTCCGCCCCGGGCGGCCGACACTCACGCTACGCCACTGATACTCACTTAGGTCATTGAAAAAATAGTTTAAAAACGGACTTAAACTAACTTAAAACTAAAGAAAGCTACGAATTACGAATTTATAACAATTAAAAAAGAAACTATATTACAACCTATCCTCTATGCTATAATAACCAAGCTTAAACTAAATAATTTAAAAGAAACGACTTAAATCTAATCTAATTAAAAAAAAATAGACTTACAATTTTATTGAAAAAACTAACTACAGTAACTACTAATAATCGATATCAAACTAAACCTACGTTAAATAGTTTAACCAAAAAACCAGGAAAACCCAACAAATAAACTTATTAATTGACAAATACAACGAAACCAATTTAGAATATACGAAACAGCAGGACCACTACAGACAAATGATCATACGACTGATAATACACTTTTTCTACGATAGTACCGAAGCGCTCGGCCGATACCCAACCAAATGAATGTAACGAAACCATAGCGCGATCTATTTCGATCTATCGAGGATAAAGACAACTTGGATTATTTATTTATACTCCGTTCGGGCATTTTCTTTGTACTAAAAGTTTAATTATATATATATAGATATTATTTTTTCATACCTTTTTACTATTTATTTACTTTTTTTCGATGAATTAAAACAATAACATGAACCGAAGTCGTGTAACGATCGACATAGAATTATCTATACTCCGTTAGAGCATTTTCTTTGTACTAAATGTTTTATTATATTGATATTATTTTTTTCATACCTTTTTACTATTTATTTACTTTTTTCGATAAATTAAAACAATAACATGAACCGAAGTCGTGTAACGATCGACATAGAATTATTTATAAATAATTTATTTCTTATTTTTATTTTTTGATTTTTGAAATAAAAATATATCTATGTCCTTTCTAAGGTTCTAAACTATATCTGTACCAAATTTCAACCAAATCCGTCAAATAGTTGCGGAGATTAATGGTATAAGCATAGAATGTTCGACGTGATTCTTTAATTTGACATAACTTTTTTATTTATGAACCGATTGACATGAAACAAACACTAAATGTAAATTTAAGCATCCCACAATATATTCGTGAAAACCGCATCCAACTCGGATCAGCCGTTTCTGAGATTAGCGCGCACAGACGAACAGACAAACAGACAAACAGACAAACAGACAAACAGACAAAAAAAAGTTAATTACATTTATGGGTTCGACATCGACATAACAATAACCCCTGCTATTTTTTTTATTTTTATTTTCAATGTACAGACAGCACTTTTCTACGATTTTATTATATGTATAGATATAACAGAAACAGAAAAGAATTATAAAACGAATCAAAGAATAGGATGGGAGCTAATAAGTTCACTATTGAGTATAAAACGTACACAAAAGTGACGTCACGCGATATTTCAAATCAATATATCGTCGAAAGTACTTGTTTCCAAAAAAAAAAACGTGTCTAACGTTAACGTCGTAAGGGCTAGTTCAGACATGCGGGAACAGCGCGGAAACCGCGCGGTAACGGTGCGGGAACAGCGCGGTTATGTCTGAACGATTACTTAATAACTCATACAAATAAGACCCGCGCGATTTCCATGCGATTCTGAAATCGCGCGGTTCCCGTCGTGTCTGAACTAGCTCTAAAATGGACAGGATGGACATTAAAATAAAAATTAGTCATCTACCCTGGTGTACCTATGTGAAACTATTGGTCCTAGAACGATGAAACTTTTCATGTAGGCTCCATAGGGAACACTAGCAAACAGGAACCGAAAAACGTGTATAAAACACGTACAAAGTCAAAACCTAGTAGTCTATTCAGGTATTTACTGCAATATCTTGGACTTGGACCTCATTGCTAACACAATCTGTTCAGTTTTTTCTCGTAATTCTAAGCATGTCTATCAGAATTCGACACGCACACATACTCTTATCGTAGTATTCGTAGCTGTTGTAAGTTAGTTATCGCACGCAATTACGTGTTAAATTAATCGGGTTTTATTAACAAAGAGCTCAGTTTAAGATCATGGGCCCGATTACGCCCACCACATCCCGACTGGCCGGTGCAGTCTTGTTAAATTCCTGAGAAAAATACGTTTCGCTGTAGATTAGTAGTACAGCGTCGTAGTTATACATATTACGTAGGAACTATCAATAAAGCTGAATCACCGAAATGTATGTTCGCTTATAACTCCCGAACTATTTGACCAATTTGTGTAATTTTTTGCTTGGTCATAATCATTTTATTAGGATAAAGTTTGTCCAAAAGAAAATAATCACATTATTCACTAGAAACATCGGAAAATAGGAGCCGGCGAAGCTGGGGTGGGCTGCTTGTTTATATTTACATGCAAGTATGAGTTTATAAAAAGGTTAGACATGGTTTTTCTGATTTCTGTAGCCGAAAGGTGAAAAGAAGCAGATATTTTTAGGATAAAGCAAAGTATAGGTAACGAAGTGAGATTTGCCAGAGAATCATTTTAAAACATGATTATAACTATAAGATTAAATATAATATAGTATAGGTGGAGGAAACAACAATTTAAACTTGGTTATTGCCAAATATCCTAAAGGTCGATTCAAATGTAGTTTTATTTTAGGTAAGGTAGGTAAATTGATAGTTCCTACAGATGTGAATATCGTGCATCAATACATCGGTTACATCTAACTGGAACTATTCTATTTTAGACACTAACAAAACCTATTTAAAGTCTAAAATCTAATATAAATCTAATTACAGTTGAACTTACGTGTGTCTGTTATATTTCGTTACGAAATCGGTGAAAGTTGCTGATATAATTAAATTTGTACGTGCACTATGCTACACTGGGTGTTCGTTATTATTCGATAATGTATTGCGAGTTGAGCACGACCGAATGATAACTGGGGTAAATAGGAGATAACTGCAAGACTCCGTACACATTGGAGATAGACGTGATACACACAGACAAATGTTTGATAGCATAGCGTAGGTAGGGTTTAAAAATAAATCGTTACTAGTAATAAAGAAGAACTTGATTGTCTGTTTATGCATTGAAGAGGCTGCGAAACTATCGGATTGATTTGAAAATTTGTTTTATCATTAAAAAGCTTACATACATAATCTTATGCCTTTCTCCCATAGGGGTAGACAGAGACAATGGGACGCCAATTGCTATGAATCTTAAATACTTCTTTCGCCGCATCAGCAGTCTTTTTATTTTAGTCGTTTAGAGTACCTATAATTTGGCCCTTCTTTAAGAGGTATAAGCCTATCTGGTCAATATAATATGTCCATCTGAGGCGCCCTCTACCGACACAAGCTCATTCTCTATTGGAAAGGTTTATTATGTTTTGAGGAATAACATGCTTATTTTTTAATTTTTGTCTCGTATTTTCTGCACAACATTTCTTATACGCGGGCGAAGCCGTTGGACAACAGCTAGTGTTGTAATTTTTTGTACGAATACTGAAATTCTATTTACATTTCTGCGGTTTTTCGTGTACGTCTTCAATAACAGTCATGATAAAAACGCTTGGCGTCATATTGCAGAAATATTTTTTTTATTTATATTAAAATATTGCTTTAATATTCAAAAGGGCCTTCGGTGTATTTGAAATAAATAATTTTGACTTGACTTTGATTAAATGTTGTGTAATATTTTAGTAACAGAAATCTGTATTTAGTAAAATTATCCTCACGATGGCATGTCGTGGTGGCCTGCTTCTTCCGCATTAGAGTGTGGGTTCGAAACTTACCAATGGCAAGTACCAATGTGACGTTTTCCGAGTTATATGTAGCTTCTAATATTATTTAGACACCACTGAAAAACGGTGAAGGAAAAACATCGTGATGAAACCTAGGCTTATAATTTCTAATTATATGTTTGAAATCGGCAATCCACATTGAGCAAACATGGTGATTAATGCTCAAACCTTCTTCATGTGAAAAGCGTTTTGATCAGCAGTGGCCACATATAGGCTGATGATATGATCCTCAGGATTAAATATTTCTAGTAGTTTGCTATAATTGAGTATCCCCTCTTTGATTGTATAAGACTTAAACACAACACATTCCAAGACAAAGTAACTAGCTTATCTGTCACCACGCTTACTAAGAACTTTGATAAATGAAACTAAAACTGGTTTAAATAATGGATTTTCTTTTTCTTTAACAATTACATACTTATTTTCTTTTTACACCTTCCATCTTTTATTGTGAATAGAAAACTTACTAACTACTTATAATAACATTTCTATATTTTTTTAAGAAATAAACGTAAGTGTGCTACTTGGAAATAGATTTAAAAAAAGATTAACCAATTCATATATTTACTAATACTAATAAAAATATATTAGTCATTGACCACAAGCTGACTATAAGAACCAGCAACCAACATAAGGCAGTTGGATAAAATCGAAAAATGAATCAAGTTTGCAGAAAATTATTTTTAGACTGTACAAAGGAAACGGTATGAGTATTGTTATCTGGCATGGAGGATGACAATATGTCCTATTGTTATAGTCACGATACTAGATATAGAACTATAAAGATAGCTTTTGTATGTAGATAGTATAGCGACTTGTTGACATAGCGCTCAACTTAATATTCGAACAAACTCTACATTAGAAGATAGATAAATAAACTTAATGGTAGAATGAAATAAGATTTGCTGGTTAAAACAATGTTAGGGTGCAAATCTAATAGGTTTATGACATTTCTTAAACAGAAAACTTGAATTGGGAATTTTCATAAAGGTGTTTATACTAACCTTATATGTCATCTCCATCAAATAGGACAGATGTGAAGGACTCCCAACCAGCATGCAAGTTTGTAATGATGCGTGAGTGTAGAGAAAGAATGATTGTGCAAAGACAATGATGTGTAGTGTTATAAAATTTGTATCTACCCCCATAAGGTCAACTATTTCTTACTTGTAGCTGTAATTAATAATTTATTCCCAGTTACAAACTTGTACTAAAATCACATTGTATGTACTGGACTTATTGGTTTTAAAAAATAATCAGTTTTTTCGGGGTAATTTATATAAACATTTGTAGGTCTTGTTTCTAAAAGTCATGAACTGATAATTTAGTACTTGTTTGTTAGAATACATTGACACAAATAGAACAAGGTTGTTCATTAAACATCCAAACAGACCCATAAACAGGCAGACACAATGTCTTATTAGAAATCAACATCCAATGTACTTGTATGAGAATCAAACAACACTTCCAATAGGGGACAATAGCGAAGTTAAGCGACTGTCCCACTCCGACAGCGCAAACGAGATTTATCGATGTAGAAATAAGGTCGACAATAAGTCGCACAATCTAACGGATATGCCACTTATCGGAAATTAGTAAATTACACTTACAAAGTGACTGACAATTTTTCTCAAACAACTTTAAGGTTATTTTGTCTTATATCAAACTTATCTTTTTAATGCTGACACAAATAATCAAATTTTAATATTGTAGCGGGAAACTGGCACACTAAATAAGTAGGACAATGAGTTCAAATTCAAATTCTTATCGTAAAAATCTGCCGCATATTGTATTAAAGTTAGCAATGTAAACAATACTATAACTTACCAATATTCTTTGGCTGGTAACAAAATTTGTTGTAGTATGAGCACGAGTGAGTATTTTTTGTTGTTTCGGCGTAAATACGGGTATTTTGGTAGTAATACGGCAATGATTAGCAAAAAAGCGACGCACCGCCATGCAATTTGACATTGTTACGGCTGTCTTGCCAGCTTAAAATTTTTGTTAAAAATGATGTCAATGTCAAAATTAAAAAAATTGGTAGATTTTTTGAAGTTCTTATTATAAAATTCTTGTAAATTCTTATTAGACTTTTTTTGTCGCCAATCCTTGTTTGATTGATCGTTTACTGACATTATGTGCATGAAGGATTATCTTATCTTCTTTTGTATAAAACTACAAGTACCTACTAAAGTTCAAGTATTGGAAAGTATCTACTTAAATATCTTATCAAGGCTTTTGAGTTGGTATTTTATGTATTTATGCACTTCAATAGATTTCCAAGCATTGATCGATAATGTAACAGCGTAGTTAACTGTTCGAACTACCTTCCTCGATTAATATTTTACGCACAGTAATAAAATATTACATACATCGCCTGTTTCAAATCGCTTACAGGCATCTTAAGTTTATCTATTCAAAGAAAGATAGTCGAGGGTATTCCCAAGTAAAGTAGTACCGTGAGGCGGGTACATGTTTATCTATATGCAGGTACCCGCCTTTTGCTGATATGTTTTTTAATGATTCCATATCTAATTTACAACAATGTAGTTCAGCAACATATACAACGTGTAACAAAAAGGGGTATACATATCAAGTACACGGCTTCTAGATAACATAACAAACGATACGGTAAGGGCTTTTTAAACTCATTTTTTCATGGTACCAAGTTGTGAATTTTTCAAATCACGCCGCCGCGTGTTTCAAAATTAGGTAGAGAGGTACTAGGCGATCAGATTGACAGAATAAATGTTTAGTAATATTAGCGAGTCATCCCTGTAGTGTTGTGACACGTTTGTATGATTTAAAATCAAGAACCATGCGATATCAAGTATTTGGTACAAAAATTTTTTTAAACGTATTTTAAGCTGAAACTTCGTGTAGAGACTCTATTCAACCTGTATTCTTCAGGGCTTCTTGATGTATATGGGTATTTTGTTACACGTTGTATATTATTAATAATATCTTTTTTCTTGCCCAAATCATCCAATTTATCAAACGGTATCACATTCCTACTCATATTACTCCAGTAAATCTTTTTTGGTTGCTTATATTGTACTCATAAAAGTAATTGCATAAGTTTTAAAAAATAATAAACATTTTGGGAATTCATATCGTTTATTTACGATGAGTGGTCACAGCGTCCTACACGAGCAACGTAACCCGCCGTCCGTTGTAAGGCACTAAGTAAGAAACGGACGCACCGGACATAAATAATCACTACATTTGAAATAAACACAATATAAATCAAATACTACAAAAATATTATCTTACTATATCAATTAAATACTGGTCTACGAACTCACGTATAAAATTGTACTGGAGATATTACAGTAACAATTTTATAAGTAAACCACGAGAGATCTATAAGTTTGAACCCAACACAGATATGTTAACATTTACTTCATGATATTTACAATGTTATTCAAATAATATGAATAAATTTGGTTCTTTTAGGACATCTAATAATACTAAAAACTAGGAGTCAGCCTGTAAGAAAAATCTATAGTATTGTCTTAATACTGATTTTCGGTAAGTTTAGTCATAAGAGTTAGATGTGTCCCAATGAAGTTTTATTGCAATTCTTGTTTTATTTTTGGCAAAAATGGAATGCATTCGATAATTATGGCGTTGCAATAAGAGTTCACTGTACACTCCTGGATAATTAATAACTATTTAATATTAAGCTATCTTACTAATAACGATAAATATTAATTTACATGTACATATTATGTGCTTCAAGTACACCTACCGAGATAGACTCACACAAATGTTGTTTTTTTTTAATGTAGATGTATTCCTAGCACAAGACGTCCATACTTAGACTACAACAAATGTATAGAACAAAATATGATTTTGGCTTATTTGCACTACGTGGCTTGGTAACCGAACTAATAAGCCAATATAGTGCATTTAGTGAAATTTTAAATGTACGTACTTATTTATAATAACAAGAATAAGTATGGAAGAAAGGTATGGCTTTGAGGGAATGTGTAACAAGAGATTAAGGTGGGGCTACACTAGGCGCATCGATTTTAATGACCGCATTTTGGGACGCAAGTTCAGTTCCAAGTGTGGCGCAATCCTAATCATAAAATATTTTACAAATATCAGTGACAACAATAGGAAGACTGCCCAGTGCTATTATTTACTACTTTAAAGTGTATCTAGTCTTATTTCCAACAATCAGAATATTTTTATTTAATAATTATCAGTGAGACATACTGATTTTAATAATATTTACGACTTGTGTCAAATAATCAATTGATTGCGCACGGGAACACATTTATGAGTCCCGGTATAGCTTAAAACCAATCGAGCATGTTCGAAAAATTAACATGCCGTAAATATTATTTAAATCAGAATAATAGAAGTTGATGCAATAGAATCTGTTTACATTAAACAATTAAATCTACATTATTATTAATAAAACATGGCAATATTCGCAAATACAATATAATCACATGGTGCTTGCAATATGAACAAGTGATGCAATTCCTAACGTTCAATATTTAATGTAATTGAGATCATTTCAATAGCAATAATTATCTTTTTTATTAATTTACGTACTAAAAATTCTTCAGGCTTTTTCATAGAGAGTTTAATTTGAGACTACGGAGATAAAACTACGACTATATGTATATAGAATTTGGTCTCATTTTCGCTTGAATTTAATGAACTACTCAGCTTGGAATAATGAAGGTATTTTTAAGAATAATACTGCTTAATAGTACAGCTTTTAGTGAGTCAAATCGCGAACAAGATGGTTTCCCGACTTTACATATATAGACCAAAGTATTTCATGTCATTTACACATAAATTCTGATACAATACTATCCAGGTTCATATACCTAGTTAATTTCACACAAAAAGGAACACAATACATTATTAAGACGAAAATTAATTTCGAGACATTTTAAATATTGACATCAACACATAAACGACGACAATTAATATTAATTAATACATAATAATTAATTATAATACATACAATAAGAATTATATTATAATATGTCTCATACGATTTCAGTTTTCTCTCCATCTTAAACACAAGAAAACGCTATAACGCCCGAATACTGAAATGCTACTCAATTTTAAGTTGTACTTAAATATCGTGCTATCTCTGTCATTTTATAAAGAATTGGTAGCGACAGAACTAGTCTTGAAAGCGTCTTAAAATTGAGTAGCGTTTGAGTATTTGGACATAAGTCTCAAATACAAGGTGTTGCAAAAATTACGAAGAACAATTTGATTTCTTTTTATAATTTGGTCATTACAAATTCATAACTTTTTATAGTCAAGAGTTCCGATTCTTAGAAAGAATCTTAATGCACACGTTAATAACATTTGAAAATCAACTTTAATCGCTAAGAAATAACGACGATGTCACATTAACGTGTGATTTACTTGATAACTGTTAGGATTCCTTCCTTTTACATCAATTTACCCTCAATACGGTAAGGTTACAGTCTAACAATATCTGACGAATACAGACGGTCAACGCATGTATCTTCAAACAATTCAAAGTAGGCGGAGCTTATATACCCAGTAGTGTTGGAGTGAGAGGTCCGATTAAGAGAAGCTGTCCTGCTCGCACTCGTCCCAGCTGTCACACTCGTATTGGTCGCAGTCATAGTCTATGTCGCAGGCCGCGTGGCCAGTGGCGTCCGAGCTGATGTCAGTTAGCGCTGCTTCGGACACCGGCTTTGATGATATATCCAGGATCTGTGAGAAGAATAGCAACTTTTATAAGAATATTATTTTAAAACTATATTGGTATTTTTAGAAATAGTAATCAGAATTTTAGTCATACACTTTTTTAAAGTCATTTTATTGTGCTTAATTATAAGTACCTGGTTGTACTGTATGTTACATATTAGGTTTTATACTCATTAGGTCTCAGTTTAGCGTGAGGTCCTGTTTATCCAATAGAGTACTAGCTAGTGTCGAGCCAATTGTTTTATAGCTACAGTATATACCGTACATTTTTATCAGCTAAACTAAACTAAAGTTAAAAAGCAATGAAAATACAATTGTTAGAACGCGTTTTATTCCAAACTAAGAAGAAGTAACAATTGTATACACATTGTTTTGTAATAAATCTGAAGGAATGAATGAATATTTTTTAGAGCATAGTAAACAACTTATTAGGATAGGATAACTCAACAAAGCCATATTTTAGTTCATTGAAAGAACCATTCATCAATGTTTATTGATGAGTGTGAGACATGAAAATATCCAATTTTAATACTAATTGTATAAAATTACTATATTAGTTAATTTCTATGTGAGTTTACATACATCAGCAGACGACCGCAGACTATAGTTGTCGGACTGCGCGTCTCTGTCGGCCGTGGACAGCGCGTGCAAAGCCAACGAGTTGCGCTTGGGCTCGTCGCGCGACAAGTTCTTGCCGTCTGATCGAATTGCCACTTCTGAAGGATTTGAGCGCTCTGGAATACAAAGAAAATAGTATGTTTACAATTAACACATTGAACGCCGTAGTGGTCACCGGTGACCAACGTTAGCGGAGGATTTGCTTTCAATAGTTTTCTATTGGCAGTCAAAGACTTAAAAGTCAATAAAAGGTAAGATATTTATTGATAGATTTTACAAACAACATTTTTGAAAGGCTAATTTTCGATTTCAGATCTTGACAAGTGTAGTTATGGATAGTTTATTATAATTTTGTATGAAAGTACCATGTATGTATATATTAGGACTAACCTTTAACCATTGGGTCAGCTAATGACACTGGAGATCCACTACGAGGTGATCCGAGGCTGCCACTGTAGTACATCTCAGGATTCGCCTCGTGTCGATCTGGAAACAAAATTCGATATTCCTATTCAAAAAGACGTCAAATTGCATCAAAAAGGCGACTAAGTGACTGAGTACTCAGTTTCGGTTCTCATATAAGACAAGTGTGCAATATACAATTGTTCTGCCTTGTGACAACAAAACAATCTGTAGTTCCCACTCACCACAGTCCACAATTTCATGGAACACGTAGTTGGCGATGACGACAGGCTGCCGGATCCAGGGGTGTGCCATCAGCTGAGATATAGTGCACCGACTGGCCGGCTCCTTGCACAGCATCCAACGGAGGAGCTGCTCCAAATCTACGAATATACAATGTTATGAATATGAGCCCCTAGCGTGACTTGAAAGAGGTTGAGTTACTTCGTCAAACAGTTACGTAAGTAAAACATGACAAAATGTTAAAACTTGTCGTAGATAATCCGGATTGGGTACAATACGTAACCTATTTATTATATTTCAAAAACTTTTGCAGAGTCTAGAAAAACGTCTAGTGCAGAACAAGTATGTACTACATTATAATAATTTGGGAGCCTTCTACATTGGAGAATAGATATAAAGTGCATCTTACCTTCAGAAACCACCTGCGGGAAAGCTAGCGGTCCCTGTATTGTGTCTTCGATGTCCGAAAACGGGTTAACAAAGAATGTGAGGACATACAGAGTTATCCCCATTGACCACATCTCTAATTCAGGGCCCGCATATCTGTGGAAAAAAGTTTGTGTCAAACAATATTGGACCTAAAATTGTACCCTGAGGAACTCCTATCATAATCTCAGTATATTTATATAAATTGTTAAAATCAAACATGACTAAGTTAACGTATTTTAAGTAGTCCTAAATACAATTTTATCTACATTATTAAAAACGAATTTTCTATACATATCAACCGTTATTTGATGGGGTAATGTTATCAAACGCCTTCAACAAGTCATAAAAGCACTTACTTGTTCCCAGCTAAAACTTCAGGGCTGCAATATTCTGTAGTACCGTAGAAGGTGGAGAACAGCGTGTCTTTGCTCATGAACGTCGCTGAACCGAAATCTATCAGCTTGACGTGGAATTTGTTGTCGATGATGACATTCTCGTCTTTGATGTCACGGTGTAGGATACTTAGGGAGTGCAGGTACTCGACTGCTTGTCCTATCTGTAAATATAATAGTTTCATTCATTTAAGTTCAGACACATTGGCATTTTGATCTCTAATCACAAAGCTACTTCTTAAAAATATAATTATGTTTGCAAAGCTTCTGCTAGTGGCTTACCCTCATTCCCGTGGGATAAAAAGCATCTATCACCCAACTCGTACCCTATCTGTATACTAAATTTAAATAAAATTTGTTCAGTAGTTTCTGCATGATAGATTGACGGACAAACATCTAAACAAACAAACTTTCACATTTATAATATAAGCGTGATAATATTTACCTGTCTAAATATGTAACTAAGCAGCGGCTCGTCGAGTCGCGGTCTTCGTTCAATGAATTCAAACAGATCCATGCCTGCACCATGCTTTTCCATCACCATTTGAAAGTATTTTTCGTTTTCGAACACGTCAATTACGCTCACCTGTTGAAAAGAAGATATGTTTGAAAAAATAGATAATATATAATATCAATGAGAGATATAATAGGAACCGGACTTGTACTAAAACTGTCACCTGCAAAAAAAAGAACGACGAAGCAAAGATCCCAAATATTTCGGTAACTTGGGATTAATCGCCGCATAATGAATTGGGATTAATTTTCTGAATTAAAGATTTGTTTTAAAAAACGAAACAACCGTTCTGCACTCGAACGGACCAACCAATCAGAGCACCGAATACGGTCTCGTTTTGTTTTCGTTCAACGTAAAGCAAACCCGTACCAAGATCAAAGACGAAGAACAACCGTAAAGACAAGAGCCACCATTATTGGTCTTATTACTCTAGAAGTCACTACTGTTAAAATTTGAACTGTCCACATACTCACAATATTAGGATGTTTGAGCGTGAGCAATAGACTGAGTTCCAGCGGTACGCGACGGCCATCGGGCGCGTCGACCCAGAACTGTGCGCCCACCTTCTCTTTGAGAATAAACTTGGCAACTGTCAGCAGACGGTCCGAACGACGGTACGCCATCTTTACACAGCCGTATGCTCCTTTACCTGGAAAAAGAGTTATTGGATTTGTAGTTTCATAATATTGTTGTTAGTTCAATGTTGGAAATTAAAACCTTCTTCAAAATGAAAAATAATGTTCTAAGGACTTGTTTCACAATGTCTGGATAGCCGCTATGTATCAGATAAATTTGAATTAAGAACGTAATTTGTATGCACTATCTGTCACATAAGTTTATCCGGCACTTATATGGGTGGTGAAATAGGCGCTAAGTGAGGAGAATTTCTAATTTTCCACGTCATATATTGACAATATAGAAGATTGAAAATGGCTTTGAAGATGGAAACTGTTTATGTAAAGTTAGTATTTCTGTTTCAAGTTTAAAAACATTAAATTTATAAGAACTGCTTACCAATCTGCTTGAGTGTGACATAATGTTTGTTGTATTCGCCGGAAACTTGCTCGTCGCCGCACTGGCTCACTAGGGACATTGACTGAGGCCTGCTGCTAACTGATTTGTTACCCTGTCACATAACATTTGATTATTATTTAGTAATTTCCTTTCAAAACTAATGGTTGTGTACAGAAGAGATGTAGAATGGAGAATAACTACTTCTTTGATGTCATACCTCATAATGGTTTTGCTTACCACCTTTAGAACGATAGTCTTTTTGTGGAGTAATGAGTGTAATCCTCCTCCCCTCTCTTTTACTTGCAAGCTGAATTTTAGAGTCTTTCATAGTAATGGTTGTGTGACAGAAGTGATGTACATTGTAAAATAGCGGCATTACGTGTCGTATCCTCATAATGGTATTGCTTACCACCTCTAGAACTAGTCTTTTTGTGGAGTAATGAGTGTAATCGTCTTTTACGTTTTACCACAGTAAGGCTAATGATAAGGTACAGAAAAGTATTCCATACTAACGAGTATCAAGGAGTTGTCGGCAGTAGAGGCGACGCTGGACGCGAGCGTGGTGTGGCTGCGTGTATCTTCCAGCTGCACCCCCAGCCACACGCAGCGCAGGCGGGGCCCGCCCCCCGCACCCCCTGCACCCCCCGCACTGGCCCCGCCCATCTGCATGCTGGACACCGTGTACAGCACGTCTGCACAACAAACGTACTCACAACTTACAGAAGCCATACTAATACTGTATACTGAACCTTATTGCAGACCGTCAAAAGATTAAATGAATATCGTATAGAACGGGAATCGGTTATATCTTATGATTAATTGATAAGTAAATGTTAATCAACAGTTCTTGGTAGGTGAGGCAAATCGGTTTTAAACTGTCGGCTTAAGTTATTTTATACCATGTATGTTTATCATCAACTACTTTTAGCTAAACCGTTGATAAATTACAATACAGTACTGGCAAAATAACCAGAGATAACAGAATAACAAGATTAGCCAACAGTGTAAAAATAAGAATTACAGATTATGTTGCGAAGCGCAGAATTGAAGAATAAACATTCCAATCCTTTCTTCTAATTTTATTTATCCAAATTTCTATAACCGAGCATCCAGTAAGGATCTTACAACAATTAAAAGCTATCTTCTCATAATTTGTGTTTACACAAAAAATAACTTACTGAGTTGCGTCCCATCCTTATGCAGCACGACCCCCCTGTAGGTCCCGTCCCCACCGCGGTCGCAGTCGGGCTTGGTGCGCACGTGTTGGGGGGTCGACGTCATCACTACTGTACGCACCATGCGCTTCGCTACGCAAGGAGTCTCGGGTGCGTCTTCTGTGGAAGGAAAAGAAAAGTTGATTAAGTACATAGTCAAAGTCAAATCATTTATTCTAATTAAAACCATAAATAGGTACATTCAAATAAAGAAATAAATAATCCCAATATTTGAGACTATTTTTATTTTGATTTTATCTCATTCTATTGATAAAGGTTATTGGATTAACAGATGGCTGATTAAAGTAAAATAAACTATCACAGAAAAGTCTTGAACAGTATTTCAACTAACTCACCCGAATACAATTTCCTCGGAGCAGATTCAGTCTGTGTCTCCAAATCGTTATCGTTGCTCAAGCTATCAACGCTCTCGTTACCATTATGCTTCGGCAAGTCTTCAATCTCACAACCAGGGGGCGGCATCTCATTTATAGGAGTGAGGAAGTCCGCACTAGTCTCATTGGAGTCACAGAAGTCTAAAGAAAGACTTGTTTTGTCATCTTTTCCAGGTAAATTCGCTTTTAAAGATCTATATTTGCTAGAATCGAATGATAATCTCAAAGAAGGATCGTTGAGTCTCACTCTAGGAGTATTTCCAGTCGGTGTCACCTCTTGCGAATGCTGCGAAGTGTAGTATATCGAGTCAGACTTCTCCGATGGCTTAGCCACTGGCCTGGCAGGGTTGCTCTGCTCAGATCTCAATATATTCTCCGAGCGCGACTTGGATATGCTGCTGTGACAATAATTCTCGTCATCTATAGATATTCCTGACATCCCTGAAGTGACGTCAGGCAGGGCGGATATGTCGTTTCGTTGTTCTGTAGTACTAATGCTTGAGACCATGTCTTGGGTGGGGGTGGGGGTGTGGGTGACCATGCTACAGGATTTGTCGAGACACAGTGCACTGGACGATTTCTCCCGAGTAGTGGACAGTATGGAGGGATGGACGTTCAAGGACATGCAAGCTGATTTCTGACTGCCGTTGAATGCGCCGCATGAATCCTCGTCTGTGTCTGATGCTAGAACAATTGAAATTGTGGTGTGTTAAAACTTGCTTACCATTTCATGTGCGTTTTATGATAAAATGTAAATGCAATGAGTGCCAAAATGTCTTGTTAGAAATATATGGGAAAATGTCGAGAGTTTTTATAGATTGCTGAAATTGCATTTAAATTCACTTCTTTTCTGCTGGTATAAAATACACAATAGAAAAATACTTTATGTCTCTCGTAGATCTACGATCCGGTAAACCAAGAGTTAATAACATAAGGTTTCAATTATTGATTTTGTTTGCAATCACACTTTAGTCCTGGCTATTACACAAATAGCTCAATTTAATGCGTGATGGAGGACTTATATGAAAGATACTCTCAGCCCTACTTATAAGATGAAGGATAGTCAAGTAATCCTGTAGTAGAAACAACATTGTGTACATACCTGAGCCATTATCCTCATTATTAACAGGAGACAGAGTCATATTTCTGTTCCTTTCTGGCATCTTAACAATATCAGCTTCTTGGCAGAAGTTTTGTATGACATCCTCGATGTGGTGTCCTATAACTTCGGAGTGAGGCTTCCCGAACGTTAGCATAGCGAAGTGATGGTTGCAAGCAGTTATTATACCGCTTTCGTCGACTACTAGAAGACCACTGACGTTGTATGTGACCTGGGTATGAGATGGTAATGTTAAGAATGGAAGGTTAGTAAGGTTCACTTCGTTGATGGATCGTTGATAGCTGAGAGAAAAGTTCGCTTTGTTGATGGATCGTTCACGTTTTCACAGCTGACAGATAACTTGGAGGGCATGGTGTTCAATGTGTTAAACAAGATGACGAAGACGAATCTTTTTATAGTCCAAGTATAAGTTTTAGCAATTTTAAATAGTACAAAATATCAAAACACTACTTTTTTAACCTACAGAAACGGTTCATCGCAAAAGTACAGTCTTAAAATTCCGTAATTTTTCAAAACTCGGCAATAAATTATCATATGAAAAAATATTGCGCTTACGCATCAATATCCACTAGAAGTATAAGTTCCCTAAATAGAAAGAAATTTTATTGTATGATTTTGGTTGTCCACTTCACGTGGAAAGCCCCAAATAGGAATGAAAACTTACCCGAACATTAACTTCAAACACAGGTCGATGAGTTTTGCCGCCGCACACAGTTGGCCACAGCGAGTTGTCCGTGACGTCTGGCTTCGATATCCACAGGCAGAGCGGGAAACATCCACCATCCAGTGTTCGTCCTACAAGAGAATACATTTAATAAGACTTGATAAAGTTTTAGTTGCCTGTGATTCATCCTCTATCACATGGGACTTATAACACAAATAGTGGAAATTGGATGTACATTGCATAGCGGCATTACATGCCGTAATGTATTCGGGAATAAAAAAAACGTTGCTTTTTTTTTTAACAAGGAAATAGTTAATAGGTGCGTAATAAGTAGGTATATCACATGCATCATTTATGACAGGCCCTGGTCGGACTAGAGCGGAACCGCGGCCGTATTTTATCCGCGTAATTTTTTGAATATACGATCCCGCGCTTGATTTTAATACAAAAATAAATTATGCGGTTAGAAACCGCCGCGGCTCCACACCTGTGGACCCGGAGACGTGAACGTAATACTATCTTTATTCTGTCAAAAATTTCAGAATAAGTTGTTTTTCAAAACCTAAATCGTTTTTTCGGTCATTACTTAATTTAGCAACATCCTAATCGGATAATTATAATAATGGATAGGCACTGAATGAATACTAGACAGAATATGAAATACCTGTCAATTTCTGCTTCGCCATATTCTTAGGCATAGGCGCGTCATAAGATGGTAGCCTCGCGTTAGGAATGAGGGAGGCGAGAGGCACTCCGACTAGTTTGTCCCGCGACTCCGCCCCGAACAACGCGGCCGCTGAATCTCCTTCACACGCCAGGATTATACCCGTGTCTGCTTCTACTGTTAACTGTGAACGAGAAAGAAAATTGATAGATATTAAATTAAGGTTTGGCATCGTTTTTTAAGAAGTTTCTCGTGTCGTGATTATGTTGAGAACAATTATTTGTGCATAACATTTATTTTTATTTTATTTATTTATTTAATCTTATTCACACAAAAATAACAGTGACTGGTGGACGTAATGCCTTAAGGTATTTTCTGACAGTCGACCATAGTATTGTTAAGTGCAAAAAAATGTACCGGTTAGTGCGAAGATTACATGAAGAATTGTTCTGTGTGAGACTCGAACCCGCGATATTTTATGCAAGAGTCGGTCGCACAGCGCCTAAATACATATGTGGGAAGGTATGTGTGTTTGCATTAGCACTGCCGCTTGCGTGCAAGACGATTAAATGGGAATGAAATGAAATTGTATTATGACTTACCACAACATTCTTACAGTTGACAGGCTCGGCGACGACTAAGCACGGCCCGTCGTTGTCCAACTGCCTTATCCACAGCGACACTTGCACTGAACCACCATCTTTTGATATTAGTTCTACTACCTGAAACGAAACACAATAATATTATTCAACGTGTTTGAAATTGCGTCTGGACTCATAAAACATACCTGGTAAAAAGTGGGTGTTACATTGTATATCTCTGTCTGTATACCTCACCCCTTACCCCTCCCCCTTTACCCACCCTCACCCCGTAATTATGTTAGCAACAACTTGGCAAACTTGAAATATCAAGCAAATATTTGCAAGTAAAATTTTGGCAAAACAACTATTTTGGAGAATTTAACATTCATTTACTATACATGTTTTTGTTATAAGAGAATTACAATAAATACCTTTCCACTAAGCAAAACAACGGTTCCATCTTCAGAAGCGTCACAGTCCTCTGGCTCATGTAAGCTGAAAGCCTTGCAGTTCCTGTTTCTCAGCAGGTCGGAGAAGCGAAGTCCACATAGATCTCCTGATGAATAGCCCAGCAAGGAACAGGCTTTGTTGTTTACTATGAGAATCTGAAAATGAATAAAGAATTGATGACAATTATATCTTATTTGTTTACGTTTCAAAAGCAGGAGTAGTTACGAGACATTTTTAGTCAGTAAGAGTCTGACTCTGACACACCTCGCCCAAGGCGAGAGAAGTCATTGCACGATTTTCCCTCCTTAACAAGAAATACATGTTGCACTACAACAAACAACAAGTCGTGCGTTGTCTCACTCAAGCATGTAACTTGTTTATGGGCTGTATATTAAATGCTACTGGAGCTTACTCACTTGATACAAGGTTTGAATGCCACAACTGTAGATCGGATAGTTCTTACCTTCAAAGTATTAGGTTCAATGGTGAAGACAGCCTTGCTAGGGTTGATGGTTTGTTGGAGCCGCTCAGTCTGGGACGGTGCCGGGGATCCTGCTACATCAGGGGCTAGAGATGTGTTGAATCTAAGCCCATTTGGTCCATCCACTGTAAACAACCAATTAATTAATACACAACATATTTGAAAAGTTTATAGAGTATTGTTACATAGGATTTTTTGTGATATTTTTTTACTAAAAACCACTCCGTTCCTTCTCCAGCTATGAGCCCCCGGATTGTTATATAACGTGTAACAAAAAGGGGGTATATATACTAATTGCACGGTTTCTAGATAACATAACAAACTATACGGGAAGGGTTTTTTTAACTCATGTTTTCATGGTACCAAGTCAAAATTAGGTAGACAGGTACTAGGCGATCAGATTGACAGAAGAAATGTTTCGTAATATTAGCGAGTGATCCCTGTAGTGTTTTGACACGTTTGTATGATTTGAAATCAAGAACTATGCGATACCAAGTATTTGGTACTAATTTTTTTTTTAACGTATTTTAAGCTGAAACTTTGTGTAGAGATTCTATTCAACCTGTATTCATCAGGGCTTCTTGATGTATATGGGTATTTTGTTACACGTTAGTCCACAGCTCCAGGGTTTTGTGTAGACTAATGCTGGTACAGCTGCTGCTGTACTACAGCACAAATTATTGGGACCTCGATACTGTTAGATTTGTTTTCTATTTAGTTCTGATAAAACAGTCTGTGCTACTCTTATTACTAAGATCCAAAGATCCAATTGGACAACTATTAGAATCACCAAGCACTTACAAGGCACATAAAAACATTAAATAAGTAGTATGTTAAATATATTAATACAATCACAAAATGAACAGTATTATTCTACAAATAGAAAGCATTGAACATACCTCGCACAAGATCAACAGTTTGCTTCACTTTGGTGGGTGTTTCTAGCTCCATGGTCATAGGCCGCACCTTACGGCTCAGGCGCGGGAAGCTCTGGTTACCTTCAAAGGAACAGTTGCTGAACACATTCCGGTAACGGTCTTGGGCTTTTGCAGTTCTAAAACAAATATATTACATTAAACATTTGGTATGGCATTAGCAAATAATTTATAGGAATTTATGGTTTCTATCAAATCTCACAACTATAAAATAAGGCTTCTTAAGGTGTTTTTAGGGGAGTTTAGACATATACAACCATGTAAAACACTTTCTTTGTCAACAATTCTATAGTATCCGCCTCTAGGGATACACTGACCTTTGTTTTCATTTCACCATAACAACTGAAAACATTTGACTGGGCAATAAACTGTATTTTACACCTCAATACAAAATTAGGGAAAGAGATTATGGCTTATAAAACACAGAAAAGGTCAATGAAAATGTCAAAGGTAATATCATCATATAAATATCAATATCAACATTTACTCACCTGCATTTAAAATCAACTTCAATGTATTTCTCAGGGGTAATAAAATTTGGACTCTCATCCCTAGCTTCAGTGAATGTAAGCTTCGGTTTCTGCAAAATACATCGAGAACATTCGTCAATCAATCGAACAACTTATTGAATTTGGCTATAAATAAATTACTTACAGGTCGCGGTGTTATATTTAGATGCTCGGGCGAGTAAACATCTACAAATCTCCCGAGTCTAGGCTTTACGGGTGTCAAGCTGGACGAATCCGCGGCACTATTCCTTAAACACACAATTCCTGTTATAAAAACACCTGAAACACCGACTGAAAGCTCGCTTGTTTAACTAAATACTAAGAAAATGCTAAAGGTCCGCTTTATGATTTATTTACATCGTTCTAACTTATTTTTGGATGGAAAATCAATACAATAGAGCGCGCAAGTTCAAAATACGAAACGAGGAGTAAAAAGTTTGTATAACATTCTCACCTTTTATAATTTAACAAACCAGCAGATTCCATTCTCACAAATTACAAATTAAAACGAATATTTTATGATATTGAGTCGGATTTATAGAAAACAACTTCAAATATTCAAAATGCACCGTTGCTGAGTTTTCAAACAAAAGAAACAAATTGAACAGCTGTATCGGGTTGGTTGTCAAAATAGAAGTTCTTTAAATTTCTATTTTTACTTTTCATTTATTTGGTAACGTATAATTATCTATAATTGAATGTAAAGTATTTTTTAAATATAAAAAGAATTTTAGATAGTAAAATATTAATTTAAATATTAAAATACACTAACACTTTTATCGCCATCTATTGACAATATGGTAACACTTTTGTTATCTCCCTGTCTCCAAATAGTTCGTATGACATTGGTTTAGGTGGCGCTGCATAGCGATTTGTATTTTTTGTCGAAAATCATGATTAAATAATATATTTTAAGAATATTTGAATGAAAAAATATGTACAGAATGTAAAAAGTGCTGTTATTAATTCATATTTTTTGTTTAGTTTTGAATGATCCATAGCATACATTGTTGCGTACAATAATTTCAACCACTCTTTCGACTGGGAGCGTGGCGTCTCCTGTAATCCGGCTACTCGGAGGTCGGAACCGGAGGATGGTTTGAGGTCGGGGGTTCTGGTGCTGAGTGGCCCATGTTGACTGGACGTCCACACTAAGCCTGGTATTGATATGGATCCCCCGGAGGAGTCTGGGGGATGCAGGTCTACTAAGGAGGGGCGCACCGGGCCAGGGGGGAAACCCAGCAGCCAAAAGTCCCCGTATCGGGCAGTAGTGGGATAGCGGCCGGGAGTGGGTGCTCAGTATCAGCCCGACCAATAAAATCAGACCCGTTTCTTTTGCTGTTTTTGTACAAGAAAATTATTTATTTTGCTTGTTGCATTAATTGTATTTTTAGCTATTCTTTGCACTTTTTTTGCTATAAATAGTGTACCTATTTGCTATAAATACACTAGTAAGGTCGTATAGCTACTTTTTACTCGACCTATTTGTTGCATTAGATGTACCTGTGACGTCAGTATTTATTTGTCCTTACAATTTTATTTTGCGCGACACTCAATCAGCCGAAACACTTGCTTTGCGTCAAGTTGCATGCCAAGACTCGGGGAATTACGTACCCTAGTGCAATGCTCCCGCAAGGTATCATGAAGGCTGATATTAAAATAAAATGTGTCTTTTTTATATTCTAGACCTTTCCTGGAACTTATTACGGACAACCACGGCTATGTTCCGGTTACTGAGTGCACTTTCAAATCCCAAGGTCCTTCAACAACTCTTATCGTGGAACATTCAAGTTCCACAGTCAAATCCGGATTATAACTCTTATTTTGTAGGTCGTAGGGGTGATTTTCTTTGTATGTTAATCATTATGGTCCTATAAATTGTAGATTAATTGTTATAGATTCAGCAGGGCGTTGTTTTACGGATGTCGGTTGTTTTAGTGCGTAATTGTGTATAATGAGAGAATGGCAGGTTTGTGTGCACGATCAAAGGCAATGTAAAATGTATGGCAGGTACATTATTCGCAGTAACAATTTAATGTTTTGTTAAGTTACATGTTTGCTTCGAAAAATAAGTTTGATATCGGTTTCCTTAACGAATTTGTTCAAAATATAATAATATATCGAAATAGTACTAAATTATAATACGATTCAAAATTAAAATAAAATAACACGTAATTAAAATTTATTTGACTTGTATAGAAGTGGGTAAAATAAAATACCATGTTAATCAGTGTGGTATTTTTATATTTTCTTCTACGACAGTCTAAATAAAGCTATTAATATCATTATTTAAGTGATAAGTAACCGATACATAACACACACCTCTTTACATTATATTATAATTATTTTTCAGGATTTCTGAGGGGACAGCGCGTACGCAGTCCCCCACTACCAAAAATTACGCGTCCGAGTTATCCACATTAGGGATAATCGCAGGGGTCAACCCAATCGCAGTGCAATGAGAGGACCTCGCCCTGGGGGAACCGCCTTCTTGATCACGGTATCCCCTACGCCAGGTAAGTATGATTTCTGTCGAGCGCGCCGCGAGGGTCGTTCAACGCCGGAGAATCTTAACACCGCGATTCAGAATATGACGTCATTGCACAGTGACATCTAGTGGACCGCTTGGGAAGTAATACCGCGACTGCGCGGTGACGTAGACCCCAGATGTTTCATTACATAGCCGACAGAGAGTAGCTTTTGATAGCGAACACTCATTTCAATGGTAAACACAAATCGATGTTGAAATTGGTAATACTTATTGAAAAGAAGCGCATATATAAGAAGATAAAATTACATTTACTTATATAAAATTCTATTTAGGACTCAAATTCAGTTCTGTAGTATTTTCAATTGATACATAAACTGAAATCTACTTTAAATGCCTTAAATTGTGAAAATTCCGTCAAACACTATTTCGTAGCTTTCAGTTGTACCTAATCGTTACTTATTGATTAGATTGTAGCTACCATTATATTATTTATAGGAATGTGATCAAATGGACACAAATAAGCTTTTTATATAATTCACACACATAATTGGTAACCGAATTATCAGTGTCAAAAACTTAGTATCTCGCCGTACGCAGGACAAAGCATTAACATTCAAACAGCACTTGCTTCATAATTCTTTAACAGATGTCTCTCTCTGCGCAGTTGAGTAACCCCTAATCTTAGTCTAGACTAACACAAAGACCTGTGTAGGTGTATTAAACCTATTTTTCGTAATAAACGAACTGAACCAGGTGCTCATATTCAAACAAGATATTACGAAAAAGAGAATTACTCTTATTAAATGATAGATGATATTTAATTTTGCAAGTTGGTTATAAGATAACACTTTTACACGAGGCCGGTATTATGTAGTTTTGTTACCACATAGGATAGATTTCTAGATCCTCTTATATACATAATACATAGAGTACCCTATATAGTCCTTGCTTGACATTCACTAAAACCGATATCTTTCTACGGTCAGGTAACTAGAAAAATAGGGGGAAGTCTGAATATATGTATCAGTGCCGGATCTAGGGGGGCAAGCCGGGGCCCATGCCCCGGGCGGCAAATTCAGGGGGCGGCAAAATTCACACTTCACGGGCCAGTGGACAGCTCATCATTTATTTAATTTTGACCACGGAATAAATATAGTACCTACAAGTACAGGAATTTCATGGCCATATCAACTTGACCGATACCCTGAGCGCGGAGTGAGACGTGCTGCCCGAACATTTTATTATTCGCTAGGCGCATAGGCATAGTACATAAGAGAAGAAGTTCGCCGCCTCTACGCGGGTGTCGTGCGATCGATGGTCCTTTACGGGGCGCCTGTTTGGTCAGCGCGACTGTCAGGCGTATCGCACGAGGATACCGAACGGTGTCCTTTGAGGCGGCAACTCTCCTGGCTCGCTTTCCGCCCTTGGATATCCTGGCGGATATGGACGCGAAGGTCTACGACCAAATCCGTTCCGTCCGTCAAAACGGAAGGAGGTGGCCTCCTTTTGTGAGACTGTAATCACTGTAATGTCCCAAAAGGAGGCTGCTAAGCGGGATCGTGAGAGGGCCGATCCTGTTATAGAAGGCGTCGAGGTGGCAACAGCCTTGACGCCTAATCCCGCCTGCGTCAACTGCAGGTGGACCTTTGGGGTCGCGGGTACCTAAAGTGGGGACTCTAGGTGCCCATCTAGCGACCTCAGGGAAGACGGTGGCACAGTGGTCACGTTCTGCCATGCAACTTGCACAACGAGGCTAATGGGAGGTACATGTCTCCCTAAGGATGTGCCGTAACGGGCGTTGCACCACAGGGGCTCCGGAGCAGGTCTAGTTAGAGGTCTCGGTGCTGAAGGTGGCCACCGGGGGTGAGATGAAGCTATGTTCGAAAACTTCCTCGTCGATTTGTCTCCACGTCAGTGTTTTGTTTTAAAAATGTGAGTAGTTTGTATGTTTACTATTTAGCACTTGTCGATTGTTACTTTTGCTCTTGTGATGTAAAGGGTGTCCATTCGAAAAACAAACATACATTCAGTATCCTAATTTACCGTCTGCTAAACGACCTGTACCTCATGGACCAGGAATTTCGATTCCTCCACCTTTTCTTCCCACTATCCAACAGCAATCATCAGATGAAAGTTCAAACGGAAGAACCGGTTGAAGATGAATTCAATCCTGATATAGGTTAACCTCAACAGTTTATCCAGGCTGAATTAAATGACTTAGTGAGAGATTTGGGTCTATCAAAGGATGCTGCACAAATCCTAGGATCACGACTGAAAGACAAAAATCTATTGACTCCAAGAACCACATTTTCGTGGTACAGGCATCGTGAAAAAGAGTTCGCGAAATATTTCTCTCAAGAGGGTTGACTGGTATTTTGTAATAATATTACTGAAGTAGTCATGAAACTGGGAGCTGATAATTACGATTCCACATCATGGAGGTTATTTATTGATTCTTCTAAGAGAAGTCTGAATGGTATCTTGTTGTACAATGGTAATACCTATGGTTCAGTGCCTGTTGCGCACTCCGCGCATCTCAAAGAAACGAACGAGAATCTTGAGCTGTTGCTAAATAAAATAAAGTATAGCGAATATTGTTGGCAACTCTGTGAAGACCTCAAAATAATATCTATGATTTTGGGTCAGCAGTCTGGATTTACAAAGTATCCATGATTTTTGTGCGAGTGGGACAGTCGAGCACGAAATTTACATTACATTAAGAAAGAATGGCCTTTCAGAGAAAGACTTGTACCGGGACAAAAAAATGTGCACCAACCCAAAATCAGTTCTTTCACCTCCCCTTCACATAAAGTTAGGATTGATGTAGCAGTTTGTCAAAGCTTAAAATAAACAAGGTGACTGCTAATACGTATGCGACAAATTTCCTGCACTTTCTCAAGCTCAACTTAAAGAAGAACTTTTGTAGGCCCTCGAATTCGAAATTTAAAATCGGATAGATTGTTCCAGAATACAATGACCCAGGATGAATCTGAAGTATGGAGTTCATTCGTAGAAGTCATAGAAGATTTCCTTGGAAATAACAAGTCTCCAAATTAAGTACAAAGAAATTGTAGCTAAGATGCTCCAAAATTATAAAAAAACTGGCATGCAATATGAGCGTTAAACTTCATTTTCTGAATTCCCATGTTGACTATTTTCCCGAAAATCTTGGAGTTGTCAGCGAGGAACAGGGAGAGAGGTTCCATCAAAACATAAAGGAGATGGAGAGACGTAACCAAGGAAGTTGGGATATTAGAATGATGCCTGATTACTGCTGGGCCTTGAACAGGGTGCAGTTTTCAGGGAAAAAGAGAACGATTTCATTAAAAAAAACCAACGTCTGTCTAACGTAGGTTATTTTTTTTATGAGCAGCTCAATTTTGCAGTGTAATTTTCTTTTAAATATATCTTTAATAAATATTTTCTAAGATTTTTTTGGCAGTTTCTATGAAAAAATTTATTCACACTTTTCCTAAAAACCTGACTTGCTAGAAAAAAACTAAGCACAGATTCGTGATCAGCACACCCCATTTACTATAGGAAACCTATTAAACTTAAACCCTTTCCGTGAAAAAGAAAATGTAGGCCTGTGTGGATGTATTATTTCCGGAAGGTAGGTTAGTATGTAGGCTTTGTCCAAATTTCAAATTTGTGGACAACTGATTGTTGCAATTATATGGGTGATAAAGGTGAAAATAAACATAAGTAGGTGGGGTGGCATTTTGCAAATTTTGCCCCGGCAAAAAAAAATGTAGATCCGGGGCTGGTTAGTATGTAGGCTTTGTCCAAATTTCAAACAATTTGTGGACATCTGATTGTTGCAATTATATAGGTGAAAAAGGTGAAAATAAAGACGATTTGACTGCACGGTTGGTGCGGTGACTGGGCAACTGGCTACCGTGCAACGGGTACCGGGTTCGATTCCCGCACGGAGCAACTCTTTGTGTGATCCACAAATTGTTGTTTCGGGTCTGTGTGCATGTGAACTTGTATGTTTGTAAACGCACCCACGACACAGGACATGACAGGACATCAAATCCTAATGAAAAAAAAAAAAAAAAAAAGTAGGTGGGGGCGGCATTTCTCAAATTTTGCCCCGGGTGAAAAAAAATGTAGATCCGGGGCTGATATGTATAGTAACCTAACCAAATAAGGCCTATGCCCCAATAAAGCCTATTTTGAAAATTTCCCTCTTCCCGATGTTAAATGGTCGCCAAAGTTTGTAGAAGTGTGCATGCACATTACTTTACTAATTTGAGCACAGCAAGCAACCCGTGCCGCGATTATGTTGGAACCTACAGACGAAAACAATCACGACGTGGAGCGCACTTTAGTTTTTATAAAATTCGAGTAGCGTAAACTGTTAGTATTTTTATATTTATCAGTATACGACGTGCCGTGTTTTGTCTGTATGACAATTATACATTTAGCCATCTCCTCACATTAGTGAAATAGCTATAATATCGGTGTATTTCATATAATAGTTGTTTTGTTTACCTATGTGCCATGTCCTAATAAAGCCTACAAAAAAAACGTGTAGGCCTTATTACGGCATAGTTGTTTTTCAGTAATTTCATAGAAAACGGATCACCAGCTTCTGTCAAAAAGAAAGCCAATGGATTTTGCAAAAGATGGAAAACGCTGTTTACATGGTAGAAAGGGGTAAACGGGGTGAATAGATACAGAAAAAAGGTGAATGGATATCGGGAAATTTTTCATAGTATCTATTCATCCTTCGAATTTTATGCACCCTGTTTACCCGGTAGGCTGCTGCAGCCAGATATAACTTCCAAAGAAGTACGCATCATCTAAAGAGTGGTTTCCACTACACGAAGCTAGGTCGGTCGCTAAATTGGCTACAGAACAAGAAGTTATTCTCATTCGTTTGACTGATGCTGGGGTACCGATGACTTCAAAGATGTTACGTGGGTATTACATGATGAGAAACTCGTTTAGCCTGATGTATAGTGACCAAAATTAATTAATAAGATCTCATTACATTTATTATAAGCATTGACAAAGTTTTGTTATAATTAAGAAGTTGAATACTTACTAGTTTTTATTGAGGCCTTATTAAGACATAGGGTTCCCAATAAGGCCAAAGTGACACTTTAGTTATTTGTGTTTATAAAATTGTAATTTTTGTTTCTTAAGCCATTTTGATTCCATTATTACAAAGTTTAATAAATAAATATAAGATTTTGAAATTATCAGCCCATTGTCATTTTAAACCTACGAGCTAGGCGGTAATAAAAATAAGGTAGGCCTTATTTGGTTAGCTTACCTTACTATATATGACAATGAAATTGTCTTACTTAAGAAGCATGGTTTACTGAAAACTGCTGAAAAATAGGAGGACAGCTTTAATTTGACATTTAAACATGCCACAAAGCATACCAATACACACTAAGTATGTAAGACATGTTTAGTGTATGATGAGCCTCGCATGGTCTTTGTGAGACCAAATAAACTTTTTAAGAGCCCAGTTAAATCACAATTACTGTGCCCCTAGTACGCGGCTACAAGTCGAAAAAAATATAATATCTACGCTAAATAAGGAGGAGCAATCGTGTGAATAGAATGAAAAAATCATTCATATTGTCTGTCGTAGCAATACGACACGAGTGGTAGGGACACGGAAATATATGTCGCATATTTGTGACACAGGCGGTAAAAGGGTTAATGAAGACAATAATAATAATAAAAAAAAAACAGTATACACTTGCTACGACAAAATAATACTTAAAGACATCAATAACTAATCTCAAAGCCTCATTAACAACCGTGAAGCGTACAAATTCTTTGCCACTATATCTAAATATTAACAGAATCGAATAAGAATGCTAATGTAGGTGCATTTAGGTACACTAAATTGCATTTAGATCGGACGTTGGTACCGTAGGTTGGCGAATGGTGGATTAACCTTTGGCTTGCTATGACATTACGTTCACTACAGCGGTCACGGGACAGACAGACATATGCATAATACTGTATGTATATGACAGATATATGCATAATACTCTATATACACGGTGTAACAAAAAGGGGGTATACATATAAAGTGCACGGTTTCTAGACAACATAACAAACGATACGGGAAGGGTTTTTTAAACTCATGTTTTCATGGAACGAAGTTATGAATTTTTCTAATACATAAAATTCCAGAAACCGAACATTAAAATCAGGTAGATATAGGTACTAGGCGATCAGATTTACAGAAGAAATGTTTCGTAATTAGCGAGTGACCCCTGTAGTGTTGTTATACGTTTGTATGATGATTTAAAATCAAGAACCATGCGACACCAAGTATTTGGTACCAATTTTTTAAACATATTTTAAGCTGAAACTTTGTGTAGAGATTCTATTTAACCTGTATTCTTCAGTGCTTCTTGATGTATATGGGTATTTTGTTACACGCTGTATATGTCCAAAAGAATGTCGTGACTTTTATCAGGTATTTATGTGTACTTAACTTTTACTTTCTGACTTTTATAGTGGGAAGCTGGTTTTTCTGAAGATGAGTTGAGTTCCTTCGCTGTTTAAAAGTTTAAGCATAAAATGGAAGAAATCGCTTCTCTTTGTTAAGTTTATATTATTTATTGAAGTTATGTTTTCGTATGAAAGAAAGCAGTGTTGATTCATAATTATTTGATAAGTACACACGTGTCATAAATAAACCTTCATTTCCCACAATTGGTATAAGATTTATTAGTGCATAGTGGTAGTAAAGCCTACTAGTCACCTGATAGTGGGTAAATACAGTCACTGTAAGCATGTTGCCTACGTAAAAAAAATAGGTTGGCTTTTCACGAATCATAGTTTCAAAGTCAAACAACATAGCCTTAACCACTTTAGAATAAATGGTACGATCTAGCTCGATACATGATTCAATTTTAATAAACATACTAATAGACGGTACTGTAAAAAATATACTTATTACGTGATAAAGTTATTTCTGTTCCGTTAATTCTATATGCACTAGAAAATGTTTAATTAATCTGATCAATTAAGCATTAGATAAACGTAAAATTCATTATGTAGGTCGTAATTAAAAAAATAGATTAACAGTAATTAAATAACTTGTACATAGTTTATCTTATGTAATACGCGTAGATTATTCGTATGTTTACGGTCCCAAAATTGACATAGTTTTTTTAATGAACCGTTTAATCATTGACATTTTTGATACCCCAAGTCTAAAAAGGAGGTCTAGTTTTTACTAGTTCTGCTTAGATTGTTCAGTTCCTAGATTAACATAATTAAACTCCTTTACCGCCGTACTCAGAGTTATTTAATGGTTACTTAGTCCAGTGCATTTCCTTTGACGTTCAAAAGTGCCTTCCTGGTCTATTTGACTTTGACTTTGACAGTCCTTAGCAATTATTTTCGATACAAAATAGTTACTAAGGAATAGTTTAAGTAATCATTAAATGTGAGTGCGACAGTTAGATTATTATTGGGTATTGAATATGTATTATATTAATTAAAAACATGTGGGTGGGCAGTATGGTAACCTTTTTAGGCAGATGGAGAATTATAGATTCACATACGATGTAGAATTTTAGTAATCTTGTAACTTATCATCTTTCAACCTTTCATTTACAAACAGACACTTCTTCAATCTTAAAATTTTTCAAAAACTCCTTTTTAAAAGCCTACGAACTCTTAACGATCACTTAATACGAGTTTGCTTTATCAACCAATCAGACCGCCGAAGTTTCGTGTCATTACTTTAAATGTAAATAATGACGCTAATCACAAGTAAATCCCAAAATCCATAAAAAATAATTCAGTACTAAGACATAAATAATATGCCAAGGAATTGAGTTCAGCACATATTTTGTCAAGCAAACTCGTGACTACACGACGTACAAGTACTTAGACTTAGACAATATATTACGAAAATATTTTTCTAATGCAAATATAATTGCTGTCTATTTAGATGTTATTTCGATAGTAACCGTAGTATTTATTTACTTACGGCACAGGGTCATTACTCTTAGTAATTAGACGCTAAAAACTAAAATATTCGTGGACGCAATGTGTAATTGCTATTCAACCGATTGCCTATAGAAAGGCCTGATGTAACTCTCATACATTGATAGAGAAGTAATTAATTGTAACGTATTAGATAACTGGATCGGATGTGTTATTTGGCTATTGTTTAAATATGAAATGGAGGCAGATGTGTAAATGTATCGGTGTGTTTCCATTGTTTGCAATGTTTTTAAGTAGGGTCTTTATCAAGTTCTCGTATTTATGGACTTTACTTAACAGGATTTCCAGCCAGGTTATGTAATGCTTCAAAAGAAAGAAATGGATGTCTATCACAATCACGCTTTAGTTTTTTAATTCCTTGTAAGAATTTTGGATGTCTCACATCTTTAATTTCATTGCAATATCCAAAATAGTTACCTATTACCCTGGCATGCATCAGGCTTCATTATTTCGAAGCCTTGTTTGGTTAGTCGCTGCAACTGCTCTTACAAAATTTACAGTGTTGTATGCATAAACTGTGAAATGAATAGGAGTGGCTTCTTTTTTTTAAGGATTGAAAATAATTCATTGACTTCTCCCGTCTTGGGCGAGGCGAAAGGAAGTGTCAGACTCTTACTGACTAAAAACCAACCCGTTCCTACTCGTGCTTTTCGAGCCGCGTCCCCGGTAAACCCGCTAGGTAGTCCGCAGCTCTGGATGAATAGGAGTGGCTGTTCATTAAATATGTATATTGACGTATAACAATGGACTCACACGGCACGTATCTCTCAAGTTGACCAATCGGAAGTGTTGGACAAAAAGAATCGTTCCGTGACTAACTCAGGCATATCCGTGATGAGGCCTGTGAAAGTGATGCACGTGGGCTGGACGATACATCGATTATAGCTACATGATCGATTAATCGAATAGATGATCCGATTCTTTATTTTATATGTAAGTGGGTGTAGTTATGTGGTTAGGTAATATAAGTTATTTAGATTTAGATGGTCAAGTTTATTTTTTTTTGTGTTCTCATTTTGAAGACTCTCATTTTACTGAATGAATGAGATGTTGAAACAGCGATTTATTGTTTTAATATGGAGGATATTCGCAAACCATCTTTGCATAGCATACCATCATAATAACATTAAATATTGTCAAATTAAAACTTATGACTGAATATTGCCAGGGTTTTAAGAATACGAGGAGTATATGGTGGGATAAAAATATGATATGATAAAAACATTCTGTTGATTTAATGCCGAATATTCCTTTACGTATAATTGCTACGAGGCTAGACGAGCTAGACTAACTAAATAAAGAAAGAAAGTTTTACAGTTATACTGGATGATGCAGCATAAGGTGTCATTATGTTCCGAACATAGTAAGATATTCATGCATGTATTATCGTTTTTATTTATGAAACGTTGTGCATTACGCCTTTTGTGTAGCGTCTGCATATTAAGTGATGAAAAAAGAAGAGAACTGGTAGAGAAAGCATTTGAAGAAAATATAAAACCCAATAGAGTTAGTACATATATAGCGAGGAGGCAAGGATGGTTAACAATGGTTATAACATAAAGAAATAAGTGTATATTACAATTAGTAATGTTATTTATTACCATAGAAAGAGTAATTAATATTAAACTGTTTGACATTTATTCTTTCTTTTTAAAGTACACAATAGCATTTCCTCCTGTGTGCGTTTACAAACATACAAGCTGACATACACATAACACCCAGACCCGAAACAACAATTTGTGGATCACACAAAGACTGCTCTTGCGCTTACCAGTACGGTTGCCCAGGCACTGCGCCAACCAGTGCATTCAGCTCAGTAGTTCTTCCTGAATTGAACAGCAATTAAAATATTAATAGTTCTCGTTTTACTACTACTTACTACATGACCTATGAGATATTTCACAGATGACTCAGACACTCACTGAATATTTCGATGTAGATAAATATTGGTAATGTAATTACCGACATACGTATGTATACATAGGTGCGTAAATGTCAGTTTTGTTCCTGGTGCAACTGGATTTTTTTTAAATGTTTTTCCAATTTTGTCATGCATTGGGGTGATACTTACTACTCATATATTTGATGTTAAATTGAATAAAGAAAGTAGAAGAGGTTATAGAGGCCGGCAACGCATCTGTGACTTCTCTGGTGTTGCGGGTGTCCATGGGCGGCTTAGAGAGTGATTAAAGTGAAAAGAAGAATGTGGATTCAATCTAGTGAATCATACATATAATAATACAGGGTCTGTTCTGTGTTGTATGAGTATGTAAACATCACCAGGGTGGGACCAACAAAGTAAAGGGACGCCATAATGATTGCCCAAACCATTCAGAATTTAGTACCTGTATCCAGAATAGTGTGTTTGTATCAACAAGATTAGAGAAGACACATACTATTTTAAGTGCAATATCATAGTGAGAAAAATAATTTATTTATTGCATCTCATCTCATGGCATCTCCTCTTTGTACTTGATTCATAGAATGAACTGACGAATATTAAATTCAAACAAAATAAAGCCAATTAAAATCCCGATATTAACAAAACCATTACGCAGACACATAGTAAGATAGATCTTTTTCAATTAAACCACGATGGTGATCACCAGAGCCTATAATTAAAACATCTCTACAATCTGATATGTTATGTTATGTTAGTTATACGTAACGATTCCGTGCCATCATTTTAATAACACCATGATTGAAAGTGAGCAAGCCTTTCCTACTTCGTGTAACACCTATAAAATGTTATTAGATCTTGTTTGGAACTATTACCAGGTTCGAATCTTACGTTAATATCTTTTGATTATTGTTTTAATTTGACAAAAGTTTTTTTTTAATCGTTGCTTCATTATGATTTTCTCCTGTGTCGTGGATGTGTGTACAAACATACAATTTTATTTCACATACACATGACACCCAAACCCGAAACAACAATCTACACACAAAGAGATGTTCCGTGCGGGAATCGAACCCTCGACACGTTACACAGCAGCCAGTTGCCCAGCCACCGCGCCACCGTGCAATTTGTATCAGTATGTTGTCAAGGAGAAATAGATTTCGGTGTGGGTGCTAGTTTCTTTGCTTAAGGATTTATAAGAACTGTAGGTACTGCTCGATACATTGCACAGAGAGGTTCAAGGATGACATATAGGTCTCCTTAAGGAGGTGCTATAACAGGCGTTGTACCAAGAGGGCTCCGGGGTTACTGTACTAAGAGGACCCGGTGCCCTCCTCTAGTGCAGATGGTGGCCTCCGAGTAGATTTTAGTGAGGTAAAAACCGAAAAAGTTTTTTCCCGTAGAGCTAGGCGCCTTTTGAAGGTTTCTCCCCGTCAACAAAAAAATTACTGCTCGATATATTTTTATGCAGTGTATTTAAATGTCTTCAAGCTTCATTTGTTAGCAATAAGAAAATGTAAGTTCATATTCTAAAGTCAGACACAATAGGGTTTTTATTATTATCATAGAACCATAAAATAAAAAAATTAAGTCAATTCAGTTTCTCACTATAAATATCCATTTACGGTAATTGTACTGTGACTGCCCAAAGCAAATACTATTCAAATTGAGTGATAACTTTATCCACATACTATCAATGGGCCAGTCGTTGAAAAATAAAATCACAGTCACGACTTTATTCGTTTGCAATAAAAACTATTTTTAAGCGAGCTTTAATTTTTTTATTACAACTGATAGGCCGTATTGTCAATTCGTTTTTCTATTGATATCTTGTGCGTACCAAATAAAAGCTGAATAAATTCTTATTTTATTATTATGCTTTTTTAATCACATAACTGTCTGATGAATATTTATTTTATTTTTACCTTTTAAAGCACTTGTCATATCAACAGCCTTTTAGTGGCCACTGCTGACCAAAGATTCTTCTCGCTTTGAAGAAGGATTGAACATGAATCACCACGCTTGCTCAATGTGGCTTGGCGATTTCAAACTTATAATAATATTAAACATTATAAGCTCAGATTTCCTCACGATGTCCACAAAATCTTAGAAAGTACCGTACACATAACGTATTAGTATGTTTTAAACCCGCACCCTCTTGCATGAGGAGGTCTTAAACCTCCGGGCCACCGTGACATTAGTGACACCAATTTTTGATCACCTATTAATTACCAATCAGCTCGTTATCTGTTCCCTGAGTTTCTTGCTGAATTTAGTATTGTAAGTTATAAATAATAACTGTGTTTCTTTCATTACACGGTCGTAGCATTGAGCTACATAAGCTACAACACTCAGGTGTGGTTCTTACAAAGCCTAAGGCTATTTAATTCATACTTCAATAGCATTCAGCCACTCAGTGGCTAATGAAATGACCCGTAAGACCTTTGAAAATACTTTATTACTCGTAAAGATATCTTGATTATGTTATTACAAACGGAATGCAATTACTTGTGCTGCCAATTTGTTTATGCAGGTGGCGCAAATCGGAACTAATACGAATAAAAATTCATGTTCAACATAAAGTGTGAGTAAAAGTCAGAAGTTCGTCGCATGTAGTACTTAGAGTAAAATTATATTTTGTTTTATTATTCTTTTACTTTAAGTTCTGTAGTCAGTATTTTATCAACTGTGTGTTTTCACTGAGAATTTTCGTAAGCGAAATAACCCATTTCTACATTACCCGATACACGAATCGATCACAAACTAAAATGTTCCACAATGTCATAGTAGATACTTTCGATATGGGCCTATAAAGCCTGAAATAAATGAAAAAATGAATAAGAAAACCGATAGTATTATAAATAATAGATAGCAATACATAGAAAACTACATTATATTTGATGATAACGCTAGCGAGCCTCACAACTGAATATGTAATATGTAAGTCTGTTGTGTAGTCATTGACATTGGCCGCAGGTCAGAACACATTATGTCATAGATGAGCACATATATAATATATTATGTTATGTTAATGTAATTATGACACGTGGTATTTACCGGGTCATCTGTCATTTATATAGCACATATTATAAAGGTTGGTTCTTCTTAATGAGGTAAGTAGGCTTATCATTTGCACAAGCCTAGCTTCTGCCAGTAGCTTCACTCACGGTCTCATGGATAAGAAGTGTCATATGTGTTATTCCAGACTCATATCCTTCACCAGTCACTTTGACGTCATTGGTGGAAGCCAGTAACAAACATACACACAAACTCATAAACATTCGCATTGATAATATTAGTAAGATTGAGCTTAAAACCATGTTAACTAGACCATCTTCATTAAAGGCTTAACCAAATTCAATCCTGGTCAGACGATTAGGACTGAGTTTGTCTATTTATATTACTTGGTTAGATTTTGTTCATTATTCATTAATCTTTACCAACCATGAAACAAATACAAAGATATGTCATAACTGAATTTCCCATTAACATAAAGCGTGACACTTTACGAGAAGCGCATGGTGTTATAAACCACGTCCTTCTTTATGTTCCATACTAAAAAAAGACATTGCCAATTGTCCACATTTTAATGTCATATGCCACTTTCTGAGCGCTTATAACCTATCTACACCTTTTTACTTATAAATATCATTGGGCAGAACCGTGTCACAGTGCACAATCACATTATGTCATCTCCTCTTTATACTCTACTGGACAATATAAATAAGACGTTCATTTTATACGGGTTTTTCATAATCTCGTCACATGACCGGTGGGTTGTATCGCAGATTAAAAAGTTTAGGTTTATCAGAGACCGTGGCTGCCCAAGTTTAACTTTCATCAATTAAATACCAATTCGCAACACTATTTTACAGTTGGTCAATCAATTCCGCAGTAACCGGCATTCGGTGAAATAGTCCAGTTGATAAGTCTAGTTCTGATACAGATTATATCGTATTACCTAACAATTGTTACGTAAACTCGGCAATAATTTACGTTCTACGAGTAAATAAATAATTGTTGTACGCTACTAATTCTTGCTTCGGGCGTAATTCCGAGTAGATTTGAATCGACAATAGTAAGAATTATCTGGTGAGTTACTACGGAGCGATAGTAGCATTGTTGAAAATAAACTTTTTGCGATATTGGACTTACTGTAAATTCTGTGTTATATTTTTTAATTCAGAATCTGTTTTTATGTCCGCATAGTTTTGCATAACAATTATTTGGTATCAGATTCTTAATGGTCTGTATATTTATATTATTATCAAACCTTTTTCTTTTGTTTTGATGGGGGCAAATTCATCTAATGACTTCTCCTGCCTTAGGTGAGGCGAGAAGGAGTGTCAGACTCTTACTGACCGCCGAAGCGCCGGTAACCTGTTACGTTGTCCGAAGCTCACGATAAGTTTATCAAACCCTCCATCCTCTTGGGGTTAAACACGATTAATGTAACGATTTTATCATCCCATCTTAGCATGAGCTTGAGATGTGTCTCAAATGTCCATCAAAAGACACATAAAATCTCATCTACCTATCTACCTTTAAACATTGACATCAAAACACCTCACACCTTTAATTAAAAGCTCCACATTAAGTACTGAACCTGTTATCAGAATTGGCAATAGTTTTGCGACATCGGTCCACCTGACTCCGTACTATAAGGTCTGTAACCGACATTCAGCAAAATAGTCCAGTTTGATAAGACTGGTTGCACAATAGCCACCTTTCACTCGCGTTGTGTAAGAGTCGGACAGTGCGACGGTGCACTAGAAATTCAAGGTCGTATTTATCATTCTATTGACAGATTGTTTTCATGTTCATGTGTGTTGGTTGCTTTTTATATCCTGGAGTGTATAGAGTTTCTCGCTCGTTCTTGTCCATTCGAAGGTACACTTTGAAACGAGCACCTAGTTTCACTGACGGATAGACTGAAGGACAATTCAATTTGACGTTTCAAAAGTGCCTAATTAAGGATTAATTGAAATAATGATTTGACTTTAACTTTGACCTGAAGATGTAGCTGGTATCTGCGTATTTATGGCTCACCGGATCAAATAACGTCCACGTCCACTGCTGATGACATCTAATGATCTCCAAATAGACTGGTTGGAAGCGACCTGCATCCATGTATTCCATGAATATATGAACATCACCAGATATAATTCCGGATTCAATGTTACTATGTTAGACTAAAGAATTTCAGTGCTCACTGATTTCTGCATATTCAATCACATTTTGTTATAAACTAGCTGACCCGGCAAACTTCGTACCACCTCAAACATTATTTTCTCACCTTTAAACCTTCCCTGAACCTCCACAAATAATTCAAGACTAAACTAAAAATCTAGCCAAATTGCCGTTTTCGAGTTTTAACAAGACTAACGAACAATTTTTTTTTATATATAGATTATAGGTATTTCTTAATGTAATTATTTGCTTTATAATGAATGGCTGTAATAACATATAACGTAACTGCAGTAACTTGGTCCACAGGCGCTATTTTATGATTAATGTCATAGACCAACTCTATACCAACAATAATGTCAAGTATAATTCTCAGTTAATATTATTTATATTGACAAAAACATTGATCCGGTCTTGGTGACAAGATTTATTGAACTCGGCTACTTGTTAGCGAGTTTCGGTATAACCATGACCCTATATTACAGTGTATTTCGTTGATTAGCTGACACACGACTTTAATCAAATAAACGACTTCAAGATAAATTGTTTCCTTTCGTAAATTATATTTAATAATCTAGTTTAACTAGATAGACTGTTCACATTACCTATTACCACAGATAACATAATATCTGCGAGAACGTAAATAGCTGCAGCTGGTTTTCGCGCGCATTTACCATAGATTAAATTTTCGAACCATAGATTAAAAGACACATCATTATGACAGATAATAATATTAACCTCTTAAGTTATTTGTGTTTTATTGAACATAGACACAATTACAAGGGATCATTAGTCATGCAAACAAAACAGTAATGTCTGCATAAGATTAGCATACAATTTAATCTGATTGATGATGGCAAAGTACTCTCAAAGTTAGCGTTAGATTATCTTAATTAATATAATTAATAAAATAGTAACCTGTGTGAAAAGGTCATTGAGTGGTTCGGGACCTTGCGCCTGCGACGCATTTGTGTCAAGCGTGAACTGATACTTTAATTAGACGGTGTAGATAAGTGAACAATTACAGTAGGTGGGACTTGTTTTGATACTTGAGAAGTATTATTTAATTCGCATTTGTGATTTAACAATTACTTAATTATTGTTTGTTTGTGACTTGGTTTATCTACCTTATCATTAATCTATCGAGTTCAAAATGTATGCAGGTTTATTATCTTAGTGGCATTTAAATATTTTTGTGATTGTAATTCTACGAACAAAGATTTTAAGGTTTGGTCAACATTGACTTGGTTAGCATTACTTTACCTCCCAGCATGATATTGTTTTTTTGTCTACGGGCGGGCTCAAACTAAATTGTCTAAGAGACTTAGATATATAAGGTGTTCTAAAAGTATCTGCCACGGCTTTAATGGCTCTGACTTTGACTTTGAAAAAAATTCATACCGCGGACCAGTTTATTGAATTTGAAAATCTAAAGAAGTTAAATAAATATTGACTCTACGCTGCATAAATAGGTTCAAATATATGCACGAAGCCTCACGACAGAGACAGTGAAAGAGATACCTCTTTCATAACAAATTCATACGTAGACATTTTTGTATGAAAAAGAAAATTACTCGTATTCGAATTCAAACAAAACATAATCTCCTATTAAAGCCCTGTATCTGCCACGGCTTAGAGCTTAAAGAACACCTTATATAATATAATATCCTTTTGATACTCTCCTATAACTAGACATACATTGTGAGACATACTGAGAAGTTTAATTTCGCATTAAAACCATTGATCAGTACATAAGCACAATAGATTTACTATCGCATAGCGTGTGTCTACTCGCTCATTGTTCAGTTTTATTAATACGTTTCACTAATTATGGCCGTATAAATTCCCGTAGCCTTGGCTATCGAGTATACGATCCAGTATCGATCATTGACATGCCGATAATCGATATTCAACAGCAAATATGACGGATACAGTCGTGATGGATACGACATTGACTATTATTGTCTTTGTTACTCGTGGCCCGGATTCGAACGAAATTAGGTTCAAGAACTTGCACCATAATGGCAGCTTGAACTTTTTTAATGCGTGTCTAATATGAAGGCTTCGTAAAAAATATTATGTATTTAGATAATGACTCCTTGATTTAGGATTTTTTTTTAATCCAGTTATTATTATCGATTGATAGTGTTACCGAATTCATTGTTCGAAATGACGATGTTTTTTCTGTTATCCGAATCCGACCTCTATTCTTAACTCACACGATTTTCAAGTAAAATATCTATCATTGAACTTGTGTGTGATTTTGTTTGGATTTCGAAACGAATGCATTGTCAACACAAAGGTCATGAGCGAATTTTATTATGAGATTTAGCGATATGGTGTCAAGTTTTCTGTTTAGAATATTGGGGAGTGTGAATGGGGTGATGAAATCAGCCTTCTGTCATGAGGGTTGTGAAACATTCATTGGATAATTCTGTTAGCGTATGTTACCCGTTCTTACGTATCTCCCTGTAATGCTGTTGTCGCAGATTCGATAATTGACCTCTACGTTCAATGTCAAACATTGTTTCAATTGGTTTCACCTTCAACTCCTGACGATAATTTCACTAGATAAGTATATTTCGGTGTCTATTGTTGTGTTTGTAATATTGGGCGACTTATCTGTGATGGAATGTCGGAATTTGTCAGTCACTGCTGGTGTATTTATAATTTGTTAATATTCACCTTAGATTAATCTGACTGAAAAAATGCGTGACTAGTAGGTTCAATCAATAAGATGATTCTACATTGAACACAAGATGTCTACCTGCTAAGTGGACTGACGACTCGATCGACGTCACAGGAGGCCACTTAAAGTAGGCTCTTCCAGTCGTGTGATTTGGAAGTCATTGGGGAAGGCCTATGTTCAGCAGTGGACGTCTTGTGGCTGATATGATGATGTTACTGACTAAGTTCTGTAGAAGAGATTGATTGCCAATTTACTGTATATCTCTCAAAATGTTATTAAGTAAAAAATATATACTACATATAATGTAAACCCACTTTTCACCATTTGTGCTATAAGTCCCATATAATATGAATAATATATGAGTAAAAATAATATGTAAGTAAAAAAGTATACAAACCAAAAAAAAATTGGATGTTAAGTGGTAGAATAAATATTTTTTCTGTACATCACCGACACATACTACAAACAAACTCACATGATTTTGATATATTATTCATCAAACTCATTCCACTCAACATACATACTACAAACAAACTCACATCGTTTTAATATAATAATATTATTTTGTAAGCGAATACAAAGAACAATATTTTGTTTGCGTATTCCGTGTCAATTACAAATGTGAGCGCTTAATTTTATTTAAACAATGGACCGTAGAGACACCGTGAGATGTAGCCGGAGCGTAACCAAATATATTTTTCACTGTTACGTAATTTGTGGGGAACAATTAAAAATTCTATTAGAATTTAGTTGATGATGAATTTTGTGGAAATTGTTATTATGTGTAACTAGTGTAACCCTTCACAATGGCGTGTTTGTATTATTTAATTATTGTTAAAGATTAGTTCGATAACTGCTTCGATGTTAGTTTAACTTTCGAGATGTTGATTGTTTGATTCAAAATAAATATTAAAAGTTTTAGTAATAATACGAAGTATAGAAGAGTCATACTACTAGAAGCATCTTTTTTTTTTTCTAACAATTCTCAAACTATATTAAAAAGAACTTGTATAAAATTAAAAAAAAAACCCTGTTCTATCCATAATACATGTTGGGGCTGTTTTGATCACTTGTGTTATGTAAATTTAAGAGGTTAAAAAACGTATTTATACCTGTAATACAATTGTTTCATACTCATAAAAAGGGAGTTAACTCCCTTACTTAAAATACACCTATAATACTCATAGAACAAAATAGACTTAAAACGAACCAACTTCTTATACATTGGGACAAGCCCGCCACAACCTCCCATACCGCTGCAATTCCTGTAAGCCAGGATCTACAGTAGATACAACCATGAAAACACCGGACCACTGAAGTCCGGCGCGTCCCAGGGACATGAATGACTGTCTTTGATCCCGCAACGAAATAAATCAGAAGATATTATTAGAGGAGAATAAAAGAAAACGATAGTTTCCACTTCCCTCGGTGAATTTAATGCAGGAGACAGAATGACTTATTATACATTTATGTACTGTGATACATTAATACATACTAGTGGTCGCCTAGTGGTCGAAATTCGACCATATACGATTTAATTTACAATACCATTTAACATACGTTCAAGGATAATTTTTATTTAACTCAAACTCAAACAAACTCTTTTATAAAACTCTATTCATATAAGACGTGAAAATAATATCATCGCAATGTCTATCGATTTTGACGTTTTGTCAAATACGATCAGATATTATGTATGTGTGTGTAAATGTTTTATTTATTGATTTAAGGTACTTTATAAGCATTATTTTTGAAAAATATTAGCGTTCTGGACTTCTCCTACACATAAACTATAAGTGTACCAAATTTTATGCTCCTACGTCCGCGCAATTCTCGTAAAAAGAGGTCCAAAGTTTTTGCATCACGTATTAATATATAGATTGTAGCCACTACATTGCATTTAAATTTTAATGGCGTTTTCGCATGGATAACTACGGCTATAAAACCGCTAATCTACCAAATAGAAAATCTTAAGACCTTGGGTTTAACAAGAATAGTAGCTAAATCTTACATAGCAACATGCAACATTGTTATCTACTAACTAAGGTTATTTTTTTCAATGAAAAATATCCGTTTTTAAGATAATTGCTGCAAAAAGTCTAATGCCTGTTTCAGTAACCTGTTTTATATAAGGAACCTGTAAAGTAAGATAGGTGATTCTTAACGACACATAACTTACCTAAGTGACACCTAACAGTACAGATAAGGTTAGTCTAGGTGCGTTTCCACGCAAAGTGAATTTTAGTTAAAAAATCGTATAGGGGTGGTTGATGAAAATAGCTAGTAATTTTTAGATGCTGTCTAGGAAGAATTTGAATTCAAATACAAAATTTGAAATTCTAAATTTATATGCGAAAGAACACTGGATCAAATTAAGTCATAAAATAAACGCATGAAGTAACTACAAAGTAATTTAACTCCACAACAATTAATGCAAAAAAAAACCATTTCATCACGAACAAATCATCGAGTTTTACCTACAATGCGTACAAATAGCTGTTAATTGTTATTAATTATTCCACATTTCATACGAAAACGTACGTTCCGTGCTGCGTTTCGTCATTTTCCAGTCAATCGGCCATTAGTCCGTTACTAACATTTGATAATACCCTATTGAATTGAAGTTACCTCATACAGTTACAAGACTTACAAGCGAATATATGGGAAATACATTGTGCTACAAAAACACTAATAATATTGACACAATAACAATGGAAACGGCAACTACATTGTGGAGTTATGTCCATTAAATCTGCACGATTTGCTTTGCAACACATCGTCGGTTTTATTTAGGTGTTTGATTGTGATGTGGTATTTTGTCGTAGAATTAGAAGGTTATTGCAGTTTAGTGTAAATAGGGTGCTTTGCCACCAGAGACGTGCTATGCTACGTTCCTTTGGATGCGTTTGGCTTCCATTAATCATATCCATTGGTACATATAGCTTAGCAATGGTGGAAACGGACTCAGCTTTTTATATAGAAAAATGCGTAACGGCCCACTCGTAAACTTAACTCCGTTTTATCTAAGTATTGTAACCTTATATGACAAAATCAAATAATACGTGTCTTATATTTTTTAATTATGTAAATGACGGACTAATTAGATACCTTACTACCCTTATTGTGGGTGATACAGGGTTGTGCAAGGTAGGTATTGTTTACAAACGAGGTTTATATAAACTTAGAGGTGATGTCCTTCCACGTTTATTACAAGTACTTCTACATACATTATGCTGCAAATCAGTACAATAAATCTTAAACAGATTACATAATAACAATCCTCGTGCTTAATTCACAATAATTAGCACGAATCAGAGTGTCGTAACACTAACAAATCACGACTGTTTAGTTGTTCACTATTTTATTATCCGTCCTTTTAAAATTGCATAATCACAATAAAAAAAATAATCAGAAACAATAATAATAGATACTTAGATATTTTTCAACAAATCGATTACGTAACAATCGAGTACTCGATTGTTTGTAATGAAATGTTTCCTTCATTCAATGAAATGTTTGAAGAAAATTGTTTCACGTTTCTCTTTTTGGTGCCTATTGCACAGTCGATCGGTTTATTGAACAATAAAAAAATATTTATATTAGTTATGGATTGATTTCGATAATTCTTAGAATTTCAAGTGTAATCGCTGATGCTGTAAAAGGATGTAGATTTTTTGTGAATTGAGTTGTCTGTGAAAGTGTAACAATGAAAATCAGAGAAGCCATATTATGGCCTTTATTTATAAAATTACCTTTTTGTAACTGATATTAGTCAACTAGGATTCTCAATTAAGCTAAAATTCACACGTATTTATAATTTACTTACGACTGATGATTTGTTGCATATTAATTTCGGTGAAGGTTACAGTCCGTAATAAAGTTTCAATTGTGGGAGACACGAAAGGACCGGCTTGGCTGAAGTAATACCACGGTCTCACAGAAAACCAACGTGAAACAAAACTTACATTGTGTTTCGTTGTGTGAGTGGGGTTACCGCAGAGGTTCCCAATCTTCCTAATCTCTTCCTAACAACCCTTAAATTCCTAACTGCATAAGGCCGGCAACGCACTTGTAACGCCTCTATTGTTTCATGTGTCCATAGCCGGCGGCAATCGCTTACCATCAATCGTGATTCGTCTGCCTGTTTACCAGCTTATATCATAAAAATAAAGTTAGTGTATTTTTTAAGACTCCTCGCAAACTCAAAATTTTATAAAATGCCAAAAACTGTATCAAAAGCATTACATATACCACTTCCTTCCTTCGAAACCGTCACGACACCTATGAGGAAGTCTTAATGAAACATTGCATCATTTAAAATAACATAAACGTTATCAGTTTATCAATCGTGGACTCATACAGTCATGTGCACTTCCTAAATGGTGAGATTGTTGTGATAATTATATGTGTCGCATTCTCAACCCGGATGCGAATGGGTGATGCAGGTGTTGAAAACATGTGCTCATATATGGCAAGTGAGTTAAGAGATACTATGTCTTTTGTTTATATTAATAAATCATTGGTTTTCTTCTAGTTATTCATTTAATCTAGATATAGGGATAACTGATACTTATACTTATAAGGATACGGCTCAAAAAGTAGGAGTACCAACCGGGTGATTCTTAGTCATAAGAGTTAACACTCCTACTCGCCTCGCCCAAGAAGAAGTCATTGGATGAGTTTAATCCTTCAAATAAAGGGGTTTACAGATTCATTTCTGGGTTCTGCACTCAACTCAATGATGAATTATCAGCTAAATGATAAATGTAGGTATCAATCAAAAAGAGGCGATGGTAAAAAATATGTAATTAAAAAAATATATATAAATTCAATGTTTGTTTTATGTAATAATAGTTGTAATCAACTGCTTAAGGCTGATATTGCATGGATACCACTAAAACTAAAATGATTTAAAAGGTTTTTATGTAGTCACTTAGATTGCATGAAGCTATGTGTTATAATCAGTCGATCAAACTATATACAAGATATCCTACTCGTGAAATATTTCTTTTAACAAGCTATTACTCGATTTAAGAATAAATAGCTTGCTGCAATGCTTCAGTTCTTATCTTTCTGCTCTAGATAATGCAAATAATGAAGGCTAAACATTCTTACGACATTTTTAAGTTAATCATTTGTTAATAATTTGTTAAAGGCTTCTTTTAACTGAGAAGGAGAAGTAAATTATTAAACTAATTTTATAAATATGACAGTATGTTTACTCGTCAATCACGCTGAAACTACTGAACGGATTTTGATATAATTTGGTAAATAGACAGGGTATGAGCTGACTTGAGTGATAGGATGCTTTTATCCTACGGAAATTCAGGTGAAGTTGCTGGAAAATGTTAGTATAATATAATAATACTTGTCAGAAAAAGTAATAATAGTCCGGTCAATTTAGACCTGAAAACAGTTGAAAGAACAAAAATTCCGACAGAGCTGAATTTTGGTACAGACCTTTATTTTACTATAAAAATTAAAAATTTAAAAGTCCCCATCGATCCCATATGTGCTTCAAAAGTTATTCGAGGTCAAAGTTCAACATTTTAGGTTTTTTGAGTTTTTCTCAAAAACCGTAAGTTTTTTCAAAAAAATACCTCAGACCAAATTTGTAGATCTCAAAATTCTCTACAAAATAGTCCTTATAAGTTTTTCTATAAGTATTACCGTTTCTAAGATAGATTCGTGTGTCCCCACACACATTTTTCCACTTTGGAAGCGTCTAACTTTCAAACGATTGATTTTGACGAAAAATGGTTTTAGAAACCTTAATGTCTTTTTTAAAGACCTATCCATAGACACCCATCACGGATATGTAAGCTGAAAAATTTTTTTTTTTGAATCAGTTCCATGTATGGAGTGCCCCCCTTTACTTTTTAAATTTATAAATTTTTATTCAAAATTCGAATAGCGGTTACCGAAATACACCATCTTACAAAGTTTCAACTATGTAGGCCCAACAGTTTCGTGGCCCAACAGGCTGTGACATACGGACGGACGGACGGACAGACATTTATTTCCGAAACTGTGAAAAAACTTACGGTTTTTGAGAAAAACTCAAAAAACCTAAAATGTTGAACTTTGACCCCGAATAACTTTTGAAGCACATATGGGATCGATGGGGACTTTTAAATTTTTAATCTTTATCTTTATAGTAAAATAAAGGTCTGTACCAAAATTCAGCTCTGTCGGAATTTTTATTATTTCAATATCGTATAATGACCGGACTATAATTATACATCACAGAAATGTTTATATGATACCCGCTTATCACTAATTGTATGAATATAGTACCTAGTTTATAGCTATTGAAATGAATTTGATAATGTTTTAAAAATGAAACCTAGTCGTCAACTATCTTGTCGGGTATAATTAATGCCATTTCTTTATTATAATTTCGCAATAAAAACATAATTAATATGTATAAATACATGACATTCTTTTCTCTTTAACCTAGTTCGATAAAAAATGGCAGGCAGGTAAGTTTAAGTTTGCCCAGTGTTCGTAAGTACCTAACTACTTATATACGAAAGTTGCTTTAGGTAAAGGTATTCTATACATGTGTATATGTACATAGACTGACTGTATGTGGGCACTGAAAAATACTAAGAATGTGTGAGTCTATCTATGTATTTATGTATGTATATGTTATATACTCCTAGACGTGGGTCCAGTAAGTTTTTGCCGGACGCATGTTTTCTAATCGGTATTAGGTATATTGGTTAGATTAGGTTTATTATTAAGCCTTTAACCCTTCGTGTGCCGAAACGCGGATCCACGAGAGACACAATGTGTTTTTTTATTGTTGACTTACATACCGGGTATATAAGACAATTCCATTGGCGTTCCATTGTCTCTGTCTACCCCTATGAGAGACAGGCAGGTTAGGTTTTGTGTATATGTATTATGTATGCATGGATGCTAAATTGAAGATATGCTGCGTGCACGTCAACTTATCGCTGTCACAATAATCAGACAGTTACACAGATAGGTTACACTTATTTCTGTCTTTACACGGATTTAAATCAAGTCATTATCTATGTATCAACAAGTTATTACTGCCATATAAAATTCCGATCCTATCAACCGTTTATCTACATCAACTTTTCAAGGAAGTAAGAAATATTTATATTTCATAGATCGCTTACATTTCTATTGCCGTAGATACAGTGAGTGGCGAGCTTTAGGCCTTGGCTGAAGGCGGACATGACACCGAAAATAGACCGATATCGTGTCAATCTAGAATGTTTATATTGTCAATAAATTTTCAACTATATTCTTTGGGTAATAAAGTTCATATTTCAATGAAGTAATGGTACAAATTAGGGTAGGTTGACGTGCTGTTTAAGCGTGGTAATTCGTAGTTAATATTGTAAAGCGTTACGATTTTATAATAATTATTTATTAAATTGCATTAATCGTTTTCCTTTAACAGTTTGATGTAGAATTAATTTATCGCAGATTATTATCCGAGTGATATTTAAGGTAAGCAGTTCGTGTATTATTCATTTAATATTTATGTGGGAAGGTTTTATTAAGGAGTGGGCCAGTACTAGTACAATTTCTACATTAATTCTAGAAACTATTTTAGCTTATTATGTTAAGAAAAAACTTGAGATAAGGAATAGAGAAGGCTTTGAGTATATAAGATATAGTGTAGTATTTAAATATGTTTGTATTGAATTATGTTGTTGGGTGTACTAAAAATTACGTGCGCAGACGCGTTGACGTCACGGCGTCTGCGCACGCTGCTCATGATGAAGAGTAGTAACATTCATTTATTTCTCTCATTATCATGTCACTCTGTGACCCGAACTAGTAGAGCTTTTCTCCATTAATTTACAAAAGTAAACCGTGATTTTTAGTTAATTTAGTATGTCAAAAATAATGTTAAAAATAACTATTTTTTTTTGACAAACCTTAAGTTAGTACTTAAGGTTATAATACAAGTTAGTACTTAAGGTGCTAAGTGGAGTTTAGTTATAAAAAAAGATCTTATTATAGACAGCAAGAAGGCACCTTACTTCCCGCTTCGTAAAATAAAATAAAACCAAAACGTTTAGTAATAAATCTTATTTCTTAAACAAGTAATTAACATTAACGTAAATGCATTAAAATGCAGAATTAAGTGAAAGGATTTAATTGATTCTTTTGAAGTTAAGCGGCCATACATCAGGTTTATAAGCATTGCTTCATAAGTAGTCCATCTGTACATCTGATCAATATATCAAGGACTTTATTTGTAACATAGTAATATCGACGGCGCCCACGTAAACTATTGAAACTACAAGACCATTACTTTGCAGGAGAGCAATTCTCAATTACAACAAGTGTATTGTGCTTATTGGTCTATGGAGGGGTCGGTAGACTGGGCAATTGACTGCCACGCAACGTGTAGTAGGTTCGATTCCCGTACGGAACAATCTATGTGATCTATACATTATTGTTTCGGGTCTGAGTGTCATGTGTATGTGAACTTGTATGTTTGTAAAAGAACCCACGATACAGGAGAAAAACCTAGGGAAGTGCACCGTCTTTTTAATGATGTTCGATTTACTGAAATCGTTTAATTCAAAAGTTATTACGTATCAGGGACTTTAATCTGAAACTCATTAGTCATCAGTAAGACCTATATAACAGTATCACGTGACAGCTCAACGACATTTAATTGTCATCGAGACAATAATCAAACCTCGCTCATGACCAAAATCACACATAATAGTCAGACCAATCTCTATCGTATCCATTAATGGTCGCGTGCATTTCCAAAAGCGAAGGTCGTATGAATGCCAGCAACGAAACTATAACAATTATTTGTAACAATTAGACATTAGTTGGGTATGTTACATTCAAGCAAGGACATGGTTTCATTGGTCGTATTTATCAATCATCGTCCTGCGTCAACATGAACCAATTTTCAAATGCCAAGGCGTAAACCATTATCTATTACTGGACTATATTACCGGCTAGTATAACTTGGTCTATCAAAAACTATTCCCTCACCCCTTCTCTGTCTTTGTTAAAGGAGTTTGAGGGAGGTGAGGAAGGTCTGTGTTATCTGGTTGATATGAACCACTGTCCAGCTTGGATTAAACATTGCACCAGTTCTCACAGTATCTATTAATATGACTATTTACTTAAAGGTCAGTCTAGAATATAGTGTGATATAGATGAATTAGATCAGATTAGGAGTGACTTGGCAATTAATGTGGTTTTATGTACAGGAATTAGAATTTTTTCAATGTATTTTTTGGTATCCGTGACTTGTATTTATTAACACTGGTTTGTTTTGGTTAGCTTTTTTATCGTATAAGGCGGTAAACGAGCAGACGTATCACCTGTTGGTAAGCAATCGCCGCAGCTGGACACCCGAAACACCAGAGGCGTTACAAGTGCATTACCAGCCTTTTGGGGGGTAAGAATTTAAGTGTTGTTGGGGTTTCGGGGATGCGAAAGATTGGTAAATGGCCCTTGGGTAACCTCTTTGGCACAATGAAATATAACGCAAGCGTTTTTTGTCGCTCATTTTTTCTTTCTTTTTTTGTTTCACGTAACTTTCACGTATCACTCCGGTCGAGCCGGCTATGGGCCGGCTGCTAAGTGCCAAAACATGGTTCTCCCACACTTATAGCCATATAGCATTGAAAATTATGACTATAAAAACTACATCTAACCTAAATATCAAAGTGTTAATGGTATATAACGCTAAAATGCACTTGAATATCATGGTTATATACCTCGTTTATAATATAATAAATAGTCTTTACAAATGCAATAAATAGCATAAATAAACAGCAGCATTGATCTAACCGTCCTAAAGTGAGTCCTTCATATTCAATTGATGATTTGGCATCAATAAAACGAACCCATCACAGTCAATTTATTGGCTAATAAGTGATAATATTACTGCACTATCAAATTACATAATATTTATTGATATTTAATAAATAAATAAAGATGGTAATATTCGATCCTCGACAAATATTGAGGTCAGGAGGCTTCGAAGTTCGAAGAATAATTTAATAAAATTGTTGGCCTTAGTTAACATTTTTGTTATTGTGTTAGAAATATGAGTAATTGATTAAACGCGGTAGCTGTGGTAGTAAGTTTTATATCAATCAAATTGGTGTTTGGACCTTGGGTGCGAGAGTTATGCGTGTTATACGAGTATGTTATAGATTGTGGTTGTAACATATGAATGGCGTAGAGGTTACTGAAAATACACTTAACTTAATATACTAAAGAAGCCCTTCTTTTGAGTTTCACCCACTTTACCGTACTCGGGTAAAAAAGTCGGGTTTGGACTAATATTTCAGTGACGTGGTTGAGGTGGACTGTGTGGCACCCCGTTCCTACTCCCACTCTTCGAGTCGGAGCCCCAGTATCCGGCTGGGTAGTCGCAGTTCCGGATCTCTCTTGGTTCTAACATTACAAGTTAATTTTAATCTGTTCCGTAGTATCTAATTACCATACACACATAATTACATATTTTAATTACTTGCTGTACATAGACATTCGCATATTACTATTCTAGACAAATTGTTACTAGTCTGCCTCCAATAACCTGACTACCAGGAATGAATGATGATAATTTATCTATTTCCTGGTAATCTACAGGCTCAAAAAGTAAGTGAGACATTTTATTTTAATTGTCGGCATTTAAAACACCTTTAATCAAGGTTTAAGTAATAATATATTCTTATTATTTAATGTATTTAATTGTAACGAGCTTATTCTGCCCGAGGAGAGAATTAACATTAGGTGCTGACACCACTTATGTACCTACAAAGAATTTTTATAGGCGCCAACGGGTAAAATTTTACAAATATAGCATTTCCTGTAATGAATACTTAAGTGTTTTATTATAGGTGCTACATTTTGCCCGCAGGTTTGCGTGTCAGAAAACTATGTGAGTACCTATGAAATTTCTGATGGTAGGGGTCGATCTATCTCTGCATCGAACTTCATTAACTTCATTCTTAAACACTTTTTTTTAAGGGGGGAAAATCTTCCAATTACTTCTGCCGCCTTAGGCGAGGCAAGAGGGAGTGTCAGACTCTTACTGACTAAAAACCACCCCGTTTCCCTACTTTCTTGAAAGTTTAATTGGTGCTTGTTAAGATTCACGTTGTTAACCGGCTTGTGGATTCGTCTAAACCATTATTTATTAGTACACCCAAGTACACTAAAATACTTAGATATCGAAGTACAAAAGGAAACCAATCTATTCCCTAAGGCAAGATTAATCGACAACATTAATACATAGATACACATCTACAACCTATAGACAAATCCGTTCTAAAATTCCATGCAAATCGATTCTAAACTGTTTAAATTTTGAATAAAGACCGCGAAACAGCTTAATGCTCATTGGTCTATCTATGTCGGGGGAATGAAACTGAGACAGATCGTGTACTGAATGGGTGATTTGTTTCAATGGGCATGGCTTAGGCAAGTGTGAGTTGTGCGAGCGGGGTAAAGGTTAAGTAATGTGGGAACTCACACGTCCTTCACTGATTCAGTTCAGGGCGAGACGTGACTGCTTGTGTTAACGGTGTCTCGAGTATTTGTTTAGAGGAAAATTTGTAATTAGTTCTTTTTATTTTAAGTGATAAATTATTTTCCTAAATAGTGGCATGAAAATTATTTTTGTCACGTATGAGTATGGAATATGTCAAATGAAAAGTTAAAAATACGATCTTCAACTTTAAATCTTAGAAGAACTTATATTCCAGTCTATAGATAACCCAATTGTATGTAGATCTATACATACATACATAAATTCATGCTTGTCTCCCATGGGGGTAGGCAGAGACGTCTAGTTGTACTGCCAATGACTACGAATCTTACATACTTCTTTCGCTTCATCAGTCTTTTCATACATGCTCGTCGGTTAAGGGTACTTTTAATTTGGCCCTTCTTTAATATATCGCCAATCTAGTCTCTATATGTCCTTCTAGGGCGCCCACTACCGACATTTTTGCCTTGTTTACTTCTTTCCTAAATCTTCTTTCATCCATTCTTTCTACATGTCCCAACCATCGTAACATTATCTTTTCAATCCTTGTAATGTAGATTTACGTACTGTTTATATCGTAGTAGCCAAGCCCAAAACTACATTATATCATTCATACAAGTAAATTACCTTATCACATTTACTGCGAAGTAATCTGTGTTAACACCATAATATCGAGTCCAACATGTTGCAAGTACATACAAGTGACATACATACACACAAGCTAATAGGTGATACAATTTATTTATTAAATACCTGCTTTATTTAGCAACACACTGCGGACGAAAATTAATGTCGTGTGGGTTGCGACAGGCGGCCATTTTGTGGCTGTTAAAGTTAGTGTTACCGAATCGATTGCATTGTTACTTGTTAGGGCCTTAGTAATTGGTTTTTTGTATCTTCTTATTGTATTTTTAATTTTGATTAAAATGAGATAGGTAACATGTATGTACGTGATAACGAAAGGAATTGGTAAGTTTGGAAAGAACAAACAAGAGTAACAAGTAGGTTACATTAAGAAGCAGACTGTAGCAGCGCGACAGTTGCCGCGTCGTGTGTCGCAGAATGCTACTCAATATGAGCCTCTGGCATGGCTTGAAACTAGTTGAGTTCCTCGTCAAATTATTACGTAAGTAAGCCTATCGGATTGTTACCACATAATAATTAATTTAGTATTTAATACGAAAGTTATAATAAAATAGTAGCAGTCTATATTAATAATGACTTTCTTTACCCAATTCCAGAATAAAAGTTTTATTCTCAAAACACATTTTTGAGTACATTTCTAGTTTACAAATGGTTGTGACGACGGCAGTAGACTGGCGTCAATACTAGATTTTTGAGCCTTCAGAAATTATCAGGTTTTAGGATAAAGGGACATATTAAAGAGAATGGATCCATTTTACGACCACATATGAAGTTTATGAAATCATTACTTTACACATTCGTTTCACTTAGCAACAGCAACACACCAAAATTGAAAATTAATGTCATACGCACCGCAAATTGCGACAGTAAAAACCAGGTACCGATTTTAATCGATAAAACTTTCGATTGCCAACTCGATTTCCATAGCAGGGCAAGCACTATGCAATATTATTTGGGGCATATTGTTTCTTTCAACACTTCCATTATCATTTTAACAATATAATCTTTCTCCAGTTCATGACAGATTGTCCCGCCCGTCGAACGATTGGCAACACTGTCTTGACGATTTAAATAAACCATTGTTTTTCTTCTTATCTGTACTCTTTGTTCACGAATCGAAATTCAAATATTTGAAGCTTTGGTTTTGGAGTGTCTATGCATTGCAATTTATTCTGCTTTTTGAATGAATGATTTTTTAATTTATTCGAAGATTGAATGAAGTTTTAATCCAGCTGAATGGATTAAGAATTAAAAATTCAATCTTGAAGAGATATTGATTTGATTTATTGTTATGATACAGTTGATTATTGTGTCGTGTGAAAAAGTATAACTGTTACAAACTGTAAATAGTCACACAAACATTTCTGCGGTTTACACTTCTAAGTAATTTTCCAAAGAATGGGAGTAGCATTTTCAAATCAACCCATAGGTTTTTCGATAATGAAGGATTGGCAGAGAGTTCGTCTACTAAATGTTACATTACATCTAACATTAACTTTTATTATGATTTGTTGAGACTTATGAGTCCTATTTGTATAATAGGGGGAGAAACTATTGTCACACATATGCCTGCGTGGTGGCGGGTTCGATTCCCGAACGGAGCAACATTTATGTTATCCACAAATTGTTGTTTCGGGTCTGGGTGTCATGTGTATGTGAACTTGTATGTTTGGTATTTGCAAACGCAGCCACGACAGGAGAAAATCTTAGTATGGGGCAATGTTTTCTTAATACTACTAAAAAAGTTTTCTTAATAAAAAAATCATAATGATAATCTAAACTGTTGCGATTGGCAGTTACTCTAACAGCCATTGAACAACGAACAATGTAATAAGTGCAATTCACCGTCAGCAATTACGATCCAATCAAAGTTTTCCTTACAAAATAACTCTATCCGTTAAAAAAATTATCCGACAGATTACTTATTAACCACAACAGTAACTAATCATTTACAATTAGATAGAAAATTTAATTAAGAGGAACCATTACGAATTATCTAATTTCCTGTGTTACCAATTAATTTTATGATTTCCGAATACTCTACAGTTTTTGCTAGTCTGCTGCGAATGGCCTTGATATTAATATAAATTCGATTTGTAAGTTTGTCGCGTGAATGAGACAGATATAGGAAATAGTATTATGTAGATCAATGTTGCAAATATTGATCGAATTGTTTAGGGTTTAGTGTGGGAATGATGGAATTATTTTTAGGCTGGTTTTATTTTAAAATGGTGGTTAATTATTTGTGGGTCGGATCGACCGGAGTGATACCACGGCCTCATAGAAAACCGACGTGATACAACGCTTGCGTTGTGTTTCGTTGTGCGAGTGAGTTTACTGGAGGCCCAATTACCCCTTCCCAATCCCTAATTCCCCAACAACCCTTAAATTCCTAACCCTCAAAAGGCCAGCAACGCATTTGTAACGCCTCTGCTGTTTTGGGTGTCTATGGTTGGCGGCGATTGCTTACCATCAGGTGATCCGTCGGCTCGTTTACCGGCTTATACCATTAAAAAAATGTTCATATTAGATATTTTTGTTTCATATCTTGACGTCGAAGTAATAATAATAATTTATATCTACGGAACTGTATAACCATATCAATACGCACTTGACAAGACATTTACATGCTTAGATTACTAGAGCAATTTTTCGTAATTGCCAATAAATAACGAGATTTTTTCAAATCTATATTTCATGAAGGTTGTCTATTAAGTGTACATAATACAGACACGCAATAATAATAATGATACCTGCCTATATATCCGTATGTTACGATAATTTCATAATATACTAGTAACTATTTACTTTCAAAATTGATATGTACGTTATAAAGTTATTTATATAGTTGGAATTTAAGGAATAAAGTAATACTTAAAGAGAAAATTATTGTTTTCTGATGAAATTTTTCCCGTTATGAAACTACTAAAATAAAGATATACCTAAAGTAATCGAGTGGTCACAAGTGTGAATACTAAAAGTAGGTAACCAATCCTTTAGAACCTTCAGAACATGTGAGAATCAAAAGCTTGAGATTTCTAATTTTTGAAGCAACGTAGCGACGAGCTCATTACTTATAAATGATAAATGATATTTATTTTGCAAATAGGTTACAATGTAACTCTTTTACACGTCAATCTCTTAAATAAGTAGATGAGGCCGAGAAAATTATGCCAATCTGCTATTATGTAAGCCTTTTGAAGACCTTTTCAAATAAGGAACTTACCATGAAAGACATTAGACAGCAATTTAGCAAGCATTTTCAAAGATATTTATCTAGCAACTTCACATCAACACTAACATACGCAAGGCTATATAGGTACGGTACATGTTAATTATAAAGTAGGTACTAATTGACTCGACATTTAGATCTAATAGTATTAGTAATTAATCTTCCTTAACTAGCAATATCTTAATTACGATCTCACATTATTAAGATATGGATTGATAATATGATTGATTGATAAAGTCGTTAAACATCTGTGATCTAATTTATCTGCTGAAAGATTACTTGTGTAACAAAATAATCGTTTCTGAGTTACGTTACTTATTAGGTTTTTAATGTGGGAGAGACATGCTTCGGCACGAATGGGTCGGCTCGACCGGAGTGATACCACGGCCTCACAGAAAACCGACGTGAAACAAAGTTTGCGTTGTGTTTCGGTGTGTAAGTGAGGTTACCGGAGGCCCAACTATCCCTCTTCCCAACCTTCCCAATCTCCAATTCCCCAACAACCCTTAAATTCCCTCAAAAGGCCGCATTTGTAACGCTTCTGGTGTTTCGGGTGTACATGGGTGACGGTGATTCCTTCGTCTGCTCGTGTACCGGCTTATACCATGAAAAAGGTATTATACTTATAACATGTTGCCATAATGTCCATCTTGTAATTTTTGTAGATTAATTAAAATATATATTACGTATTTTTATATTTTTTCAGAAATAAACATCATACAATGATACATGCATTAAAATTCAAATATCGAAATATTAATGCACAATTAAAAAAATCCTTCCACTTGCATTTAGACCACAGGGACATTAAAAATCTACAAGGCCCTCGTTTATGTGGCTCATGGGTATTAAAAGTACAGTTCATAGGCTTAAGTCTCAAACTTGAATTTTTTTTAAAGGGTGTGAATAATAAAATTAATAGATCTTGCTTATTGTTGCAAATCCACCAACGAACCAGCGAATGGTTTCATGTTCCAATTCTCTTTTTTAATAAAAGACGAAATGACAATGACAATTTGGGCAACTGTGGGCTTAGATTGCAGTCACAATTAATTAGTTTACGCAATAACTGCTGAGGTATTAGCACAATCGCTCAATGAGCATTCGGCTTAATAAATCATTTGGTGACTGTACTTGGTTTAATGTTGAAATATCTCTTTATTAAATTAATCTATTGCTTATCGCTCGCCGTCTTCCGTATTCTTGCCAATTTTATTGTTCTTTAGATTCGTGAAATTACAATTATTGTCCTAGGACCCAAGACTGCGGTAGTGTTGGGAGACCGGTAAACTGTCACACACGGTAAATCATAATGTGAGAATATTCACGCTGATACGATCATGATAAGGTCAGCCTTGGTGTGCCAAAGCATGGCTTTAACAGTGAGAGAACTATAATTTTATTATAACTTAAGTGAGACATACTAAATTAATTATTATATTATACGTGAGTAACACGCAACTGTTTGACGAGGAATTCGAATAGTTTCAAGCCATGCTAGAGGCTCATATTCATCAGTAGCAGCGTGACAGTCGCCGTGTCGTGTGTCGTGGAATACTACTCATGAATATGAGCCTCTAGCAAGGCTTGATCGAGTTCCTCGTCAAACAGTTAACTGTTAAACGGTTCACGGTTGTTTGAAGAATAAGAAGTGTGATGTTGTATTACGTTTACTAAACAAAACGAAAACGTTCTTTACTGTATTCTTTATATTTATTTTACTTTTTTACAGTTTATTTGTTTTTAGCCGTGGTCGTCCCACTGCAGGGCAAAGGCCTCCCTACCCTTCTTCCACTCCTCTCTGTGCAGAGCTTTCTGCGGCCAATCCTTATTGTAGGTGTCAAGTTCGTCCCACCATCTCCTTTTAGGCCTGCCTTTAGGATGGGACCCAGTAGGGCTGATGCCCGATCCGGAGCTGCGGACAACGTAAAAGGTTACCGGGGCTCCGGCTCAAAGCAGGAGAAGTAACGGGGTGGTTTTTAGTCAGAAAGAATCTGACACTCCCTTCATTGGATGATAATCCCCCTTCAAAAAAGGTGTTAAGTTCGTCCCACCATCTCCTTTTAGGCCTGCCTTTTATTTACAGTAAACTCCGTTTAACATTACACCGTACCAAAACAGTAATTATTCCACAAACTACGTACACACTCAGTACACATGGTAAACTCGAACCGTTAAATTCAAGGCGAGTTTGCAACACGCATGCGTGAGTGTCGCAACATTGTTGTTTTGGTGGTCAATTCACATTTACAGAAACAATGTTGATTGGTACTGCTAGCATAGTCAGGTTAATTAAAATAATATAGGAAAAAAAAATCTGATGGAATTTTGGTAGTACACTGTATTAATTTAGCTTTTTACATCATATGTTAGCCACTTCGACGTTTCGTATCGTAAGACATTACTATAATAAGTTACACATAAATAATGCTTCCAAACATATTTGTCCTTTCTTTATTCTGAATGAACAGTACCCTTAATCGATTGGTTGGTTTATTCAATCTGGCCAATCAATACTCTTAGCATAAGTTTGCTTTACTTTCGAGTCAGCCAATCAGAGCGCCGAACGCGTTCTCGTTTCGATTACTTTAAATGTAAACTCATCTAATTGTACTGGTATGAAGTTTTCCAGTGTTGTTCTATTTTATATCATCTTTTATAGGCAGACTAATCGTGAAAAGAACATAATCTTGACACAAGCCACTCTTCAACTACATAGAAACTAAATATTTAATTGTGATCATTCAAAAGCCATTGTTGCTGACGTTATCATTGGTTAAAATTACAAACGATTCGGTTATACCATTGTGCTGGCTTACGATTGGCTGAACGAATCGCAAAAGCCCTTAACATAAGTCACAGTGATTTTATACTATTGTCGAAATGGTAAGGTTAAGAGCCGTGAGAAATTATTGCAGTTTAACTAAATGGTGTATTTTATTATGTTGACTATAGTTAATTAGTTTAGCTTATGCTTGTTTTACTATTTAAGGTATTACTGGTTAAAGGAACTATGATACAAGTTATTTAAAAGGTTCATAAAGAATAGGGATATATTATGAAATTAGGAAAAAAATAATAAAAATACATTAAAGGAATTTACTGCTAAGTTTGAATACCTTTAAGAATTTCCTAGAAAGAAAGCAAGAATTTTCTAGAAGAAACCTTGAATTTCCTTCCTTCTCTGTGGTTTCTTGATTGCACAGAAAATAAACCAGTATTTTTGAAAATCCATAAGCGTATGCTTGAAACATTTTTACCCGACTGCCAAGGAAGGGTTATGTTTTTCGCGCGTATCTTGTATGTATGAGCCTAATATTCTTTATTACCTCATTTCTTCGAAACGGCTTGTTGGATTTCGACAATCAGGGCATCGTTGGATTCGTCTTAATTACCCAAGTGTTCTTAGATATGTGACGTAAAACAAAAACCAACATGGCGGCCGTGAGGCGCCCTAGATAAAGGAAAAAAAAAATATATATTTGCTACAATATGGGTATCAAATTAAAGAGCTCATCATGAGGATTCCAAAATGGTATATCACTGAGATATAGAAAAAAAATACTATGTGCAATTATGTTCTTTAGGTACTAAGCGACGCGATTGACCAGCGGTTTCTGAACTGTCGTTTCGTGTCGCGGGTGAAATCTTGAGAAACACATAGCCGTATTATAACTAACTTAAAAGTGTTAAATAAAAATAAATAAATTTAAAAAATTAAAAAACCCGACTGCATAAAAAACACTTTAAATAAAGTACATTATTAAGTACTCAATGGTCACGTCTTTTATTCCCGAAGGGGCTGGCAGAGGTGCACATTACGCACATTTGTTTATAAAATACACAGTAACACAAGTACAGTTTTGTTACCACCATTATGCGACGTGGACGTAACTTACGACACTGACTACATTACACCACAAGAAGCCTTGAAGCCTTACATTTCCCATTTCCCAATGGCCACCATCAAAAGGTGTCTATATCAAGAACAGGACATTATACTATTCTACAATACAATACGATGTAATCCATAATAGTTGCTGTGTATTCTACGAATTTGCCACAGTTTCTCAACGATGACATTATGACGAGCAATACGAATATGGCTGTAAATGCCAAATGTTAACTTTGTGGAAAAATGTTTTGATAGAATTTGATTGATTTTGTAAAAGATGAACTCCGATTTAGACTTGAAACTATTTGGGTGTCCTGAAATAAGGTAGATTGTGTATTTATATTATTTTAATTATATTGTTTACTTCAGAGTTTGCTTTACGTTTAACGAAATCGAAACGAGATGATATTCGACGCTCTGATTAGCCGTTGCAAATGAACCAATCAATCAGGGCGTCGAACGCGCTCTACTAAGGGTACTAGTTTACTGTTAGAATGATATCTTTATAAATTGTTAAAAAAACGTGTAAACAACTTATATTATGTTCACTACCCAGTAACAAAGCAACAAATAAAGATTACACTAAATTTTTCCTATATTAGCGCAATTCAAAAGTAAATAATATGCAGTTGCGTTACTATTCTCAGTGGCGATTATTTGAGAAGGCTTCGCAATTGTATCATCATTGTCCGACCGCAGTAATAAGGTGGTTCGTGTATTTTGTACCTATTGTTATTTTATTGCAAATGGTCACAATGTACTATTAAATGGACGCTTCATTTAAGTGAAAAAATATGTGTAAACTGAATTGTTTGTAGTAATCTATATTGCAATTCTGTTGTTGAAACTCATTTAATAAAGTGTTTATTTTAATGAAGTGTAATACTACGGGAATACACTTTTATTGTTTTAATGTTCTGTGTGAGGAGTGTGAGAGTGGTTTTCAACTAGAGATGTGCTATACTATGTTGATGTGGATGCCTTTGGCATCCAATCATATTCATTGGTACACATAGCATAGCACTAGAGGAAATGGACTCAGCTAATAGCGTGTTTTTATATTGAAAGAAGGGTGCTATGGATGCGTGCTTGCCTATAGCTTGCCTACTATCGATACATAGCAAACTCGAGCATTTTCCAGTTTTAAAAATAAAATATGGACTTGTACATTGAATTTTTGACTTTATGCACATGTAGTCAATTGTGTCGTTATTCCCACATCAAACTTAACTGCATAATTGCACAATTTAGAACCTCCTTTACAGTTTACACGCAAATTATCACAAGAAACCCTGAAATTAATCTTCCAACTAAGGTGTAATCTGCTATCTTAAGAAGAAAATCAAGATTAGTATTGCAAAGTGAATCTCCTATACAAGGCATTGCGGTTTTAAACATCACTTTTGGCAAAACCATGATCTCATTTCCTTTGTTTACTAGTAATTTATATCCAAAAAGGTAACATAATTGTCTATGGTTGCCAGACGTCTATGGTTGCAGATAATGCGGCAATTTACAGTTTAAATAGTTTGTCTATGCTAATTTCGTTTGACGGATTAGTTGTTCGGCATTTAAAAAGTGCGGAAGAGTTGTTTTAGGCGTGAATGTATTGAGTATCGATATTTGTAATGATTTTGATTTATTTTTGACATTTATATTGTAAAAGAAAAGTTCTTAAAGCGTTCTTAAACTTTCTTCAGTTTAGAAAGTGTTTTAAATAAAAGTAAATGTTAGTTTTTGTTACTTTATCCTTGTTTCACAATTTAGTGAAAATCACTTTGTAGGTAAGCTCACAGTTATCCGAAGCTGCGGACAACGCGAACGTAATAGGTTGCCGGGGCTCCGGCTCAAAGCAGTAGAATAAACGGGGTGGTTTTTAGTCAGTAAGAGTCTAACACTCCCTGTCGCCTCGCCGAAGTAGGAGAAGTTGTGTATCATTGGATGATTTCTATATATTTTTATCTGTCAAAAAAGGTAAGCTACATACTTCGTCAATGATGATGAATATGAATTAAAAAAACAACAGGTATATGAAATAAACATAAAATGATTACGTAGAATAATTAATATACCAATTTTATTTACAACAATTGGCAAACATTTATATGCCGTGACCACAAGGGCTTAAAGGGTCATGTTAAAAAGTGATAGTCCAATACCGCTCACATTTTAAACCTTGATAGCCAACAATAAAACGGCTTTAAACGTAAATTTAACACCACTGAACCAAATCATTCTTATAACTAAACTAGGCTACAAAGAAATAACGCAATAATAATTAGTATAACGTCTAAATTAATGACCATGCAGGCGAAACAAGGACACATTCCTTTGTTTCTTTGCCTTATAAAAAAGTAGTGCTTACTGCTTATGTTATTACGAACATGTTAAGGTCTATTTTCCAGTGCTTTTGAATTTGACGTATAATTAAATAGCTGTAAACGAGACTTTAACTGCGAAAGGGAATTGTTTCATAGAATTTGGATAAGTGGGGTTTTTTTTGCTACTTATGTATGTATGCTTGAATAGGTAGACTGATGAAATAGGTCGACTCAATTAGAGTTATAATACAGTCAGAAAACAGAAAACCGCCACAGAATGCCCTCCTATTTTAATTGACATCGGAAAATTAGAAAATACACTGGGCATTGCACATTTGTGACTGTATGAAGTTCCGACTTAGTTGAGGTCACTTAACTGATGTCTAGCGATGTCGGTAGTGTTGTATTTTGTCGTGTGAGTGAGGTTCCGATCCATGGGCGGCGCTGACTGCTTACCATCAGTTGATCTGTCTGCTCGTTTACCGACTTATTCCATAAAATATGACTCCGGTGTAATGCAACCATTGCATACGGTACGACGAACAGCATTTCTTAGTAGTATCAAAAACATTTTTCTATGTACATAATAAAACAAACATTATTATCCCCACACTGATATAATTAGTTGCCATGTAAAATGTTACTCGTGATTTAAGATAAAAGTACATTGTAACAAACAAAGCCAGCGGCCTCATAATGACGTTGTTACATCTAGATTACTATTATTAAGCTGGTAATATGGTGGTAGGCAGTGGTACCACGCGACATAGTCTCAGACTATTTCTTACAAGACCTGGTTTAGAAGGTCGAGATAATTATCTAATAGGTTTTTGATTAGGTAATGTATAAAGACTTAGGTACTTGATTTTAATTAAATGTGAACTTGTTGTTAAACTTTGCCTTATTCCTCTCCCATTGTTCTATCTAGGATTTTATTAGAATTCTTATAGTTAAGCTTAACGCCAACGCCAAGACATTTAGGTAACAATCAGTCAAGTATGAATTAACAATAAAAAAGAGACTCACAAAATATTTAATTCCATAGACTACCAATTTGAAATCTACCGCATTACCGTGACAATTTCATCTCACTTCATAATCGGTGAAATAAAAAGGAGGGTTATGTATGGTAACACCAGTTAAACCTGATAGAATTAACTAAAAAAAACAAGTAAAGCTTTTCTCCATTCAATACGTCAGTAAACCATGATTTAGTTAATTTTGTATGTCTCACGATAGTTATTATAAAAATATATCAAACTGATGGAATTAAATCAAGGACTCCCTAATAACTCTAAAGACAGTAAGAATAATAAATTCAAATACTATACCTACTCTAATTGATTTATTTCTAATACCAATTAAAAAGTTTTGTTTGACACAGAGGTCGTCGGCAAGGCCGTTCACGATTATAATATTCAACGTATGAATAATTCCACGGAATTAGGTCTGCAGTGACAAATAGAGGTGGAAGTGTTAATGACTCGCTATTGGTCCGTTATACATAAAATTATAATGAACCGTGAATGCTAACTGGTTAAGCCTATAATATAATAGGAGAACTAATTGATTTGCTAATTTGTTAAAATGATATACTTTGTTTCGATGATCTAATCATCTTATATGGAATGATGAGAATTTTTAATATGTGGTAATCAGATGATGTGAGAATCGATAGTTTATTAAAATTATGATCGTGGAATCAAATAAGGATATACGATCATAAACGATGCTTAAGACTATGGGTTCCTGGCATGGCTTTAAACTAGTCGAGTACCGTACATTTTATTACAAAATTTTCAGTGTTTGTCTTATTAGTAAAGGGTTTTTCAACAAGAACTTTGTTTTTAATTTGAGCAACACCAAGAACGTGGCAGTTTTTAACATTTAATTTTTGGCGGTATTCGTAGTAGGTGCTTTGGCAATTGCTACAATGAATTCAATTTCGCTCAAAAATTGCATTAAAATAATTCAAATTCACTATGAAAATGGTCGTTCTGTTAAAGTTACATTTCGTAAAATTCGTGATATTTTCGGACAACATAATCGTCCTTCTGAGATCGCTATCAAGAATTTGGTCGCGAAATTTGAGTCGACAGGCTCGGTACAAAATGTGCCAACACTAACACGTGTTCGACCGGGTCGTTCAACAGAAAACATCGCTGCCGTGAGCCACAGTGTTGAAGAAGATCAAAAGTTATCAATTTCATGACATTTTCAACAATTGGGGTTATCCAAAAGCACAACATGGCGAATTTTGCGAAAGGATTTGGCTTTGAAGCCTTACAAGATTCAATTAGTGCAGGAATTGAAGCTGACCGACCATTCAAATCGCCGTAGATTTGCTCATAACAACCTGCTGGTTTTTCTCAAAAAATCTTTTTTTCAGACGAAGCACATTTTCATTTGTCAATAAGCAAAATTGCCGTATTTGGGCTTCTGAAAATCCTAAAGCAATTATTGAGAAGCCTTTGCATGCTCAACGTGTCACTGTGTGGTGTGCTATGTGGTCTGGAGGTGTGATTGTTAGGAAAGTGATTAAAAAATTTTGGTGAAAGAATCAACATCTGTCAGCGTGGTCCTGGTGGACATTTGTCAGATATCATTTTTCATACATAATTGCCAAACTTTTCTCTTTTTAATACAATAAAAATTTTATTCATTTTCCACCAAATTCTTTATTTTATTTTGTTTTAAAAAACAAAGTTCTTGTTGAAATACCCTGTATTATCCCATATGTTCCCATTCTTACCTATTTGAAGACTAAACACATGGAATACAGTCTTTCCCATTTAAAACAGAAACATTAGCTGCTAATTACCTTCATGTCTAAATATATCTTGTATTTAGCAAAGCCTTAATTCGGAACAACGTTTTGTTCGCTTAAATAGCAGTTAGGCACTGAATAAGGTCGTTGCCAAAGAGAATTGAAGTAATTTAGAAAAGGCTTTGTTTCTCGGCCTCAATCTGATAAATGAATGTGCAAATCATTGGCATGAGTTGTGGGATTCTTGCATAAATAGTTTAAAAATAGGTTTTAATTTTGATCCTAAATTGCATTTTTCACATGTATATTTGTTGATTATATTTTGGTGACGGGATTATTTATGACGACACGCTACGATTAATTTCATAAAAAGACACCGAGGTTTAGAGTACTTGATAAAAAAGGCTTCGACGTTCATCTCCCGCTTCTAATCCCAAGACTCTTAGCTACCTCCCTACCAATTGTCAGCCAAATCTTTTAAGCCGTTCTTGAGTTATAAATAGTGTAACTAACACTACATTATTTTATTATAATTATAGATATCGAGGTTCACTCCAAATACTTAGAATAATTTTAGTTATATTTGTTAAATTATTATCACGTTTGTAAAAAGGTGAGAAGTTCAATTAGGATTTATTTATTTAAGGAGTAGACAACATTTTCAAAAGTAGGTGCCTACTCCAATTTCATGTGCAAACCACACCACTATTACACAACCTTTCCACAACCGAAACCCACCCACCAACCTTGGGGGTACCACGATAAAGTCGTTTAACAGAATCGGCCATGTTATTAACAACGTGACAGACATCACCCACTCGCCACAATCACGGCGCAAGAGACGATACATTGACGTTTGGAATTCGATAAGTGATCTAGAATCACGCGCGAACTTGCGCCGGCGCATGGTTGAAGGATTTCCGCATAATTTGCGCTAGCCTTGTACTTATGGGATTTTGTAATGGTAGATAGAATTTCGAATAACATGGCATGTTATGTTGTGAATTGATTGTTTTTTTTTTGTTTTGACAAATTGGTTTCGGATATGGTCGTGCTGTTTTTTTTTATGTTGGAATTTTTTTTTGTTTAATGTCAATGTCAAGGTGTTTATTGGAAATGTTTAGTTAAGTGTTTTTTTTTAATACAATTGATATAAATGTCGTGGTGGCCCGGAGGTTTAAGACACTCGCTTCTTATGCATGAGAGTGCGGGTTCGAAACCCTACCAACGGCTTGTAGTACCAATATGTTCAACTTTTTCCGAGTTATATGTACTTTTTAAGATTATTGAGACACCACTGACAAACGGCAAAGGAAAGCATCGTGAAAGGAAACCTTTTTTTTTTAATTTCTTATTATAAGTTTTAAATCACCAACCCGCATTGAGCAAGCGTGGTGCTTAATGCTCAAACCTTCTTGGGAGAAGAGGCCTTTGGTCAGCAGTGGCCACTTATAAGCTGATGATGTGTGATATAATTGTTGGTATAATAAGTAGCGAACTTATTAGAATAAGAACTTGGTACAGTTATACAGCATGCAGCCGAAAATGTACCTAATTAAAATAATTTAAAGAATTTATTTTGCAACAAAGACAAATTGCTTTGTTTCATACAATTAGGAGATTGATGAAATGATTACAATACATTTACTAAGTACTTTCTTAACACCAGTTTTGTAAGACCCCTGTGGCTACACTGGTGGGAGTTGTCGGGGTGTCTTGTTAAATGGCTATTGTTAAGATGGGGCCAGCTGATAATAAATTACTTAATTATTATTTCGACAACGAATTATATTAAATGTAGGTATGTGGAGTAATCCTGCGTGATTGGATTCCCGCTGTTATTCTGTTAGTAGTCCCATTTATTAAGTGTAAGGTATGTCCTAACTTTATTGAATAAGTTTTGGATATCTTGAAACAATGTCTTTTGAGTATGTTATTTCTCTTTTAACTCATAGCACATTGTAATGATCTGTGGTTACACTGATCGTGATCTTTCTTGCCACCTCGCCATGATATTTTTTTTTTCAAAAAGTGATGCAACATAATTGCTTATACTCGTATTTGTCATAGGAGTATTAATCATATGTATTTTGGAATAATGCTTCGTTGATTGTGTGGTTGCAAGTGCGACTGTCGAATAAGAGGTCTTGGGTTCGATTCCCGGGACGGGTAATGTATTAAATTCTCAGCAGAAGCACGGAGTGTGGAATTATGCCTAGTATAGGCAATAGGCTCACCCCCTATTACATGGGACTTATAACACTGCCTACTCCTTCGGGGATAAAAGGTGTGACGATACTTTTTTTATTTTGGAACATTTTAATGACATCATTAAGTCTTTTACACAAAAGCTTCACAGAAAAAAAAATTGTAGGAACCACAGTTGTATCTGTGGTTTTAGTCAACCACCATTGGGAAAAACGCGTGACTTTAAGTACCCATACACAAAAAAACTGTTCAATACAGTTCTTAATAATCTCATGTCAGACAACAATCTCACAATCGTTTCTCCATGCAACAGTTTCCTACATCAATTAATATGTACAACCTTCACATAGTAGAGTACATACAGAGGTCAAATAACTAACTTAACAATTGGTAGGTTAACTTAACTTGGTAAGTAATTGACTAAGTAAGGGCAAGTCCATTTCAACTTGGTATATGTATGTTGTATTGATGTCCTTGGAACAAATTACTATGATTATTGTATTAGGTTCATAGGCTTTGATGTACCGTTTTAAGTGATGTATGTTATTTACTGTTATTTTGTTTAAGTGTGTATGTTAATATTAAAACACGTTGTTGGTCGAGTTCGTCTTAACTGCGCCTGCGACTGAATGAGTTCTTGGCTTATATAGTAGTAACGATTTCGATATTCTCTCTCAATATCTTTTTCTTCTCCTCTAATAATATCTTCTGATTTATTTAGTTGCGGGATCCAAGACAGTCATTCATGTACATGGGACGCACCGGACTTCAGTGTTCCGGTACATACATACAACCATGAGAACATGTTTGTATCTACTGTAGATCCTGGCTTACAGGAATTGCAGCGGTATGGGAGGCTAAGGCGAGCTTGTCCTTAAAAAAATCTCTAACAATGATCGGCAATGAGACTAGAGAGTTAGTAAAAATATGTAAAGTGTCAGTATTTTATTGCATCCAAAGAATTCTAGTAGTTATTCCTATAATTTAAATAGATTTTAAAATACAATATTAGACACGATTAATAAATGTTACATACTTTAAATCACTTAATCCCCCTGTGTTTCTGCATAATTATTATCTGTGACACTGATTTTAACAGATAATAATGGTGTTATAACACTTATCTTACAAATATCCGACTCTCATTACAAAAACCGACATGTAATTAGATCATATAAATTAGCTCATAAGTACATAACAACCATCATTCATCCGCCCTCTAATTTTGGCAAATTACATAAAACATTTTAGCGACCGCAATCATTTGCCTGAGGGCACTAAGATATAATCAAGAGTAACAGCTGACGACAAAACAATTCAGGTCACTTGTTTATTAGAAATGTATCACAATAAATCGCATATCTCACCTACTTATCTGATCTATATAATATGTTATACAACCTGTGCCATAGAAGTGCAACCTTTTGTTGCTTGAAGAGATAGTGGCACACATATAAATATTGAAAAACTGAGTCGGGAAAGTAACTCCTATATCGCCTTCCGATCAATGAGAGTAAACGACGTTTTTTTTTGTGATATGGAGTTATATACATCATTCGATGGACAAAAATGAGCTGATTATATCTATATAACTGAAAATCGTAAAAAATATCTTTCTTTTCCTTTTAGCTGGAAGGCATCGATATGTATTTGATATAATTAATCATTATTCACTTTATGGAATTGATTTAAAGTTTACTATTGTGTATCATAATGGAATTAATGTGGTCTTTCACTAGTTATGTATTATGCTAATTCTATGTAATAGAAGATTAACAACAATGACAATAACATCGGGACATCATCATCATCACAATAAAAATCCCCCAAATAATACTTTGCCCAAACCGGGAATCGCCCACACAACTTACTCAGCAGCCGCACTTGCAACCACTCGGTCAACGATAGTCACGATCATAAATCTCACCTAGTTATCTGATCTACATATTATATTATACAACGTGTACTAACACTGATACACAAGCTATACAAAACCAGTATAAACTGACCGTCAAACGTGCGTAAAGATCATACAAAGCGAGTCCATGATAAACTGGTTATGCATAGCTCGATGTGAAGCCGTGTATAAAACACTGCTTACATTTGGTAATACAATTATGTAGGTGCACCTTATATTATACAATTATCATAATCATAATAGCAATAACAAGTCACCGACCATATAAAAGTCTACTTACACAAAAATGTAGGCCTTTGAAATTTTTTGCGAAAGTGTTTAAATGTACAGTCGAGTTTGCAATTGATTTTGAAATAAAATATTATAACATAATTTTACGTTCGTAATTTCACGAAGTTGAGGAGAAATGCACAGTCAGCCGAGTTATTTCGTATGCAGGTCATAAAATTAGGGTTGTTTCATATAGCAACTGTAATACACACATATATATCTTCACGCCTTTCTCCCATGGGGATAGGCAGAGACAATGGAACGCCAATTGCTACGAATGTTACATACGCAAGCTCTTTCGCTTTACCAACAGTCATTCTTTTAATGTATGCTCGTCGGTTAAGTCTTTTTATTTGGTTTTTTTAATATATCGCCAAAAAAGTCGATATAAGGCCGTCATCAATCATCGGTCACAGAAACAGTAATTATTCTCTTTATTTGAATGTCTATATGTTACGGTTTTCAGCTTTTTAGTAATTAATTCTACCAAAACGCGTTAGACAAAACAATTTCGCGTCGACTGTACTTGCAATTATTTTGCTCTAAAAAGTACAAGAAATGTTAAAGACTATGTAATTGGTCGCAATTTTTGAAATTTTCTCATTTAAAATTGTAATGTATTAGTTAGTATCGCGTAATTAATAAAAATGTAGGCAGTTAGATTTGTAACAATGTCTTAATATTGTAATAGTTACGGATTAAAATAAAAATAAAAATTTGCCGGAGAAATGAGTACTCGTAAGAGTCCATTATAAATCGAAAGCTAGATTGTGTTATTATTAATTATCATTACATAGGTGGCCAGCGATTGTTAATATATAAAGTAAATCTTCAAACACAACACTACCTCCCATTAAAGCCGTGGTAGTCTATTATATAAAAATAAGTCAGGTTTTCCTTCCTGACGCTATAACTCCAGAACGCAAGAACCGATTTCCACGGTTTTGCATACGTTGGAAAGGTCTTGGGCTCTGTGAGGTTTATAGCTAAGAAAATTCAAGAAAAATAATCATGGTGGCGAAACGGAGTTCGCCAGGTTTGCTAGTTACTTATAAAGCTCTTTATATACATATTATATTCTTGTCTATACATATAAGATGTCACAATCAGAGTGTTCCGGTTGTAGATACAGAAATCAATTTGACATTTATGCCACACACAGAAACTCGAAACGTGTGAAGCGTATCAACTATCGATATAGTAAATGTCTCACATAATGTGTACGTTGGACAAACACTTTCGATCAATTCACATACGCAGCAAGTAGTTCCGTATGTTAGGACTGTGGGTAAACCCAAAATCCTATCAACGTAATATGACGTCAGCTTCAAAAAAAGACCGTAAGTGTAGTAGCTACACACATACACACACACACACACATGACAAAATAATGTTTGCTATGTTACTACATTTGCTTGTGACTATCATCATATCGGCTAAAATACATCCACTGCTGAACATACACCTACCGAATGACTTGCATCTAGTAGCTCCCTTAAACCTGTGTAACATGGTCTATCCACTTCGTTGGTGAACTTCTAATAACTATGTAAAAGTGTTTCTGTGGCCAATCCTTATCGCCATCTGCTCCTGGGCCTGCCGAGACGTCTTTTGAGTAGGCTCAATTCAGTTGTCGGTTTCGTGTTACACTTTGCCCACCCGTCTATCTGACCAGCCGAATTCCATTTTCAAGTTCCGACTTTCTGCCCTACGTCATTGATTTGAGTTTATAGGTGTTACAAATATTAAAATGTATTAAATCTAGACTAACCCGGCAGGAGTAGATTGCTTTACTTTTTATTTACATACGAGTATTATATACAAACCAATGAATGTCATAACATTATTACGAGTATTATGTGAATCTAATTGTAATTCTGCTTACTATCCATGGTGTCACCATGAAGGGTCCAAAACGTCACATACATATTTTTCAATCAGTTAATCTATGTCAGTTATTCGTCTAGCATGACCGTGGTCGGCAATCATCGGGTGTTGTCGGTAGCCGTTCGGTATTCGGTTCAGTTCGTGCGAAAACGAAAGTGTTTCGCGGCCTACTTCGTGTTTTTGGGCAGTTGTGTAATGCTGCACTGGTGCATGCCTGCTTCAATTGAAAGTGGAAGTACGGTCAATGCGAGCTCCAATATCTGATTGAGAGGAAGTCTGCTATTGTCTCGTGTATTTATTATTGTTTCGTGTAACACTCACTAATATTATCTAACACTAAAATAAAGTTTTCTAGGAAATTGTTGTTGTTTGTAATTGTTTGTTTATTTCCCATTTCCTTTATCGTTTGAACATAGTTTTATACTATTATATTGATGTTGAAGTAATAAATACTATAATTATCTTAACACGTTTCTGTAATTAACGTCATGTTCAAAACACGTATTATTAATTACTTCATAAAATAAATAGGAGACAAATGTTCTTCGCCTGCCCGATAGATGGCGACTCAGGAAACTTAGTAAGTTGATCACGCTATGGTTTCATTAAACAATTGCTATCCATGAAAAGTTAATTAAGAATCATATATAAAACATCATACCTTTTTACTCCCGAAGGAACAAATAGAATTGAATATAGGTTTAACTATAATCGATTCTGTTATTATTAAAACCCAAAAATGTAATTAACTTTTTTTTGTTTTTGTCTGTTTGTCTGTTTGTCTGTTCGTCTGTGCGCGCTATAACATAATTAAGATGGGGGCGACGGGTGATGATGGTATCTTTAAAATTTCACCTTTTATATCTATTTTTAGTTTAATGATTCTTATCACTGTATAATGAACCGTTAAGTAAAAGTTATATCAACTGATTAACATACAGACTACTGATGCCACCTTGAACTCTAAAAATAACTTTATATACTAATTATACTAGAGATGATATAACATAATATATGCATATAATATCACTATAATATTTTCTAACGCAATAGCAATAGAAATATACATAATTTTATAGTAATTAACACTGATAGTAACCGATATAGTTTATAAGTTAAGTTCTTCATATAAAAGACATCAACGCGTTGCACTAATTAAGACGTGTACGGTAGCACTTTTAAGTGTTTTATTTTTTTTTGTAATATATTATTGATTCAACAATGTTTTTATAAATATTATGACAGGAAATCGTAAACCTCAACAAGATCTTTAGGATATAGTAATTTTGTTTCACACAAGAGCTTTATTTACTTCATAAACGACGATAAAATGCCTTGCTATGAGGTAGCATGACTTGTTTATCATATTTGTTTATTTATCACGTTTATTTATTTCACACCATTTACAAAAGACAGTTTTCATAAATTTAAATGCATTGAGGAAATATAATAACTTCAGTTGCATACGTTTTATTGAATATTCACTTACAAAGTTGCTGTTTAATCCTTGTTTTGATATTTTTATATATTTATCGTATCGTATGGAAATAGTATAAAGGCGTTAATATTTAAATATCGTAAACTGCCGTAAATAAATGCAGTAACATCCTTGTAACGAATTAAAATTATAACAGTTTTAGTATAATTTATTACTACTTTACCAATATTTAGGTAAATAATGATATTATTTTAATAATATGCATAATATCGATATTATATTACTCAATACAAATTAGATTAATGAAGGTTGACATCCAATTAAAATGCTACTAAGCCTTAAGGCATTTCTTTGGTTGGAGGGATACATAATTAATATATTAACTTAACTAGTTATTTGAAACTTGGGTAATTAAGATTTTATTGAAACATATTCTAATGCATTTTATAGTTGTGTTATCATTAGAAGATAATTTATTAATAAAATAAAGGTATTATTTAAATCTAAAATCTCAATAATATTTTGATCAACTTGAAGACCGAACACTAGAATTATTTTTTTGTAAAACTTTTTCAAAGGTGTTTTATGAAATGTATCGTCATATCTGAGATTTCACCCAAGGGGGAAAAATACCAAGCTTACTATCACAACAACTGGATCAAAATTCTTCATCTAACACTCAAAAGTCGTGAGATCTTGGATACTGAACAATACAAACCTTCAATAAAGCAGCGATTTTCTTACACCATTTCATTGCAGAAAACCTTCAATTTGATACTGCAGCGTTGCAGCCCACGGTGGTCAGTCGGAATGTTCTATTATCCCGCCCTATTCAGTATCCGCCTTAGTGCCAAATCCCTGACATTTTCGCTCACTTCCGTAACCCTTGGGCGAGGTCGCAGTGACAGCGGGGAAGGAACACAGGCGGCAGCGGAAGCGATTATTGTCATAGGTCTATAAAAGTTTATGTGCGTGTGATGTTTTATAATATGTTTAAGTTTTAGGTAAGATGTTGTCGAAAGTAATGCATTCTTTGATTAATTGTGGTTAATTTGGAATATGAGTCAAAGATACTGAAGGTACGTCATTTGTAAGCTTGTGTAATATATCCCAAGGTCACATGAGTTACAGTTAAAATGCTAAGAAAACAATCAGCGGATTTAATTACAACGATTACGTCTATCTATGTAAAGGCGAACAATTTTATTGTTCAAGTCTAAATCACGTAACACTAACACTAAGTTCAATTAGCCTTCGTAGCCGGAAAACCTAAGCTAAATTCTTTGCTCTCGGATTACGTCAATGCAAAACCCATTCTAAAAAGGTTCTAAAGTAAGTACCTACTGATTGTTCTAACCGCTGTCACCACCACCGAGCCTGCAGCCTTCAAGTGTAACAATTGTATCGCAACTCCCCACCACTGGTGGTAGCTGCGCGGGCGCACCTCGGCTCGCAACGATCACTCTGCGCACGCGCGCTGAGCTTACGCGCGTCCCCTGTGTAATATGCGTCGGTGGTGATAAGTGCCAGTGTTGTGTACCATATCGATTTTGTACAAAGACCGTGATCTGTGCTTATCCTGCAAACATGAGGTCTTCCAGCGCTGTCGCGCTATTTACGCTAGCGATAATAACAGGTGAGAATTTTTTTCAGCGCTTTTCCCGCTGAGCGTGTATTTTTTTCCTGAGTGAATTAATTGGCATGTCTCCGTAAAAATGTGCAGTCATCAATTCGAATGATGTAGGAAGTTTAGAATGTCAGCGTACGGGTTTAATCACCTTTTCTTACAACACTTACGTAAAACAATTTCCAAATTAAATTGATATTTTCGGTGAGCGCAAAACATTTCGTCAGGAAGATTGCTCTGAATATTTTATTTATAAATCTGCATTATATCACTTTTTGTTTTGAAACTGCATGTATAATACAGTTTCGATTTATTATACCACTCTCAATGCCACCTATTAAATTAATATTAAAAAAGTTAACATTTCGAAACATATTGCCCTCTAAAATAAATATAACATTTATTTTTTATTTAAAAATCTTCTAAATAACGTCACTTCCATTAAATGTTGTTTAAATAAAGAATCGTTGATATTTCCATTACTTTCGTTCTCTATAACCAGTTGCGCTTGCGTCAAGGCGCCGTCAACAGAGTTTTCATTGCGCGCGCATGAGAAAATTGGCGGGAGAAAAAGTCTATGGCGTTACTTAAGCAATGCGTTGGAACATTAGTATTTTGTACTGCATTGTTGTTCGACGTCATAGCACGTAGTAGTAGACAACTACATTATAAAATTAATCTGTAGACTTTTGGTTAGGAAAATTGATTAAAGGAGTTTCTTTAATCCCGCATCTTAGTGGAAAAATGAAAAACTCACGAAAATCAATATCGACCTACTTTTTATTACATACTAAAAATCAATTTACATACTGCAACTGTCTTAGTAATCATAGCCAATATTGAAATTGAAATACTATTTCTAAATTTATTTAAATTATAATGAAATAAACTTCTACGTAAATATATGGTAACAGTCAATGTATAGGTTACATACATAAAATCCATGTATACCGACAACAGTACAATTACATGCAGTTACAAACAGCTACTTGGTATAACATTAGAATCCATTAACCACATGTAGGTATGTGTATAATTACTATCGTATTTTTTGTGTAGCCTCCGCTTCACAATAAAACGTCGTATGTGCACTTACAATCATCTACCGTGTTAGTGAAAATTCGTTGTACTTCTTTGATTGATTTGTAAATAAACTATTATATTGATTGACGCAAATATTATGTAAGGTAGAAAAAGTCAGGCATTATGACTAGGTTATTGACTTATTATGTCTTTCCTATTATTTATTGTAAACGGTTTGTTGTGCTTTGTTAGTGCTTGTCGAGCAAATCTATAGGTTCTATTGTTCTCGGGAAAGCTAAAGTCTAGTTACGTTCTAAAAATAGCATTTTAGATTTTAAATATGAATTAATAAGACTGAAATTCGATTAAAAGTAAGTGTGATCAAATATATCGAAATTTGTGGAAACAACACGTGTGTAATAGCGAATACATTAAGATAATTTTACGTATACGTTTATGTTAAAATGTTACAAGTGTGTCCACCTAATTCTCTTCAATGACACGTTCCTATTGACGTTTAAATAATGCAAATATGGCGGACCCGTTCCCACTAATAGCCATACTCAGTGTCACTCATACATAAACTTATCTAAATCTATTCATAATACATACCGTACTCTTTAAAAGACTAGACAGAAGAGGCGTCGAAATAACAACAAAACATTTCGTTATATGTAATAAATTGTAATAAAACATAATATTTCTTAACATATAGAGATTGTATAAAAAAGTAGTAGGTACCATAAATTCTTTAAAAGGTAAATGACACAAATGAGTCAGAATGTCCCGTAAAAATTTGCCAAAATGTCTTTGGGTCAATGTGGCATATTACTTTATTTTTATCTATAGACTTCTTGTCACGAGGTGTTAATAAATGAAACATAAATTAAATGAATCGTGTATCTTCGAGTTTTTATCTGACTAGCGGTAAATCCAGTTTTAAAATTTTTTTAGATTGTGTATATTAGTATTGTAAAATAATAGATTATAATGTACATTTGAAATTAATGTGTTTTAAGTCTCGCGTCTGGAGATTTAATTTATATGTAATATTATTTGATTTAATAATTTAAATTGGTGATTTTATCCTTGTGGTCTGGCGGCTGGGTGTCTCGTTACCTACTTAGTAAAGTGTTTTAAAATATAAGATAATAAAAATATTATGACAATATATAATATTTTTATTTTTCTGTTATTTAAGTTTGTCTAAGTTCTTCTAATAAATGTTCTAGTCGTAAAATATTAAGACGCATTCTAAGACATGTTATTTTACGCCTAACTTATTTCGGTTCTATTACGCTTTTAAAATCTTATACTATTTTTATACATAAAGCTAACCATAGTATCTGGCTTATGTCGTCTAAATTGTCTTTAATATTTTGTTTTATTTTTGAGTCGACAAAAATGTTCTTAAATTAATTCACTAATACAACTTATACCAGCCAAAAAATAACCTATTACCAATACGTACACACATTCTTCGTTTCCATTAATATACCGAAACAGTATGTCGCGACAACTACACACTATATGCATACATATATATCTTACTTCACAAATGTTCCGGTCATAGTGCCCTTTTGTTTCACGCGTCATGCCTTTCAGAATGTACACACAGACTTACAAAACCACAGCAGAAAATAAATTGATACAGCCACGGGCATTTTTCACCAGTTGGACAACAAAAGTAATAGTTACTTAATATGTGTATGCGTATTATGTGCTCTTGTTATGCAAACTGTTTTTGTAAAGTATATGTTTTGGTTGTTTAGTATGATTTGAAGTGGTATTGAGAGTTGAGTGTTATCATATTGAGCTATAAAAATATATATATGTTCAAATTGAAAAATTCACTATATATGAAGTCTAAATGAAAAAAAAATACGGTACTGATTGAAAAAAATATAACGGTCAATTGAAAAACGTTCTTCATTTTAGAAGTCTGTATAAAATAGTATTTTTTGTGAGTAAACGTGTCAATGTCAAGTTTATCTTGTGGTTTCACATCCTTACTAAGTTTAGAGGCAATTTTTATTTTTTTCTGAGTAACTTTGAGTCAGAATTTGTGCCATATTATGTATAGTTTTCAATATAAATATCACATATGTGAAGTTACAGAATATTAATAATAATTGCAATGACATTGGACCATAGGAAACCAACCAGTCTTTTTGAACATAAAGCGCACTGTTTTCTCTTAATAAAATATTTTTTTATTACAATATAATTTTATTAACTTATGATGTTAGTTTGTAGATGGTATTGAACTCACGTCACATGGTCACATGGTCATGTTCACTTTCGCGACAGTCGACAGTCACCAATCAGTGGCGTTGTCACTTTCTTGTCAAGTCGAGTAGTCATATCATGTTATATGGGTATATGTAATAGGTACACATAACATATGTATGTTAATATGATCGGTTCTTTGTAAACTACAAAGTATCATCATCACCGAATCTTCTTTTCGTCTTGAATTTTAATTGTTTGGATTGCTACTTTTATTGATTTCTTACTAGGACATACGTTTTTTTCTGATAGAACTTTTGTATTATTATTCTTTTACTTTACATTTTTAAACCTAGTACATCTAATCCATGCTTCTAATCCAGTTTTTGTAAATTGTTCTGAATTAGCTATATAATTGATATTGTATTTCTATATAATTGATATTTTGGTTGCTTTTTTGGAAATTCTTATTTTTATTTGAATATCTACAAGACTATATACAAGAGTACAATTCAAATAATATAGTTTATTTTAAATTACACTGAGTTTTGAGCTGTGACACAAAGCCAACTGATAATACTGTCTAACCTGAGCTTGCATCTCACACCAAAAATAAAATAACAAAAAATATGTAAGTACATAGAAGTCATGACCCCGCATAATTACTGCTCATCTTCATTATTCATAAGTTACCGCAATGTTTGTCTTCTATACTCTTTTGTTTTAACTGAAGTACCCAATTATTGTGCGTCGTGTCGTAAAGTATAAGAATTTATTTAAGTTTCCTTGACAGACATTTTTATTATTATTTACCAGAAATAAAATGAATTATAGCCAGTAAATATTACGTAGTTTTCGATCTATGCTAAACCAAAATATAATTAATTGTGAATAAGATTGTATTTTTAAGTTTTTAAATCCTATACGTCTTGGTTTAGTCATTCTTTAAATTAATATATAAAAATAAATTGAAAATTACGTCATTAATATTGATTTTAGCCTCGTCTGAAACTAGACACCTGGGATCGGATTAAGACTAACTTTTTACATAATAAATTAAAAAGAAATCTATAAAAATAAAAATGATATAAGAAACAGACTTACCAAATAACATAGAAGCTTTTATAGTCATAAATCGTACAATAGATGGCCAATAATGTCGGCCAAGGCCTGCAGTTTCACAAACGTGAACATTAGACATTCGAAGCGTGTCTGTTCTGAGTCTCGTGTTCTTTTGGGAAGAAACAAAAGAATATGTGTCGTGTTGCCTAAAGCGGGGTAGCTCGGGGAGGTTAGGAAGGTCGCTGTCTATTGATGAGAAGCAGACGTGTTTGATGAGGTCATCGTACTCGTCGATGAACGATGTCAGATGTAGCTAGTTAGTCTGTAGATTATAAGATGTCTGGGTTGTGTTTTAGTATTTGAGAAAGAATAGAAATTTTGAAGGTATAATTCAAACGTGTATGTTTGAAATACGAGTATCATCAATATCTTTGATAATTTTTATAACAATAGTAGGTAATTATAAACAAGAAGTTCTGCTATGGATAGAATTCGACCAAATTATCAATATGTTCGATATTATGTAAGTTAATCTAAAGTAATTTGTAAAGGACCATAAATTGTACCAGAAAAGATTCAAGATCAAGTTGAGCAATCCAATGAAATACTTAGCAACTGACCTAGGTCTAAATGTTGAAATTTAAGGCATTCCAAAATCTAGACTTAGATTTAGACACTAGAATGCGCGTGCTTTGTTCTGCATAATAATGTTAGTTAATCTTGGTATAGTTGTGTAATAAATCGTGTTAAATTGAATTGAAGTAAACTTGAGTCAATTAATTAGTATGAATAGAACGCTCTTATTTGTACACATGGTTTTTTTTTGTCTAGATGTCCTCATAGCGCTTTTGTAAAAATGTACTCAAAGCCACATAATATGTATTAAAAAAATTGTCATGTTTTGGGAATTAATCTCAGTACCGTAACGTTTAGATCAAGACATTTTAATAATGATTTTTCAATGAAAGGGAGTAACAAATAGCAATAATCGCATTATTTTAAAATGTAATTTATAAAAGTTCGTTTTTAAAATTTGTATGTTTGTAAATTACAAAGTTGTCTGTAAATTGAAAATACAAAGTAATAACGCTCACACAGATAATCTTAACTTTAAAATTACTTTATACAGATATTGAATACGATCGAAATATATTGAGTATTATTTATAAATTATATGAGAGTCTAGAATGACTTTACTATGACGAATGACCATCATACATGTCAAGATCACTTTCTTTGTTCTCTTATAATCAAATCTGTCATTTTGACAGTGATATGACATTGACAGGAATCTTTGAGTAATCTCTTTATTCTTATTCTTAAAGTAAGTTACTTATAAATCTTATATGAGATATATGTGGCGGTTTTAGTTATGATTTAAAATAATACTGTTTTACGGATTGGTGTATTGTATTTTAAATAATGAATGGCCCTGAAATTTTATTACGTTTACTATAAATCTAATTAGCTTAAAAAATCTTATTTATTCATTGCATATTATGTTTAGATTGTCTGAATATGGGTGTGTTCAGTAAAAAATATTGCATTATACATAGTCAACTTATTACCTAAGATATTTTCTTTTTTCAATTTTTGTCTACCTACTATTTACAAACCGAAAATAAATTCCTTTGTAATCCTTACAACATAAAACACGTATAAATTACTTACATAACAGAACCAAGAACATTAATATATCGTCGACGAAGATGTACGACGCTCACGCACGTTTTGAGAACCACATTAACATAATCATGTGACAAAATGCCTACGAGGTCAAGGTTAAAATATATTTTATATTCATTTTAATTAAAACAGGAGTATGTCGCTTCAACGTGGCATTTTCCTTATAAGAAACAGTTAAGATCTTTACGACGGAATATGGGTTTTATAGCAATGTGTAGGACGCGGTTTTTAGTTATTATTTTTATCTTTATCTACACTCTTTATTTATTGGAATACATATGGTATTTATCTAATTAACAAGTTCATTAAGTATATATTATGGTAAATCTTCTATCGTTTATTAATCACCTTAAAAAAATAAAGACATAACTGGTTAAAGAATGAGCTCCTAAAGGCCTTTTCGCTTTAGGAGCTCATTCTTTTAACATTTCGGATGAAAAGGAGCTGATTCTAAATTCAACATGGATGAGTATCTAATTAAAATATTTTTGTACTAGACATACACTAAAGTACCGTCATGCCTGACTCCTACTGGGATATTTAGCCGACTATATAAAATTATTATTAATACAGTAAATAATATTTTATATACTTCATGTTGCAATCTGTTACAGGGCTTTACTCAGCAACCTTACCTAATTGCTCACTTAATTGCTACGAGGTATTTGTTAAATGTAATGTTTCGAAATGTTACGAATTGATAGCTGTTACTTATTTTATTTTATGGAAAGCGGATACGTTTATTTACCATTGATATTTTATAGCGATGTTATAGAGTTAGCAACAAATAAAATAAACTTAACCTTTGAATGTAGAACCGGTTAAGTTATTTGTGATTCATAACTTTAAATAATCATTAGGAAGTTGTTGGTTATTGGTGTTTAGTAAATTTTTGTGCTTATATAGGAAATATAAAGAATTTTAAACTATATTGGAAAAAATCAAATATCAATGTATACACATGTTCTATAATCTTATCTTTCTATAGCAGTAAACTTTCATCAAATGAAAAATATATGTGAGAAATGACGTTTTCTAAAATAAATCTTTACTGTCAACGTCAACTTCTGTTTTAAACATATATGTTTTAAATCTTGCTGGACAAAATGAAAGGAATTTATGTTGTAATTAACATCTTGTACACAAAATTAAATATGCAGCGAAAATACGTAATTACATAATATGTCAAAGTTTGCCCAATATACAATATCGATGGACGAGAACATTTGCATAAGATTCGTGTGATGAGCCGATGTCACGAGTCTATAATTTATATTCATTGTTTGGCTATGTCAGAATTATTGCATACTATGACCAAAAGTATGTAATCTATTGCCATTTGCCGGCGAAATCGATAGGTGATTACTTGTCGAAAGATTTACGATTCACTCACGATGTGGTGTATGACACAAGTTGGATCTTGCGATCTGGAAACGTTACCTATGTTTTTTTTTAAATAGGTAACTAAAAATTAAGAATATATAGTGTGTTTAATGTTGGCGTGTCAGAAGTTGGTGGTTAGTAAAAGTAGACTTCTAATACGTATTCCAATTTTCTACTTTTCTTAATCCTAAGGGTCATATATCTATCAGGAGCTGCAAACTACCTAGTGGGTCTACTGTGCCTATGAGACAGGAGATTTTTAGACAGTAACAGTCTGATACTCCCTCTTATCTCGCCAAGGCAGGAGAAGTAATTGATGATTTTCCCCCTTTAAAAAAAAGGGTCATCTAGCAAAATTCTAGGCTTAATTACTTTCAGATTGCACCAAATACGAAATATTATACCTTATATTCAGTAACATAAATATTCAATTGCATTTCTCGTATAACACACTTCCATTAACGTTGACTAGGTGTGAACAGTTGATGATATCATGACAAAATCATCTCTTCATAATAGTTATCTCACGAATAGTCACAGATACGCATATGTGTGGATTTTATTGACAAATATTATAATAGTAACCTTGTACTACACAATAATGTATCGTATATTATGTATTTTTAATAATTCATGGCATTGCTTAGTTGGTTCTATTCTTAACATAAACATTGGGCCTTTTATGCCCTGAAAGGAAAATCCCTTGTAACAAGGGGTGAGTCGAATAAGTGTCTTATTCCTGATAACATAGTGTTCACATTTGAAGTGTGAGCTGTAAGTGAGAGGTTGTTACTGTTTTTTATTCTATTAAGAAATTAAAAGCAGTTTAATGTCTGTCTAGCGTCTAGGATGTAGAAAAAAAAGTACTTTTAGAATTTCTCTTGTATTATATGTAAATGCGTTCATGAATACGGAGGATTAGAAAATAAATATAGCAACAATAGTACGGTACAGCTATTTAGAACTATTCTACGTACATACGACTATTTTAAGTTCCTAACAACACTTGCGTTCCTATAATTGCTTCGAAACACGTTATATGTTATAGTTACCAGCCAAATTGACGGCGATCGCTATCCATGACGTAACTAACGCAGTCCAACGTTAATCACGGAATTGTTCTTTTTTATATTGTTTCAACGCTTCGCGCACTTTCACGGTCATGAATGGTGCGTGGCGCGTTGACTTTCTTTCTGCGCAGGCGCACACAGGTGTTTGCCGCTCGCTCGATGACCGAGTGATGCAATGTCACCGTCTGTAATTATTTCGGCTAATCACAACGATGCGATGATATTTCGCGTAATCGATTGTATAATCGAGAATCGATTTTTTTGAGACGTTGTCTTTGAGTAATGGTGCGTGAATCGTTTACTTTTTTGTTGTTGTTTTGTGTGAAAATGAATGAATATTTAAATTGAATGCATTTAAAATAGATTACAAGTTCCGCGTCTATCATATTTTTGGATTCATTTAAAGTGGATCGAGATTCATCCACAGAAAATATGTCAAAGGTTACTTGAGTGTTTGTGTATCACATATTATCATACATGAAGCCTTTATTGAAAATTATAAAACGTTTATGACAAAAACTATTAATTATAATTATTTTACAAAATGCGTTAATTACATTAAACTGTGCAATAAAAGATTTCCTTCCGTTTCCCTTATTATTAAAATAATTAAAGTAATCAATAAGCGTATGTATGTAACGGAAGAAACGGTAAACATTAACAAAACTGTTATTACAAGAAAGAGCTCTTTTCAATAATTTGAACATTATTAATAAAAAAAGAAACCTTTGCAAAGGATATATTACTTTTTGCGAGTTTCCTATAACTGATTACAAGTTTAATTTAAGTTAATATACGCCTTATTAAAAAGGGAAATCTTTAGAAAATACTTATCTAATCATTTCGCGATTAGCTTCCTACAATTAAACGCAGAACATGTTCATTTATTGTCCCACTTATACCATCGAGCTTCATTTGTAAGTACTTTACAATCTTACAATCTATAGTTATGAGCCCTTATGGCTTGAAATCAATCGCGTAATCTCAAACAATTACGAGAGTAAGCCATACTTAATAAATAGCTGTAAAATTCGTACTTATGTATTTATAACTAGTTTTTAATTTTATTACAAACTCAATAAAATAGATTTACGCAAAATAAATAGATGAGTAAACGACATTTACTCATACTTACAACATAATTCATATTATCACTTGTGAACTCGACAGTACTTGACTGAGATGACCTGTTAAGTGCTAATGAGAGGTACTGTCGCGCACACAATCGTGTTTGTTTGTTTAGCCGTGTCGTCTAGTTGTGATCGTTTAAGATAGCGTTCTTCACTTAAGATGGTATGCGTATGACGTCAATTATGGGTCAAGTTGAAATTGCGACTATTGTTGAGATTTTGGGTTCGTTGCCGATTTGGTGTATTTGTTAGTATAATTTTGGTAAATCTGCCTTTCTGAAACTTATCTCTTTAAGAACAAACAATGTTTTTGTAAGTTTGACTTTTTTGAGCATGCTATCCAGCGGGGATTTGGATTGGGATGTAAATTTAAATAGTCCATTAATTTATTATCGAGTTTGATTGCTGTTATTTAGTGTGTTTAAGGAACCCTGTATCGTACTGTACCATAAGTACCTAATAGTCCAAAGGTTTCTTCATATTTATTTCCTTGTTTAGTTTCGTAGAAATTTATTTGATGTAGATAGCAAAAACGTGTCTTTATGATTTGGCACATATCCTCTAATTACATCCACGGCATAAGAAGTATCAAGTGTTGTCCAATGATACGCCTTTTAACATTGATGCTCATTATATTCAACCAAGTGTTGATTATTTAGTTTTTTCCTTCAAAAAACATCAATAGGAAGTATTTAATTAATTGTGGCATATTTCAATAGAATTCAAATCTTCTCAATTATACTAATGATTGAGGAATAAAATATACTTTTTGTAGTTTATCAAAAAATGTGCGTTTGGGAACGATCCGAGTTTCCGCTATCAAATAAAAGATGTTTTAATTGAACAACCACAGGTTGTGACCGCCAAGGTTTTATTAAATGTCAGGTTAAATGAGACGTGATATCAGGTTCAAGTACTTAATCATATTTCACGCGATTTTACTTAAAGAAGATTAATTTAGAGGCCGCAGCCATTCGTGTAATTGTAACAACACAACAGATGAGCTTGTGGTTTTGAGTTAAACTGTGATGTCTTTGGAATCAAAATATACGATAAAATCAAAAAATTGTTACTTCTATAGTCTTTCCGTAGTGTGTGGGTTTGAAAAGCATAATAACATAACAAATATGGAAAAATATTAACTGTGAACACCTACATTAGCTCATGGATTCGGCTCAGTCCAAGTTCCAAGTTTGTGTTTAGAAAAATAGCTACAGAAAATAATTTTACAAGAAAGAAGACAATACGTGATAATCTCTAAGCTATTCCATTCATATAATCCAAGCTTTAACATTATATTATGATTATGACTTTAAGCATAATTGCTAAGTCAGTGAGAAATCGAGTTTGCCATACACTCTTACAGTCATGTAGCGGTGAAATGACCACTTTCGCATTTCTCGAACCCGCGTAACCTTACGTAATAAGATGACATCTAATTACTCACTGCGCCAACAGTGTTGGATGAGTTATTTGTTTATTGAGAAATGACTCGTGTGTCTACTAAGTAAGAGCTGTTACTAAGCTAGAAGTTGAGATAATGATTCGAGCATAATGCGATTAAACTTTTCGATTAGAGGGTTTTGGGAAAGTATATGTTCGGGCAATTTCTAGAAGGACATGTACCTGTCGTTTAAAAAAAAACTTTGTTTGTGTTTTAGTGATCCGCATTTTAAAGTTAAACGTGTTTAGTTTACGAGGTAAACATATGTGCATATTCAGTATGAGACGTAGTTGCTAGGAGAAGTTCAAATCAACACAATTTTCTGTAAATACCAAATGTTGGATATTTTAACGAGGTGTGAATTTATGACAAATAAAAAAATCAAATGTCAATCATCACATCACAGACAATCAAAGTATCAATACATAAATAACGGAAAAATATATTGATTTAAAGTTTTCAATTTACGATGTAATTAACTTCAATAAACTGTAAATCAAATAGGATTGCCATATAAATTATATGCATATTGATTGAATTTTTATATCGGTCAATTCAAACTGCAACGTTTTAATTAAAATTCTGATACTATTTCAAATGTCGACGCATCTTTTAGTGATTATAAAATCAATAACTTCAATTTGTTTATTTTTTAACCCATTAACCGCCAAAATAAAACTAAAAAATATATTAATATGAATTGTTTATTTTATCACTGCGTAGACATAAAATAAACTATAAATCAACATAAAAATCGAAAATTATAATTTGGGTCCGTTTTAAGGGGGTGTACCCAACTGAGTACAGCGGCGTATTATGTGTGAAAAAATTCAAAATATTTTTTTTCTACACACAATGTTTTTAGACATTTTTTACTACGCCACCTTCTTCCTCATCTGTGACAACGCTTTTTTTTGAGGGGGAAAATCATCCAATTACTTCTCCCGCCTCGGATGAGGCGAGAGGGAGTGTCAAACTCTTACAGAACAAAAACCACCCTGTTCCTACTCCTGCTTTTCGAGCCGGAGCCCCGGCAAACCCGCTAGGTAGTCCGCAGCTCCGGATCAGGCATCAGCCCTACTGGGCCCCATCTGTGGTGGTTTTAGTCTGTTTTAGTGTAATGGCTCTTTGAGGCGCGCGCAGAACGCGACGCGCTGCACGCACGGGTCTAGTTCTGGTCGGGCAGCGGGCTATCCTTGCTCACAGTCCGCAGACCTGAACTTACGGTGGCCGAAGATCGTCCCGCGATCCCCGACTCCCGGAGTGTCTCTCGCGACGGCTGGGGCATGAGGAGGTTAGTTCTCTCACGCGCCCCGCCTCCTCCTTAGCTAGCATGACTGCTTCGCAAAAGGAGGAGACGCCATCCCAGTCCCCCTCGCTCCGCACCATGGTTTGAACCAATCCCGGACGCGAGAGGTCGCCGTCGCCGACCACATCCTTGAGGATACGTCGGTGCTCAGCCCATGCAGAGCACACCGCCACCGTATGCTCCACCGTGTCCTCTGGGCGGTCCTCACAGTGATATCTGTGACAATGCTGGTGCTGGTGGTATGACAGCAAAGTCGCATCCGGAATCACTGTCACTATATTCTAAATTATTATTAACTGCTTCCTCTATCCCGCTGTAATGATCAGAAACGTTAAATCGTTTCGAAATCATTATCACACAAATCTGAAACAAAAGATAATCGTTATACAGATTCGGCCGCTGTACCCAATTAGGTACAGTACGGTTCCATGCTCAATTACAATGTAAATATATGAAACAAAATATTTATTTAGTATTTCATTTAAAAATCATTCTATGTACTATAAAAACAATAAATAAAATATAACATTTTCTTTACGCTAAACTTAAAAAAAAATATTATTCAGTACTTACCTCTATGTACAATGATAGTACGATTTTCAAATCCTCACAGATACAGATTTCAAAAATTTTATCGGCATAAACTGTAATTATTTCGAAGTACTGTTCCTATTGACCACTACAACGAGCAGTAACAGCAGCAATAAGTAAAAATAATTACAACTTTTGTCAATTGTTTCACTGTACCCAATCAGGTACAGAGGCGCCATATGGGTTAATAAGATTATATTTTTGTTGGAATTTGGATTTATATTGATAGCGTCGATGAGTCATTTAAAGGCTAAGGTTATTGTTTAATTTGTTCTCAATTAAAAGCCTAATAACTTGATTATACTTCCTGACTAATTAAACTCCCAAATAGGTATTATGTAAAACAAAACCATATACATGCGTGTAGTATGCACCTAGTGCCTGAATATTAGAACACGTTGATTTCGTAGGCTAAAGCTTAATAATCCGGAGCTGCAGACTACCTAGCGGGTTTACCGGGGTTCCGGCTCGACAAGCAGGAGTAGGAACGGGGTGGTTTTTAGTCAGTAAGATTCTGACACTCCCTCTCGCTTAGCCCAAGCCAAGAGAAGTTATTGGAGGATTTTCCTCAAAAATAAGAGATACTTGTATGACCATTCACATGAATGTGATGGAAGTCAAAGAAGTCATATAAGGACTATGTGACATTTAGTCGCTTCTTCCTACTTTTAGGACAAAGGCATGCTGTCTATATATGTGCCTAGGTATTAATATAACAGACTAGACTAGTTTCCTTCACTACTTTCTTTGTTCTCAAGTTCCCAGGGAGTAAGCAGTAACATTCAAAGTATCAATCAAGATGCTTCTTATGGTATTATGTATACATTGCACTTCCTATATTGTGCAATACTTACACAAGTAATTAGTACCGAGCAATGTATGTTCCGTTCAATGAAGGAAAGAAAGTGTCGTTTGGTTCTCAGGAAGGAAACATTTCGCTGCCGTTTTGTTAATTTATGCACATATTCGTTGTATACAATTGACTTGTGTGTATTTATACTTATAATTGAGTGGGTACATTAATTTTGTTCAATGAATGGACTTGGAGGAAGAAATGCGTTTTATTGGTAGGCTGTGTTGAGTGTCGCTGTTAAAATATTGTTAGAAGTATTAATAAAATTCTTGAAACAATTTATGTGCAATTTCTTTATAGTGAAAATGCCTGTTGTTTACGTAATTGTGGAAGGAAAATGAAGACATATTTTACATTTATTTAATTCACAGTCTAATAAAATATTGAATTGACTAAAGCCAGTATAGTTCAGTAATTTTACATTCTGAAGCAGAAGCAAACAATGCTTTCGAAAACATTTTTAACATAAACTTTTGTCATCAGACAGTTAAATAGTTTAAAAGCAAAATCCAAAGACACCTTGTCTTTACCTTTGGCCTAATAAAATAATATCAGTTTTCTATACTAGAAACTGAAATGTTTATAACCCGTGGGTACACAACTATTCAAGTTAATGTTAGAACAATGCCGATAGAGATCGGAGAACACTAAAATGCATACAAGTGTTTATAAAAAGCGTTTAATTAATTATGAATTATGGCTACATAGGAATATTGTCGCGTGATATATGTACGAGTATCAATGACTTTGTAGTCATTTCACAGCTATTGTTATTGAGATATGTCTTGATTTTGTTTATCTCTGCCTATCCTTTTATTCCCGGAAACAAGGCTTGCGTTGTGTGAGTGAGGTTACCGGAGGCCCAATTACCCCCTTCCTAATCGTCCCAATCCCCGATTCCTTAACAACCCTTAAATTCCTAACCTCCAAAAGGTCGGCAACGCACTTGTAACGCCTCTGGTGTTTCGGGTGTCCATGGTGGCGATTGCTTACTATCAGGTGATCCGTCTGCTCGGTTACCTTCTTATACCATAAAAAATATATACGTATATTATAACATACAGTATTATTATGTGAATATAGATTTCAACACATTTTCTCTATTAACATAATGTCGATGGCTGATCCATGTTTCGATATTGAGGACAGTTGCGGTTAAATTGTATAGAGATATGCAACGTCTTATTTTATATGATAAATACATAAATATTTTGCACAGCTATTTTGAATAAGTGACCTTAAATTCAGTTAATTAAGGTATATTTTTAACTAAATTCACACGCGTACCATATATATTGCACTCCTGTAAAAAAATTGTAATTAAAAATGTCACTGCTCTTATATTCTAAACTTTCAAAAGAGCCTGCTTTGCCAATTTTTGTGATGAGTCAACTTAGTGACTGACTGTTTTTAATTTAAATACCTTGGTCTTGAACTTTGATAAAATTTATAGTTAAAATGCGGTTATAAACTAATAACAACTAACTATATCTATTATATTATTATAGGTTAGACTATCTTGACACATCCTAATTTTAAGATGAAATTCAATTAATTATATTCTCTGTCTTATGAAATATTTCACAAAGAAATGCACCTTGCGTCAATGATAGCAAGCTATGAAGAAATAAACAACACACACATATACAAACATTATACGTGTATAAGTGTGATGTTAGTGTAGTGTGCCTGTGTGTGTGTCGTTGCGTTTTCACCTTGTTGCAAACTGGAAGTGTAGAGGTAATATTATAAGTGTGATATTTGTAGATGTTTTTTTACGAATAATTAAGTCTTTTTAATAGTAGGAGTTTTATTGATATTGCAATACTACTTAGATGTTGGACTGAAATTAAAAAGATGACAAAATATTTGAGTAATACGAAAAATTGCCTTGACTCTCTAAATGTTTTCTTTTTTATGGGATAAGCCGGTAAACTAGCAGACGGATCACCTGATGGTAAGCAGCCGCCGCCCAGGGACACCCGAAACACCAGAGGCGTTACAAGTGCGTTGCATGTCATTTCATTTCGTATCACTCCGGTCGAGCCGACCCATTCGTGCCGAAGCATGGCTCTCCCACACTTATTCTTTGTCAGAAAGTCTCTTTTATTAGAAAGTAATATTTTCAGTACCTACTTATGATAATTAACTCACTATATAAATAGAGATACAACTTTCTTTGCTAAAATAAAAGCATAATCATTAATTTAAATTCCATTGCAAATGCTAAAACGTATAATATTATTGTAATAGGGTGATAACTTATCACTTTTCGCCTAAGAAGGCTAACCTTAAAGATTTATTTAATGTTGCTAAGTATATACTTAAACACCACATTTATACATAGAATATTTATTTGCATTGACGGTTAAGGTTATCCACTAAGGAGATAATGTATGCTAATATCATAGTAGTGAGTAGTACTAGGAGTTGCTTTAAACGGTACAATATAAAGAAGTATAAATAGTTTTAAGTAGGTACCTATATTGAATTTTATCTTACTCTGTTTACACCATGACATAATAGGAGTGCCGTATTAGCTTACCATTTTCTCAATTCGAGTCAATGTGACTGCACGGTTGGTGCGGAGACTGTTAGGGTCTGGGTGTCATGTGTGAACCTGTAAGTTTGTAAACGCATCTACGACAGGAGAAAACCCTAGTGTGACCGATACTTGAAGATTCTTACCTCAGGTCTTATCTTTATACCCAGTTCTTGTATTATAATTTCATACAACAAATCAAAACAATACATTCCACCAATAAGGATTAGCAATAAAACTCACGACACAAAACTACACAGAGTCCGAATTAACACATTGTAAAACTGGCTACAATACGAAAAAATCCCAACATTCACACGTCGTCAGATGTCGACAAAATCCAAGGCCATTTTGTTCATCGCTTTTGATTACAGATCACAGGTCACTATCGGATGAGCTTGCTAATCGATTGATTTATAGCCGATTGCCGATTGCCGATACGGTTGTGTCACACGAACACACTAGTGCAATAATTTAAAGAAATAATATGCAAATTCATAATTAAATGAATCTAGTTTCATGTTAATGCGTTCGTTTCTGTAATTTATTTGAGACCTATGAACTGTGATCGAAAATAACTTTGTTTTGATTAAAGGTCGTGGAAATTAGTTGGTTTTGTATTAATTTGGAAAAAATGTGGTGTTAATGTTAACACTATATTTCTTCCATTGACAAAGAGATGATACGAAGTTTACCAAGACAGCAGTAGCTACTAATGGATATTTATCATTATCAGTAATAAGGTAGATGATTAATTTTTATTTTAATATCCGTCTTGTAGATTATTTTAGAATATTACACACGTATTTTTCATTTTCTTACGGAAACAAATACTTTTGAAGATATATCGTTTTGAAATATCGTGTGACGTCACTTTTAGATACATTTTATACGTGTGTGTGTCGCCAAAATATATTCTATTAATATGAATTTGTATTATGTTTGTGTAAATCTATATAGAAATACTCCTTTCTACCTACAAGTTTTTCAAACAACTTATTATGAAACAGTTCTATGGCTATGGCGATGCCACTCATCACATCTGTCTCCGGGTACAGTCGCTAAGGAGGCAGGAACGTTCACTACATACAAAATATATAGGTGCGGCTTCTCTTCCTGGATTAGACCTTTTTCTTGGTTTTTAAATTTACACCTTCCATCAGGTTGGGTTAGAAAGTTGCTTTATAAAGGAACTGTACAACTAAAGTTTTAAATATGTAAAAATATAACCATCTAATAATAGCTTAATCTGACTGATACTCATGTTTGTTTGTCACATCTCATACAAATTAAATCACACAGTTAAATGTCAAATAGGTTTAAAATTAGTTTTTATGTAGACGAATAATAGTTGTGTCAATGTCATAATCAAATATATTAAAGAATACATTATTATTTAATTGAAAATTAATAATGTTGTATTGTGAGTAGTAAAGCCAGTTCTAATACTAGTAATATCACACCATTTATTCATCCAAAGGGTTGGTTATGTTGCTACTTTTTTAATGTAACTTTAAGTTAGTAATGTTTCTCGTTATTAGAAGTGAGCCTTTTGCCTTAGAGACATTGTATACATAAATGCGACGGATACGTCACGGTTGCGGCATGGCGTTCTTTGCTTGGGAAACAAAAGAAAAAGGTGTAAGCGCGCCGACAACGCACGGGCCGCGCACTGACAACCTTTTTGATTGACGTCAGGAAATATATCATACGAGATAAGATTTAATGTTCAAATTTAAATGACAAGTTTATTACTAGGTTCGGGACGCCAACGTGTGTTATGCCCTTTATATAAGACTACTATCCAATAGTTCTCTATAGCAAAATGGGAAACGAAATCCAACAGGCCTATCCCTAATCCAAGAATGAATTTCTTCTTTGTGTTTGTTTAATATTATAGTTTTATAGAACAAACTAAAAATTGCTTTCTTACGTCTCGTGTGGATGCTTCCTTAGGACAAAAGAAGATCACCTCGTTCTATTGAAGGTCTTCCACAAAAAAAAACAAGTTTCATGAATACATAGAAATACTCGTATAAGATATTATTCGAAGAATTGGAAATTGTACAAAGTGTACTGTTATTTAAAAACCGGTTGAGTGATCGACCGATCAGATTTATAAGTCAGCTGTTAGTAAAATATATTACATTGCTTTCTTTTTACGATCGTAAACTGAAGACAATCAACTCTTATTATGGTAAGCGTAAGATTGATTTTCCAACGACAATGTGGTTTAGAAAAATACTTTATGAACTTTCCTTGTGTTAGAAAATCTTTAGGCGTGTTAATGTGTGATGTCACGTAGGTTTTTTTTAACTACCTATGAGTAAAATATTGAGTGAGTTTGCTTTAAGTAACATCATTTGATTTACTTTAAGTTACTGATACTTGAATAAAATGTAACACAGCGGGGCTCCGGTTCGAAGAGCAGGAGTAGGAACGGGGTGCTTATTAGTCAGTAAGAGTCTGACACTCCCTCTCGACTCACTCAAGGCGATAGAAGGATGATTTGCGCCCCTTAAAAAAGTCTTTGTAAAAAATGTTTGTCTTGAACGAATAAATCTGACATATTTAATTATTTCTGCAAACAATTTTGATCACAATAACAATATCCTTACCCATTTCCTATTTATTTTCCTTCACGATATAAATCTGTGAATGTAAGTAAAACTATGTATAATGAAATGGAGGCTTATCTCGTTCGAGTACCAAGTGCACTATAATTAGTCACTCTTACGGCAGCCTATTGAGATTTCTAGTACATAGCTCTTACTACCTTGTTTGTCAGTTTTCATTTCTAACTAATAGTTAGAGTAGTATTGATTATACCTAGTAGTAACTAGCGGATGTTAGGACTAGGGAAGTTGTGGGTGCTTTTAGGTGTACATAACAGGTAATCAATGCTTCTGTGACGTGTGGTGATTTGTGGACAAATCTTTCATATTTATTCATAAACATGCCTCTGCGTTCAAATGTAAATAATGCTATGCTATAGTACTCAGGAGTAGATCTTGTAATCAGTCATGAGTTAATATGGAGTTTATAAAATACTAAGAAAAACGTGGCCTACCACCCAAGGTACAGCAACCATCACGAATGTATCATCACAAAAGAAATAAAAGCCTTCATCTACGCAACAGTAAAAGAGTTAATGAACCACATTGGCCAACCGCCCCACTTACAGTAAGACATCATCAATTAGACCGCTCCCACTAACCTTACCGCTTTGTTTCTCACTACTCGCGAATCTATGCAATTTGTTCTCTTCTCACGATGATGACGAAGGAGTCTTAATAGTAGAATTAGGAATAAGGCAAGACTGAATAAAAGAAAATGTAGTTAAGATATTGTATGAAACGAACTGAGTTTTGTTGTTTCACATAAAGTCAGCGAATAGAGAAAATATTCGGTACTTAAAATCTTTAAGAACATTATTTGAAATCTTAAGACTTTGATAATTTTTTTTTTTTTTTTTGAATATCATTTAATTCCTTTTGTCGCCTTGGACGAGATGAGACGGAGTGTCAGACTCTTACTGACTAAAAACCTCCCCGTTCCTACTCCTGCTTTTCGAACCGGGAGCCCCGGTAACCCGCTAGGCAGCCAGCAGAATATGATGTACACTATGACTTAAACTAGCCCTTAACGAGAAAATTCTGTTCTTGAGTTGTTCCCATATTTAAAATATCGGCATCAAATTATACGCCATTTATCTTAGTTTAACGTTTAAGAGAATTATTATTCTCCTTGTTGTTGTGTTCAGCTGTGATTCAATTTGTAGGCGTATAATTGGCTAATCCTTTTAGAACATAATCGATTTGTACGTAGTCTAAGAGTTAGTTGTTTAAGATTGGATTTACTGTAATGATTACTAATTAGTATAATGTAATCATGGGTGCTTAGTCCCATTCTACAATTTGTAATAGAAGGACAAAATCAGTTCAACAACTACTTTTGAACTAATCATCTATTGCATCCATTTGCCCAGGACTTTCTGATAATATTCTAAATCGAATTTGAAGTCGTGACGTGATTTACAAATAAGATTAAATCCACTTACACGACATAGATATACACATATATTATTTTAAACCTCTAGGTAATGAAAAGACCAGATATACACATATATTATTTTAAACCTCTAGGTAATGATTAGACCACACTACCACAGCTACCAACTTGGTACTTGGTACTTGGCAAATAGATCGCAACATGATTACATTTAGTACCTACTTAAGATAACCACTGCAAATAACAAGATGGTTGCAAAAACCACAAGTTGTATGTACTTGTAGAAGTATCTACTTCTTTTGGAGCACGTGCTAAAGATTCCATTTTTTAATATCTTTCACATTTTAATTAATACATCTGTACCAGCTTAAATGCGAAATAATTAGTACGTATTATTATGCACTATGATCATTGTTATTTTACCTTATGATCCAATAATGCCCTTAATATTTATGCGTAACATTTTAAACAGCAATCGGGACCACCTTGTGGTAAGTATAAGGACGATGAACAAAGCACAATAGACAAGTTAAATCGAAAGACCTATTAAACATAAAAAAGGCAAATATGATTATTGTACTTATTGAAACTTGACATACAAATTTCTTATAACCAATCTTCCTAATCCCCGATTCCCCAACAACCCTTAAATTCCTAACCGGCAACGCACTTGTAACGCCTCTGGTGTTTCGGGGCGGCGGCGATTGCTTACCATCAGATGCTCCGTCTGCTCGTTTACCGGCTTATACCATAAAAAAGTCGCATAACTCATAGATTGCACTTTCTTAATAAATAAAAAACAATAGACGAACAGTGTTATTTCAAAAACATCTTATGTGACTTATTTAAAACTTTCTAATAACGACCTTTTGTTTTTGTTACAGGTAAATACTTCCCTGATCGCGGTGTCGTGAGAGAAAATTAAAAAAGAATAAACTTTTGAATGGGGGAAAAGAAAATTTCGTAAACTTTCGTATTGTCATCTTAGTTAAGTGATAAGTATGTATTATTATTTACTTTGATTCTTATTTCTCAGGGTAGAAAGTTCTTATTGTATTTTCAACGTAATTCCTGTATTTATTTGCACCTGTTATTTGTTTGTTATTATATTTTTTATCGAGAGGAAATCTCGGCAATATCAAATTACCCAGGTACAAGTTTCAAACCAATCATGGTAGTTAATGCAAATGCCTTCTTTATGAAATAAGGGAATTTGGCCTAGCAGTGGGCCAATTACAGGCTGATATTAAGTAAAGATTTCTACATTTACAGTATATCCATCACCAGCTATGTAACAGTTGTATTTAGGATGATGAAGAGTTCCTCTGTGACTCGAAACAAGTTGAGCTTTTTTCCATTAATTTCCGATAGTTATTATAAAAACATACCGGATCAACCGAGTTATATCTGTCGACTCCTCAGTACTTGTGGCAATTCGGCCAATGGAGCTTGCTATTCAACATCATGCCCAGTATTTGCACACAGACGGCCAATGAGGCATGCATTACATAAATGCCCTTTGCAACATGTGGTAACTGATCATAGGGTTATTCGAGGTTAAAGTTCGTGACACTGGCCAAGAAATACACTGCAACAATGTATACTTATAATTGATATTTGAAGCAATCAATCAATTCGGCTCTTGACTTGCAATAGGTTGAATGTTTTAGGCCCGCAAAAATTGGGCCGAGGCCACTTGATTAATAAAAAAAGATGATCATAACGTGAAATAGAGAAGTAATACGCTACGCCTACGCACATTGCTCTTGAATGAGAGACCCGTTGTGACTTGAAATTAGTAGAGCTTTCTCAATAATTTTCCATTAATTTAAACAGAATTAATAATTGTGTGTAACAAGTTTCGTTCCTAATCAGTAAATTAATGAACTATGAAAAGCACTTAATTATGAGCCAGGAAATCTCTCCCATCATCATAATCGTCGTCAAAGAAAATGACATACAACATTACATAGTTTTACCTTATAACCCATAAATAATGAAAAAAAAAAACGATTTAGCTGGCGCACACGCATTTCCCACGTCATTCACACGCGTCCAAACTACAATGGCTTACAAACCTAGTGTTTTGAAACAGATGAACGTTTTCCCAACCCAAAGGTTAATAGTTCTTTAAGATTATCATTTAATAACACCTTATGTTATTACGTTAGATGCAATTAAGGAAGATGTACACGAGTTCACATCAAGCTGTACGAAACCAGTATAGGTTGGCCCTTGAATGTGACCAAAGTTCATAAAAAGCGAGACCAAGATAAACTGGTTTTGTGTGGCTTGATGTGTGCACTGTTTAGTAGGTTATTTATAAATAAATTGATATTTTGTAAGTGATCGTAAGTGAGGTTGCGCGATTTGAAAGAAAATTGGCGAACGCTAATGTCTCGTTCGATGGCGGCGGTGATTGGTGACATGTGATTTATGATTAGAATGGCCGGTATACTAGTCTATACAACGTTTTTTTTTATAATTACTATCATGAGACATACTAAATTAACTTAAAATCACGGTTTACTCACGTAAATTAATGGAGAACAGCTCTACTAGTTTCGAGTCACAAAGGGACTCTTCATCATGAGCAGCTTAACTCGAAACTACTAGAGCTTTTCTCTATATAAAGTTAAAAAAAACTATAGTTGATATTCTTGGCAAGAAGATCTGCTCTGAGGTCATGTGTCTCCATACAACCTAATCAATATCTTTGACGTTCGTAACTGTACCGTAAAAACGTATTATTTTTAATCCTTTAATCACACAGTTAAGTATCAATTACTGAGACCCTAGCACGCGGCTACAAAATAAAAAAATATATAACTATCTACAACAAATAAGGAGGAGCAATCGTGTGAATAGAACGAAAAAATCTTTCATGGTGTCTGTCGCAGCAATATGATATGAGCGGCAGGGATACGTATGTGTCGCATATATGTATATGTATATATGCAACACAGGCGATTAAAGGTTAAAGGACTTCAACACATTACACAATCTATACATTATTTTGATATTTATGGAGTGTGATAATATCAATTTCCTAATAAAACCTAACCAATACAATATAGAAACCAAAAACCAATAAAAATATATCTCTGTCTGCTCTTTCGATAAAAATAGTATGATATCATGTTTAAAAGTCAAATTAATAGATTTATTAAAACCATTAATTCAATCCTACGTCATTTGCTAAGTATAAACATGGCTTTTAATACGGTATTTTTCGCAAAATAACTTAAGACATAATATATTAATGTTATATTATAAATAAACTTAAGTAAATACATAAATAACTTACTAAACAGCATTTAACTTTCGATCTCAACTTTCATGTAAATTCGGAAGGTCAATGCCATATCGGTTTCAATATTAAAATAAACTGAATTATCATTTTTATATAAGAACTTTACCGGTTTTTATTGTATTGGAAATTTCTTCTAATTGACTGTCTTGTGGTCAGTTCCACTGCTATACGAAGGTCATGGGCTTTCTTTATACGTGGGTTAATATTATAGCTTCTACCAATAGCTTAACCCGTACTCCCGTGTGAAAAAAAAACCAGCCTAATTTGTTATTCCAGACTATATTTTATAGACTATACTATATACCACACTATAGACTATGGTCTGGAATAACAAATTTAGGTTAAATAGGCTGGTTTTCATTATAATGTATCCTTGTTCCAACTTTCATCTCGATCCCTTCAGACGTTTTGACATGATTGAGTAACAAACATACACACAAACACACATACTCACAGCATTCATAGTATAAATGTTGGTTATTTTTCATGGAATTTACTAATATATTAAGAAATATGTTGTCTATGTTCACATCTTAATGCAGTTAAACCACAAGTCTACGGCAATAATTTCTAAAAACAAATTAAAAGAAATGCCCATAAACAAAACAAATAATTATTATGTGTAGTTTTCAGTAATCTGTAGTCATCTTTATGTCACATAATATCACATTAAGTATGTTTAAAACTAACTAAGACTTTCTTAGGAAATGCTAATTAAAAGGTCGGTAACCTTTCTTCATAGTTACAACTTCATCTGGTCACAGTCGCTGTGAATGTTTTAAATGGCTTTCTTAATGTAAAGTTGTTTATAAACTTAAAATAACATATTATGCACTTGAGTATTTTAACGGAAAATCTCCACCTTGAAATATTTTAATTGTTAAAATTGACGTCAGATATTTTTGTCAATAAAATACCCAAATGCAGTAAAGGAAAACAGTATGAAATGATCATTGTTAAAAATAAACAGTGATGTCAAAGGCCGGTAGGGTAAAACTAGACACTAATTTTTGTTATCTCTTTAATTACTGACGAATTTTCTTTACGTTGAACGAAATCGAAACGAGACATCGTTTGCTCGTTTAGTAACCTTAGTAAGAGTTTGCATTTATTCAAACGTGATGTAAAGATTCGTTGATTCAATAATTGAAGCTGGACAATCAGAGCGTCGAACTCGGTGCAAGCCAGATGATCCATCTCTTCGTTTATCGCCCTATCCCGTCAAAAACCTACAGACCTATACTACCTTCAAAAACACTTAGTACACTCCTGGTCCCTGGTATCTAACGCAATTTCAATAATACGTACCTTCGAGTTCCCTTTCATACTAGTACTGGTTACCAGTGACTGAGAAGGGGTAATCATAAATCATTTTGCAACAGATCGTTGCTACTCGTGTTAACACCATGTTCTAGACATGTATTACCTACTACGTTCCTACTTACTTACTGTCTGTAGTTAAGTTGTAAGTGTAAGGAGATTGCGATGAGTTGATCTATTAACTAATAGAGAAAGCTATCTGTATGTCGTTTATAAATACATTTGTCACTTATAGGTGAAATAAAACCACCACCTGTAGTTAATTTTCTTTTTGTTTCAATTGGGATTCATACCTGTAACGTATTGTATTGTCGAATCATTGTATTAAACAAGCATTATCTTATTAATCGACTTCAAAGATGGAAGGAGGTTCTTACTTATTTAGTTAAAAGAAAATTACCGTAATAGCACCTCTGCCTTCGGAGATAAAAAGTGACGTTGTCTGTGTTAATGATAAGACCTATGATGGCTTTTCTTAACATTCTTTGTCCAAATGAGAGACCAATTCTTCTATAGATAGGTTAAATACTAGGGTTGATCAATCTGGCCAGCCCTTTTCAATTCTTTTGAAACACTTAAAGTAAAGTCTAAAGTATGTCTGAATTAAGCTTATGCCTTGCACCGGTATGTCGTAAGTAAGTAACCTATAAAGCCACAAGAACTAGCTAACAGCTATACATTATCACAAATTGAGCTCAAATGTATGATCACATTGGTACATGTGTCTACACATAGAGCTATACAAAACCATTTTATCCTGATCTCGCTTTGTGTGATCTTTCCGCAATATGGACGGTCAGCTTATATTGGATTTGTATAGCTTGTACTACATAATTATTTTCTGATTCAAACAAAATTGCTCATAATTTCCCTTTACTTAAAGTTTAATTAAATTTCAGTATATTAATGTTACTCTAATCATATAGTTAATTACTAATTGATTGTGTAATCTTCAAGTATTAGATTCCAATGCTATTTTACATTAGTAGGTTAATTTGTTATATTATAATTTATGTTTAATGAATATGAAGTAAGTTAATAATGGAGTCAATGTTAATGTCTTTATTTTATGAACTTGAATACTAACGTCCTTTTAAAATTATAATACAAATGAGGATTGTTACCAAGCACCTTAAAATTAATATGGCGAGCTCTTTTCATCGAAGTAATAAAATCCCTAGATAGTAATTTTTGGAGAGTACTCCGGTAGTAAAGAACATCATAAAACATCTATTGCAAAGCGAAAGAACCTTTCCAATCACCGATTCCCCAAAAATCTTTAAATTCCTAACCCCTAAAAGGCCGGCAACGCACTCGCAACGCGTCTGGTGTTTCAAGTGTCCATGGGCGGCGGCGGTTGCCTACCATCAGATGATCCGTCTGCTCATTTACCGGCTTGTACAATAAAAAAAGAAAGCTAAAGAAATACGCATTCACATTTTAATAAATAATTCGATTAAAAGCTTCGATATTGAAATCACCCATCAACACACAAGCAACTTTACATAAATTGCTTAAAATTCAAAACAGTAATAGCGATAATGGAAAATGCAACTCCTATGCAATACTCACACAATTTAATTAGGATTCACTACAAGAAGCTATTAAGTAACATTCTGAATCACACTGGTTCGTCTTCTACACTCATTCAAGGATGTGTCACGTATTTAGTTGCTTAGTTGCGCAACTGTTGCGACACAGTCGCACCTTGAGCGTAGTTTGTGACGTGGAAATGGCTCATGGCGAGATGTAGGTAATAGGAATTGTAGTATAAGTTCATAGTAGGGCTTCATACTACGATCAGTGGGTGAAGGATGGGTCATCTATATACATATTATGAATATTATTTTTTTTGAGGGGGGAAAATCATCCAATGACTTCTCTCGCCTTGGGCAAGACGGGAGGGATGTCAGACTCTTATTGGCTAAAAACCGTTCCTACTCCTGCTTTTCGAGCCGGAGCCCCGGTAAACCCGCTAGATAATCCGCAGCTCCGGATCAGACATCAGCCCTACTGGGCCCCATCTATTATGAGTATACGTACATATGGTAAATGTCATGGAACTGTAAAGATTAATGGCTATTGGCTATAGAAAAACTTTATTGTGCAAACCATATTTTTATATTTTTTTTCTAAATGTTAATTTCGTGATAGCTTAGAGGTTAAGAGGCCCACTTTAAAACCCAAAGCTAATAAAATATGACATTAAAATGTATACACGTCCATTACAAGAATTCAAAAGACCTCCTTCCTGACTTCGTTACATTCACCAAACACAATTTTTCCCAGCACAACATAACATAACAACAGGAAAAACATTTATATCTCACATAATAGCGCATCAATCACTCATTTTAAAACTACGTAATATCATAAATATTCACATACACACACACACACACATACATAAAGTATTGTTTCTCTTCCGTCACTGTAAAGTCACACATACATACAAAAACGTCACAAATGAGGTAAAACTTCCGAAGTGTGAGAATCTTCGTATCCGGTGCCGAACAATTGCAAAGAACAATGGCTAAGCTAAAAATGTCTAAGTAATCAGGCACTTTTTAATTAATTATTTATATGACAACGGAATTCGGGTGTTGTGAAAATATGCTCGGCCAGAGCCTTGGTTTTTGAGCTGCGTCAAAAAAGTAAATACCAAGGAGTTTTTTATGGTAAAGGTTTTCATTGGTTGGTTGTCAGTTGAAGTACTCACGAATGTAATAATATTGAAGCAAGATTTGTATGATATATTGTATGTTGTTAATTTCTTTAGTTTACTAATTATTTACTAAATTATTACTATTTTTTACTTTTTGTTTTTTACTGTTTTTACTAAATTATAAAAATAATTATTTACTAATTAGTTTACTAAAGAAATTACACAATATATCATACATACATGTTAAGTATTCAAGGATGGATAAATCACGGATTTCTTGTTAGCTTATTGAAAACTTATGACTATTATCACCAATTGCTGCATGAAGACCTCCAGTGTTGAACAAAAGTATCTTCTTAAAGAGGTTTTGCTTTCATCCCTACATTTGGTTGGTAGACGGCTTGAGATTTTACGGCAGTTAGATTTTTGGAAAACCAGAAAATGTATTAGATAGGCTAAACTATGTTTAAACACACACGTGTTTAAACACGTGTTAAAGTACGATCCTCCATAGTTTTAAGTCGGTTAAAAATTGTGACCTTCAATCGAATTTAATTATGATAATGTCTTCATAATATAACGTGGAAAACTCCGAAAAAACTCTCTAAACACCGTAATATGCATAGGTATGTTATCACCATACAAATTTTAATAAACAAAACCGCATATAAGAAAACTAACACCGATTTCCCGGTTCCGGATGCCAATCATACTAAACTGTCACCAGCTCGCTACTCGGATTACGATAATTCGATATAAATAGCAGTATCCACATCACTAGCGGGCATTCTACCGTGTCACGCACATATTCATCAACGTCTCAGGAAAATGAAGTCGAAAGAAAATTGTTCACGACATGATAGACAGACTAACATGAATATTATTTTGTTTCGGGTTATTGGTGGTGTCAAAATTTAAGGTTTTTTGTGAATTATGTTGTTATTATTAGGTAGGAGTACGTTTTGTTTAGGACAAGTGTAAACGACGGATGATTATAGACTAAAAATATATGTTCATTCAGAATGAATTGTATCATTTTCATGCACGATTGGCTGGACAACAGGATACCACGCAACGTGCAGCGGGTTCGATTCCCGCATGGAGCAACTCTTTGTGTGATTCTCAAATTGTTGTTCCGGATCTGAGTGTCATGTGCATGTGAACTTGTTTGTAATCTTATCGATGTCCATAGTCCATACTCCATAACATGACATTTACGAGTATAAATTTCACAATATTTTACAATGAAATAATACGAAACGAGTGTAATAAAACTATTTCTGTGTAATATAAACATTCATATTCAACAAGGAAATATTAATTTAAATACATTTATTTCTATGACACAGAATCGACAAATGTATTAAATAAATATCACAATAATTGGACGATTGATTATAATCTGAGATTAAAAGCCAATAAAGAAATAAAATTTGGATGAAATTCGTGACTATGTTTTACCAAATGATTGTAATAAATATTATTATCGATAGATAAATCAAGATGATGTAAGACAGGTGTAACTTTAAACTTGAAAGCTTTGCATTAAAAATAATTTATTAACTAATGTATACACATAACTATTAAAGTAATATTATCACAGTATTATATTGATAAAAAGTGCTCCTATTTCAAACCACATGGTGATCGACTCTGAGCCTACACATTTAAGACACTGGGTAGTAGTAGTCTTCTAAATAACAAAAATGTATTACTGTTCATTAGTCTCATTAAAAATCGAAAAATGGCTGGACTATATTGGCTAATTTTGGTCTTGAATTATTTGTGAAAGTCTAGGGAAGCTACAAAGGCGAGAAAAGAATTATTGAGCCGGTACGAAGTTTGCCGGGTCAGCTAGTGACTGTTAAAAACCTTATAAACTGCGATCTGACAAGCAAAATGTGTGTCGAGAAAATTTTTAGGCTAGTACTAGTGTAGGCTAGTACTAGCCTCACAATTTTATAAAACCTATAGTGGCAATCTTTTTCTCATAAGTACCTTACCATTCAAAGTTAATTAAAACAAGAACACGTGCTAAAAATCCCAAAGTAATTGACAATGAAGACTCCACTCACGCAGAACATTGTTTTCAAAACCAACCTCATTGTATACAATATTGCAATTTATGGTGAAAAACACCAACCTCGTTTTATTAAAAGTCGGTTAAGAACTATAATTACGGAGTTATTCACTTCATTAAACATCTAGTTAATACTTAAATTATATACTCATCGCCTTCGGGTTATTTTAGTAATGGTTTACTAAACTTACATTAGCATAACATTACGACATTTATTTCCCGAAGATAGGCAGTAGTATATTATCAACAACATACAGCTATAAATAAGAGGGTTTCCAGACAGCAATTTTAAAATTTTCATGTTTATTAGTGAGTGCTGACGACCGGTCTGGCAAATGTGTAGAACTTATAGCTGATATTATTGACTGCACGGTTGTTGTGGTTACTGGGTAACCGATTGCCGCGCAACATGTAGCGGGCTCGAATCCCGCACGGAGCAACTCTTTGTGTGATTCACAAATTGTAGTTTTGGGTCTGGGTCTCATAATTATGTAAGTGAACTTAGAAAAACGACTCAGAAAAATTCTAGTGTGGGACGTTTAAAAAATAAATCTATTATGATCGGTGTTCAAAATCTTTGTACTAAGATCTATTTTTGACATTAAATTTGTTGTATGAAGGTTCTGTAAAAAAATAAGATTCAAAATTCGTCTCTTACAACGTTCGTGGTAAGATCAGGGGTGATACCAAATGTATTTTCCTCAAAGACCTCACGCGGTACAGTCACGCTAACGACTTGCCCAATGACACTTAACTATTTTGCAAAATCTCACGCATAGCTTGACAAGTTAACTTAATGAGACATTTATTATGTTGCGAAATCAACCTTAAGGTGTACATAATAATGCATAGCGCCACCCACATGTCTGTTACGGCCTTATAAATAATGGCTTAATGTTGCTTGAGTTATAATTTAATACATAATAGTGTTTTAACTTAGATCTGCCTGTTAGATTTAATGAACGATGAGGTTCAATAGTTTGTTATCCTTTACGTACTTAAATGCTGTATGCACAGTTTAATTTAGTAGACAATTATGGCATGTAAGTGCAAAGAAATATAGTTTATTTTTAATTAATTTTAAATCTTAGAACTATTCATGTTCCTGGAGCTGCGAACTGCTCAGCGGATTACAGCGGCTCTAGCTCGAAAAGAAGGAGTAAGAACGGAGTGGTTTCTTAGTCAATAAGAGTTTGACGCTCACTCTCACCTCACCCAAGGCGAGAGAAGGCATAGGATGATCATCCCACCTTAAAAAAGGACTATTGATGTTTCCATTTTTCACTATAGTATTTACATTTAAATTACTTTAACCATGCTTTAACTGTTCTAAAATCACCTCTCTAGAATTGTTCAAGAACACTTAACAAGACAACTAGTAATTAATAGTGCTATACCAGTCTGAATTTGACATTCAAAACAATAAATTCAATAGCAGTAGGATGGCACTAACACTAAAATTAATTAATTTAATTATACATTACTACGTTTATTCGAGCGTTTGTATCTAAATTAAGGCCTTAAGGTCAACCAGCCTACAGTGCTAGTACTGGTCATCGCACATCTCCTTATAAATTTAATTTAGGATACCCTACGGCTATGACTACAGCAGATCAAGCTGCTTCTTTCTGTCACATTCCTTTTTCAACTTTATTTTCTTATTTATAAAGTCGAAAGTCAAATGAAACAATTGACTGTTTGGTGTAGGTTGAGTTGCTGGTGATTTGTACCTACGAAATAACGTAATAACTTGAATGTAGGTTTTACTTGGTACAAATAATACGAATTTTGGTATAACCGGTAGGCCTACTCGCCTAACCTAGTTTAAGGTCGAATAACTCTCGTTATATAACGAAAGTGATCTGATATACTTTTTTGAAGACGTCCTAAACCAGATTTTTATTATTATGAGCGATTATTTAATGAATATTTTATAGCTAAATTAACATAGTAGCTGCTATATATAAACTATCCTTTTTCTAGTATGTTATGCATTAAAATTCGATTTGGTTTAGGCTTATTTCATTTATTACACTCGTTTGATCAAATTTAATTTCTATTGGTTGCATATTAGAAGTTAAAATCGATCAAATTGGAATAATTATGTATGTTTGGAAACTGTCTACATTATAAGCCAAGATTTTTATCTCATATGTGTATATTAATTAGTACTTTGTGTGACACGGGAATATTTGCGATTGTACTGCACCCGTAAAACAAGAAATGCTTACTTAATAAGCAGGTGCAATTTACTCTATACAATATCTGCATATCTAATTCAGTTGTACAACTAATTCTATGTTTAATGTATAATATATTTAAATAGTAGTGAGTTTATGGAGGTATCATGCGACCTCTGTAGTTGTGACCTCTGATATTTCGTTGTTTTATTGATTTCTCGTTTTGGACACACCTTCGCCGTAGTATTGAGATTATAAAGCCTAAGGCGGAGTACAGACTGTGTGCTGCCGGCAGTGGGCACGCAGGTTTATTTTGAATTGCTACACTATCATTAGTGGGCCTAATGTGTGTTATTTCTCTTATTGTGTTTGTTGTTATGTAAGTGAGGTTGTGAAGGGTTTTGGTAGTAGCTAGTTATGATGAAGATTTGTTATATTACTGGAGAATCATTTGTTATTGTTTGAAGTATGATACTTCTGTTTAAAACAGATTTGGGTGTATAACTTTGTGATGTGTATTATACATTTAATACAGTCTAAAATAATGCTTTCATATTTTTCACGATTAAAATCGGAGTTAAAATCAAATTACCAATACGTCAAGACGCTGTCAAAAATGTAGTCATAATTCGTAAAAAATATTCCAGATTAAACTAGTTTAAACCAGATCAATTTACTCATGATATTGAAATTCACGTCTCATTTTATTTCAAATTTCGAACACTGTCTTCTTCACCACAAAAAACACACAAATAAACCGGTTCAAACTAGTTTCATTCTTAACGTCTCAATTCCCTCCATAACTTTTATGTTTACAACAATGTACTGTACCAAACAACACGTTGCCATGGTTACGGTCTGTAAATCAGTGTTGCAAACAAATTACTCGTAACAACAGCGAATGATGCCGTGAAAATCACTCAAATGTCGAGCCTTAAGGTCGAATACGTAGTTTAGTTTGCTCTTTAAGTACTCTGATATTATTGGTCTAGGGAATTTCCAATCAATTTTGAGGTAGAAATTGATATAAGGTATTGTGGCTCTGAATTTGTAGGTTGTGAAAGGTTGAAGGTGGTATTGAATTAGATGTTTCATATAATACATAGGTATGCATAGACTGTTAAATGATTTAGCTTTTACTTAAAATTTTGGATAAGTTATCTACTATCGACTTAGAAAAGTTATAAGGAATTTTTCTTTCTTCAAATTTACTACGTTAGCTGTCTGCCAAATTACTATTACATATTTCTATGTGAAATAAAAGTAACATTAAATAAGTTGACATTGTATAAAAAAACCGATAAATAAATTGTTGAAGGAGCTTAACAATAATTTACAAAACTGGTTTTCATAATTAATACGCCCAAACGTCTATAAATCTTTATTCCACGTTGTAATCGATATGAAGATGACATCAAGTGTTAGTCATTAAAACTGCAAGGAGGATTTCACCTTATGAACTTTGAATTTCTCAACTAAATTCTTACGTCATTACATAAAATTATGACATTATTTAACAAAATGACGACGCATCCTGCACGGGTCAATGCCTTTGCCAAAAGGGTCAAATAAAAAAAAAACGATTTTGTTTTTGCCACAAGAATGTTGTCAGGGTTAAAAATGTTGATTATAAAAAAAAGTGTTACGTAGAATAAAATTTTTAGTGCCTACCTTGGAATTTCTGATGAAAGATTTGAAATTGGAAGGAGTTTTGTTTAAAATGCGAATGTGAATTTTACTTTTGTTTATTTTAATTTCGTTCTTTATTATTGTTTATTTATTACGTATATGATAAAGGTTATATTTTATAACTTAATCGTATTTTTATACTTTATTTACATTAGTAAATACACGATATAGTAAAGCTATAAAATTAATTACATCTCAAAAAATTATATAAATTGTTTTATGCTTCGTAATTTCCTTTTTAAATTAAAAATAAAATCAAGCAAAACATTGTACCCTTGTAATTCCCAAAAAGGCGTGGTTTTGCGCTTTAAATAATAAACTAATTTAAAAGTGGTCATATAAGATTTATTAAGCGCGAGAGGTTATTTCAGGTTGTTGAATTTTAGGTCTAAACCTAATCTTGTTTTTGAGAAGGGTTCGAGTCAAGGACCTTAAGATTACCTGGCTTCAAAATCATTACATCAGAATGTAGGTAGAAAATATTATTACGTTGGTATTTCAGGTTTGGAGCTAAAAATACTAAATTTATACTAAGCAACATTGTTGAAGACATTAATGAATGGATAAATGCATTTTAAATAAATTAATTTACGATTGGACAAGTTTGGAAGCAAATCTTGTTTTTATAGAGGACGCACTAATCGATTTTGGGAGCCCAGAATCAGTTAGATAAATTTTAGACAAAAAGAACGTGGGCTAAAACACATGTCTCATTGTGGTCAACCACGAATATTTTAATGATGTGAAAATGAATCAACATTTATAATTAAAGCTGCCTACTCGTTTCAAATCATTGGCAATCGAAAACATTGACATTTGACGCGTCATAAAGGTCAGACGTAAACTTTGTCTTATGACGTACGAATTTTGGTTTAGATAACTTTTAGTTTAAGTTATTTGCATCACATTTCTTCGTGTTATTAATTAAGTATGTTAAGAGTGTGACATAATATCTCAAATAGGCAACTGTATAGATAATGCGCTTTGTTCGAATCAATAAAAATCGAATTTTAAAATAATGCAGGTATAACACAAGACCGGGTCATCCAATGACTTCTCCCGCCTTGGGTGAAGCGAGAGGGGTGTCAGACTCTTACTGCTTAAAAACCACCCCGTTCCTACTCCTGCTTTTCGAGCCGGAGCCCCGGTAACCCAGTAGACAGTTCCGGGATAACACAACATCTCAGCTTATAAGCTAGCCTTAGCTAATTTAATATAGGACCTATTACTTCATTTAAGTTCGTAAAAATCTGATCAATCTGACATAACCAATAAAAACTAAAAATATCTCGTTACACATTTCGCACCACAACAAAACTTACATCATTTGCTGATATTTTTACTCAACAAACAAATCCAGGTTAATAACATAGCTTGAGGGCAATTTCGTAGCAGAAAAATATGTTAATTATTAATCAGCACAGTGGGTTCCCCGAGGCGTTTTGTGGCCAAAAACTATTGTTATATAACCTCCTTCCGTTCAAACTATGAGATGATAAAAACAAAAGTTTGAAGAAAAAAAGACTCGACCACAGTGTAAACGAACTTATAATGGCGTCTAGTTTTGGGTGAACTTGTTGTAAAAAGAAAAAAAAAGGATGATGCGGCCCGAGCCGCTATTCTAGGTGTCTTCTGCTATATTTAGACGATCAGCTGATTCTAGTTCACGTGCTTTTGTTATGGCTTTTTGTAGACCTGTTTTTGATAACATTATTTTATGTGTTCTAGTATTCCAGGCTTTCGAATGTAAATTAATTTGGTATAACTTGCGTACTGATGATGTCATTTCATATTAAAATACATAATTTTAGAATTTTTTAAACGTGAAATGTGGGACACCATATTTGAATTTTCTACTGTGTCGTGGATGCGTTTATAAACCTACAAACATCACATCCAGACCCGGAACAATGATTTTTGGATCAAATATAGAGTTGCTCCGTGCGGGAAACGAACCCGCTAGAGCCAGTTGCCCAGCCACAACACGAACTGTGCAGTCAGCATTGAAAACGTTGAGAAAAATAAGGTAAAAATAAGGTCTATTATGTAACTGCATATTTATAACATTAAAGTAACTATTTATTTATAGACACGTATCTATGCAAATTTTAATTAAAATCCTTTTAGCACACCCAGTGGGTGCACATGTAGGATGCACTTCTGTACCAAGGCTGTGCATTATGCATAGTTAGATCATTTTAATAGTTCCTTTGATGAATAATCTCGCGTGTGCTAATTACCCAATCATAAATAAAGGCCATTAACATTGAAACAATGATTTTCTAATCTTGAAAATGAAATCTTTGCATAAAATTAGGTTGTAATAAATACTCAAATAACTATTCTACAAGGTTACTTGACCAGTACTCATATGCCTTGTTCTCACTAAGTTAGTATTTTAGTCAAGTACCGAGTATTTAATAGCTCTCTCTCGCTTCGATTTTGGGACAGGAGCGAGATAGAGAGAGTTACTATGTACTTCGCTACTGGACTAAAATACTAGCGAGTTTGTATTAGATTTAAAATAATCGAAACGAGAGCGCATTCGGCGCTTTGATTGATTGGTTTATTCGAAACATAAGTTTAAAGTAATCAAAACGAGAGATTGGCCGGTGGCAGCAAACTCATACTAAAGGTACAGTTTTTAAGCTTGATGGGGACCCATAATCATGATCAACATGCGCGACAACAGACGCGCGGTTCAACGTCTTCGTATAAAGATTTACTTAATGATATTTTGTCATATTGTGTGTATGTATGGCTGCTTTCTACATAATGTACGCGTAAAGGTAGCGATGTGTGAAAACACAACAATTGAATAATTTCACTTTATTCGAGTAGACGATGTGGTTTGGTGGTCGCCTTCATGAACGGTGAAGCTGGGAATGGCGGTATTATACTGCCAATTTCTTTTTTTAAATGTTTATATTGTTGCAGTCTTATTTTTACTTTACGAGGAAAATTTTGGCGACATTGGCCTTCCAGTAAAAAATATAGTTCGACACAAATGCTAGGCATGCATAACTAGGTTTTTGGGATTAATTTTAAGCTATAATAGGATAGCTTAGGTTTATATAAAAATTAAGAGTAATGATGGAGTTTCTTGCTCGTTCTTTTCTATTAGATGCTGCACTTTGGAACGAGCACCTAGCTTCACTGACAGACAGTTCAGTTTGACGTTTCAAAAGTGCCTAATTAAGGATTAATTGAAATAAATGCTTTGAATTTTTTATATTATTACCATTTTTAATGACTAATAATTTAAATACTTTCTATGTAGTTTCAAAGTCAAGAAATTTATTCGCATACAAAGACTCCAATCTTACTCCTACTTGGCTAATTACTATGCTTTTTTACTTTTCGCAAACAACATTTGATTGAGATAAAAAAAAAACAAAGTATCAGATACATACTTTGTTAGCTACAAAATAAAAGAAGAGAAAAGACAGGATGCTTACGAGGTTAAGATAATTGTTAAATAACTGCATAATTAGGTAACTGTAAGTGTGGATATTAACCTTCTCGTGTTTACTTGAGGTGTATAAGAGCGTTTTAATTCTGATTGTAGCCCTGACACGGTATTGATAGTAATTTTTATAGTAATTGTGCAATTGTTATCAGGCATTTTTGGCTATGGTGTAGAAGATTGCTTAAGATTAAGTTCAAGTTTATAGTATTGTTTAGTTGTTGCTTCACATAAAATATTGACAAATAGCCAAATCTAACTCTTAGAACTAGAAAATATTTTTTTTATCAAGTTATTTATTGATTGTCAAAATTGTCGTCGATACAGTACCCTTAGTATCAGTTTGCTTTACGTTTAAAGTAATCTATTGGTTAGTTTTTTCGAGTTAGCCGAATGCTCTCTCGTTTCGATTTCATTAAACGCAAAGAAAACTCGTACAAAGGTTAAACACACTTGTTAAACTCAAGTAATTTGTTTAACTTTATAAGATAAGACAAGACTTTTAAAATTTCTTTTATGTGACTTAGTGAGAAACTGAAATCGCAAACTGGATTTAATTTTCACTTCCACTTTCAGTGTCAAAATGTTCATGCGAGTAACATCTTTATGACAATCGCTCGTAATATAAAAACTTTTACTTTCAAAATACGAGTTTACTGTTTCCTGTTGGTACGAGTATTTCTGTTGTATGTCAAGGTCGTGCTCTGGGGAAATTGCCAGTGATATATCGGAAAAACCAAGCAATAGTGTGACTTATCTGAATTCAGTTTAGGTGTACTTTTGTTTAGATGTGTGTGATAATTAACATATTTATTGTATGTCTATGAAGATTATCTTTAATTTCTAGATACATATACATAACCTTACGTCTGTCTCCGGGTAGACGAAATGGAATGCCACTGCTATAAATCTAACATACCTCTTTCGTTTCACCAAGAAGGGAACTTCTAATCTGGCCCTTGTTTAATAATTTAATTGCATCTTTAATTTCTGTTAGATAGAAAATTATGTAAAATTATTCTGTCTGATTATGGACATACATATATCAGCTGTGTTTTTTATTTGGCTGGTCAATTGTAGGTTAGTGTGAATACGGTAATGATTGGAAATAGTGTATCTACAAAACAATAGGCACATGATACTAGATCAAGATAGGATCCAGCTCCTAATTCTCCATAATGATGATGAATATACTATTCATAGAAAGTGTTTTACAATTACTTATGTAATTCACATTTACTAATCGCTTTATTAATCCCCAGTCTATTCTTTTGTCCGCCATTAAGACAATTGCCATCTTATCTCTATGTAGTTGTCGTGCGTACGCGCCACAGTGAAAACTCTTACGCAAGCTCTGTGATGATTTCGGGAGCTTCTTTAATTTGTCATTATCATTTTTATGTCCTATACATTAAGGATGTATTTTGAATAGCACGCTGTAATTTATACTTTGTAATTGTTTTGTTAAGTTTGGTATTTAGTTCGCTCTTATGGTTAAGATAATAAGGGTGGTTTTTGAAGTGTGCGTGAAAGAAAGTTTGTTAATATGTATGTTTAAAGCTGACAGTGATACGGATTTAATAATTGATTCTGAACGATTTTGGTTATTAGTGTCTGACTGTCGGATAAAAAGTACTTAGAAGCGTTTAAATGTATTGATAGGATTTGATTTTCAATTTAAAGATCATTTACCTAAGTATTGGTTATTGAATATAAAAACTAAATTCAATATTGATGATTTGTTAGGATTCACCGTTAAATAAGCAATGGATTGCATTCACTTTGTCAAAAGAAGATCTGTAGCAATTGATAAACAATTTAGAATAACCTTCGTAACATCTAACCGTGACTAGACTTACAAAACAAATCTAGACTACTTAATTACAAACAATAACAAGCCAAAATCAACTCAAGCACCAAACAAGTTAAAGTTTATTTTACATTGATGCAGTGGTTATTGGAAAGTGATTCTAATTAGCGTATAGGAACTCGTGAAGTGACAATATAAGTGTTCTGATTTACGATGGTAAGTGATTGTTTAGCTAATTGCGATGATTGGCTGTATATGGACAATTCGACCAATATTTTCTTTGGAAGCATATTGTGGCACGAGTAGGCGATAAGTGGAGGTACCTGGTGACTAGGACGGCAATTAACTGGGCCGCGGTCTTAATTGCTGGATCGATGTATAACATTACAACTTAGTTCAATATTTGGATTTTATCAATTGGGACCGTTCCTTTAATTCTATTGAAAATACCGAAACGCTACAGTCAAACGCAATTTTTTTCACTAAAGCAAAACAAAAGAAATATACTTGGATTAAAGAAAATATAAAAAAGCTGGGGATTTCATGTAGGTATTTTATCTTGTTCACAAAAATTGTAAACGATTTGATATTTTGACATTTTCTCACTCTGATTAGGTTAAAATGTATTTGTTTTTCTATACTAAAACATTATACTTATACCATCTTTATATACATGGTAAATTTGCACATGACAGGCCTTGTTATACCTACCCAATACTTATCCAATTAAAAGTTATGGACATTCTGCGCGTGGGTCGCGAGTTCATTAGCATTCAATTGATACAACAGTGTTTTTTAATCACTTCATTGATGTTCGCATGTCATTATGTGTGTTATATGTATGTAGTCGGTTCTTGTTTGTGATCATTATGAATTTAACATAGTATTAAAAGGCATAGTCAGAAGTATAGGTACTTTGAAATGCAGAAATTTGGTACATCTTACTAATATTATAAATCCGAATGTTTATGGGTCTGTGTGTATGTTTGTTACTAAATCAACATTTAGTCCTACGGGATCGCAGGCGAAGCCGTTGGCAGAAGCTAGTTTTAAATATTTCTGCGAATTAAAAAATAATCTCCTGTGATTTGGTAGCTACTGCTTGAAAATTCATATATTACAAATATACATATTAATTTCTTTTTGTTTTCAACATAACTGACATTTCTTTGTAACTAATTGCGAAGAAAACCGCAGTCATATCATGATTAATGGCTTATAAACAGAACATTCGATTAACGCGCTGGTAATCGGTTAATCGGTTCGCAAATCTAGGACGACATCGCTGGCATAAAATTATGAACGAAAACTGGTGCAAATTGTTATGACTTATGATGTAAGGCAGTTTAACGAAGTTAATAATCGAGAGCAAGCTAATGGTGATACGGTTGGAGCAAATCGATAGCCATCTCGATTATAATACAATGATCGATGGTGTGTTGTGAAGATAGTGATTCGTGTTTGTATGTTTAAAAGATTTTAGCTTTATACCTACACCATTTATAATAAATCAATGATTTCACTATGATTTGAATATTTAATATGTGGAAAATTATTTAAGTGTTTGTTAAATGTTAACTCTAAATAAAGACACATACATATACGGTTTAACGAATATTTTTAGAAGTGATAAGTACCATGTCGAATTAAATTAATATATTAATTTTTATGTATTTTTTGTTACAGGTAAAGTCACCATCAATTAAAAAGGAGACAGACTAGTATGTTATGCTTGTAAGTAAGTCGGTTCATCAATTTTTTCCTACGACATTGACTAATTAGTTTGACTGCCGTATAAGAACAAAAACTGAAGCATTACATACACAAATGATAAGTAACAATAACAAAAAACAGCAGGCAGATCGTTAAAAATAATATAAAAACTAAAGCTAGTTTCTACTAAGATTTTTTTTGCGTAATTACATTTCTGTCCAAAGAAATGTTTAGTACATTTAAACGATGATCGATTACCAATATTGAAGTGTAACTAACTAGACTACAGACGGTGTTGCCAACACAATTGAGTATAATGCCGGCCATCTTTCATTTCGAACAACTGACAGCCGGCACGCGAAACAATTGCGTAACCGTCAAAAAGACATCTGTTTTGGTTTCGTAAAAGTAAAGCAGCAGATGCTATTGATAGTTATCTGTCAAAAGCAGTGCCTATTCTTTTTATTATAAACAATAAATCAATTTAATATGAGGCTTAGACTTCAATGTAACTATTCTTACAGTACTGACAAACTGATTAATTAAAACCTCTTTGTTTAAGTTGCGTAATCTAGTAAAGAGGTTAGGTTGTAGATTGTCTTGTCTTAGTGTTTTTGTTTTTTGTAATTCGAATTTAGAATTTAGATTGGTGCCGGATATTGCTTTTTTTTTTTTTTTTTTTTTTAAAGGGGGCTAATCATCCAATGACTTTTCTCGCCTTGGGCGAGGCGAGAGGGAGTGTCAGACTCTTACTGACTAAAAACCACCCCGTTCCTTCTCCTGCCTTTCGAGCCGGAGCCCCGGTAAACCCGCTAGGTTGTCCGCAGCTCCGGGCTGGATATTGCTATTACAATGTTATTATTAGTTAAAGACAGCTATATAAATAGCTATCGTTAGAAAAGAAAAATATTATTGATCTGTATTTTTTTACTAGTGCAAACAGTTGTTATTGGATGTAGGTCCAAAGCCTGCATTTATTAAAAGCAGCACAAGACCCTTGAGAGAAAAACAAACCTATATTTTAAGTTCATTAATATACAACTTAAATGGACAATTCGAACCGACTTTAGATATAAAATCTAGTAAGTTCTACAGCTTGATAGAACTGATAGCAGCCGTTATCACGACTTGAAGGTCGACAGGCGACTGCAAGGCATTTATTATAAACAATTACTTGGCCTACTTCTTAATAAAGGACAAGATAGAATAAATAATAATAATGTGTTCACTATGTTCAACTTAGACATTGTGACCATAAAATATTGTTAGCTGTAACATGATAGCAGTATAACAAATGCAATTATTTTATCGAGTCGAATGTGTGTTTTTTTCATTAAAAATATGGGCACAATGAGCAATGAGTTTTTTCACATTTGATGCGTCGACGTTTGATGTTGATGATGCAGCCTACCATGGAGTACGTCTCCCTAAAAGTAACCTATTCAATCGGGCCTTGAAGACACCCAGGTTATACCCATCCGGAAATACAGAATCCGGCAAAGAAATGTTACGCTTTTTGTTTATTGAGTCAGTAAATCAATTGCAACGCTCTTAAAAATCGGAAATTGGAGAAAAACATTGAATAATTAAAGCCTAAATAAATCTATAATAAGCAGAAAATAGTCTTCTGAAATTCAATTTGGTTGAAAATTAACCATAATTTAAACGTGTCACAAAAGGATAGCACGATTTATCGACACATTTAAAATGGAACGTTCACCACATCCCTATATTAGGGCCCAATACAAACAGACCAAAATAGTAACAGGTACAAAATACTAGTTTCTAATTTGATCACGAATTACCACATACGGCTAAAGGGAACAGGTATTGTCATTTAATCCGTACCATACCATACTTGTTATACCTGTTCAGAGGGCCTATTACGAGTTGGTTTTACGTGTAACGTAACCGACACATTTATGACGTTCGGCGCTCTGATTGGCTGCTCCAAGTTAACCAACCAATCAGAGAACTATACGCAGCAACGTTTCGATTGCGTTAAATGTAAAACAAAGTCGCACTAGGTCCTCTTTACCGAATCAATTACATTATCACGTCTGTATGACCACACGAGAGTTTCAGCAAGACATTACCTAATATACCTATACACTTGTTCAATTAACCTGTACTAATCGAGCCGTAATTGTCACCCAATTCTATTGAGTAATGTTTGCACAATATCGATTATGGTGTTATCGATATAATCGGTAATGAAGCGGTTGCATTTTGTTTCAATTTGCGGTCCATTATGCGAGATTTGTCGTAAGAAATTGGGTGTTACGTTTGTTATGGTCGATTGTGTACGTAATAACGTAAAATTGTGGAATAGTAAGTTTCAAGTTTGTGCAATTTTACTGACATTAATTTTTATTAAGTAGTTTATGATTCGATTATTGTTTTTTTTCGGCTTACTCACGTAACTATTTGACGAGGAACTCAACTAATATAATAAATATAGTACCTTAATAAAAGAAAAACTAATTGTAATGTACTATAGACACAATATTACGCCTTTAATTAATTTTCGATTGTCAATCAGTGTAAATATTTCCGTATGAAAATCACACGCACGCACAGACAGACGACCGAACACGATATGCACATTAATTCTAATGAGCCAAGCTAGTAGAAATGGAGACTTCTTCATAATTAATGAGGCTTGAATTGAAACATGTACTGATTGAGCGTAAGTTAAAGTGAGTGTCTTGAGATTCGTCAGTACGTAATAGAGCACTAGGTAGGTATTAAATCTCAGTTTGAGAAATTAATTTCGAAAATATATCCCAGAGGTCTCTAAAGGAAAGGATCTAAAGTCTCCGGTCTAGAGCAAGAAGCAAAAATCTGACAGAATAAGTAATTGTAGAAGGTGCATGAAAATTGATTAAAATAAAAATTCGTACCTAGCTGAATCCGGTTGAAACTCAATATTGAACACAATCTCTTTAAGAAAAGGTAAATAGAAAGAAGATTTTTTCAAAGATTACAATACAAATCATTTCGTATCTGAACATTGTGCTTACGTAAACAAAAATCGATAATTCCGCAACAGTAATGTTTTGATCAACAAGATATCGACAATAGGTTACGAAACGGTGTCCCCTTCCTAGCTTTCCTGGCTTGTTACATTTAAATCGACATTATCTTTCGCCATCACTAAAGGTCTCAAAGTAGGGCACATTTTGTACCTTGCAAGAAATATGTTACCTGCAGCGTTTTGTGTTAAATAACGATTGTAAAGTGGCTATTATGGGTACTAGTCTGTATCTATTTCCATTCCTGGATAGTACTTGCTGATATTTAAGTAGTTTCTGGGTAATAACGAAACGTAATATATCTTAAAAAATCTGCCCCACATTAGGATTTGCTTCTGTGTCGTGGTTGCGTTTACAAACATACAAGTTCACCTACACATGACACTCGGACCTGGAACGACAATTTGTGGATGACACAAAAGTTTCTCCGTGCGGGAACTAGCTACACGCTGTGCGGCAGCCGGTTGCCCAGCCACCACACTAACCGTGCAGTCATAGTAAAACGTCTATCCTATACTTATTGACCATCTATCTTTTCAGAGGGGAAAATTATTTTCCGCCATCAGTGAAGCGAGTGTCAGATTTTAATTGGTTAAAAACACTCTCGTTCTTACTCCGGCTTTGAGCCGGAGCTCCGATAACTTAACGTAGTTGTCCGCAACCACAGTTCCTATAACGACTATGACAATTAAAACAATTCACGATTTAAGAGAAATATTACGTGGATATGTAAATTTTCACACATTAAGGCGATTAAAAAAGATTAGGAAGTTTTTACTAAGAAACCAAGGCTATCCTCTTTTTATTCGGATGTTTGATTGAATCTTGTTACATTTCCGTTCTTAGTTCCTTTCCTTCTAGAAGCCACGCGATTCTTATGTTTCATTGTTTACTGTCGACAGTATGAAGGTTGTATGTAAAAGTGTTTGGAACAAGTTGACCGTGTGAGAGGTTTAAATTACATTCTTAATTACTCTAAAGTAATGTTACTTTATATTGAGTAATATTATATTTATTGCTCTTAATGAACAATTAAGTAATTTAAGGTAAGGTGAAGATCTTGTTGGTAAGGAAAAAGAAACATTTGTAGGTAACCCCGAAGGGATAGGCAGAGAATCACATCATGGCGAGTAATGTACAATATACACCCACTTTTCATAATTTATGGTGTAAGTCTCCATGTAATAGGGGCGACCGTGATTGCCATATACCGGGCAAATTTCTAAAGTCCGTGCTACTATTGAGAAATTTTCGAAAATGTCTAGTAAATACTTTTCTTCGTTTCGAAAATTGATCCGATAATCGTAAAAATACGTTTTCGAGAATATCTATAAAGTTTTTTATTAACCAATCTAAGTTTTTTCTGTAAGTACTATAAGAATTAACAGTCAGATCGTAATCAATATTATTCATTGGGTGTATTTACTATGAGTGTACCGTTGTCCACATCTTCAGACACAAGTCTTATGTAAACTGTATCAATTGCATGAACCTACACCAGCTGACTGCTAAGGACTTGTCGGTACTTTAAAAGCAGGTTACACACATACCATAGTAAGCTATACAAGCTACACAAACCAGTCTATCATGGTCTCATTTTGTATGATCTTTCCACACACTCAATGGTCAGTTTATATTGGTTTTGCATACCTTGATGTGTACACCTACATAAGTTGTATCATGATTATCAAAATCTGGATCGCATTCTCTCAGAATATGTAATGCAATTGCAGTTTTTGGAGCGTTTCGACTTCGTGGGCAGCTGTTGTAATATGTATTTTGAAAGACGGAAGACCATGGGCTGTATTTGTATAGAAAACGAATATGGTGCTTATTAGAATTCGGGAGTTGTGATAGGTGCAACGTATCAAGTAGGGCTGGAGAAAACAGAGTCGATAAATCGAAGAAATAAACTTGATTTCTCTCTTCATTTATTAAGAAATCTGTTTTGTTACAACTTTTATCCCCAAAGGGGTAGGCAAAAGTACACATTACGGTGCGTAATGCTGCTGTACATTGTACACCCATTTTTCACCATTTGTGTTATAAGACTCTTGTTTAGTGGTGAGCCTATTGCCATTATCGGGCACAATTTCAAAATCCGCGCTATTGAGAAATTATCGAAAAAAACTCCAGCAATAAATTGCCCGACCCGGGTATTGAAACCGATACCCCATTTGCGACCACTGGTACTCGCATTTACGACTACTCGACCAACTAGACAGTTCATCATCAAGAAACTGTTTTTCTTTATAGGTTAACAATAACTTATTGACTGTACAAAGATAGCTACGAATTACGTAATTATTATCTTTTTCTCATCGTTTGCACCAAACTTTTCAATTTAACCATTATTTGCACTAGTAATAGTATCACAGTACATTTTCAATTGCTCTTTCCAAAATAAACGAGTGATGTAACCTTCTTTTATCGATTTTCTTTTATCTTTATCGATATTCAATTGTCAATTTACGAAAGAAATACTCGAACCGAACGAAGCTTTTAAATAAAAATCTCTTTTTTAAGAAGTCCGTTTAAAAAGAGAAATGTGCGTTCAGATATAGATCGATTTATTTTTATTTTATTTTATGACTTTTATCGTTTTTACGTTGCAGTAATTGCAAATGCTCGTATTACGCAAGTTTAATTGAACATTGAATATTACCTTCAAATAAATGAAGTAAAACGATTATGCTGTACAATTATTTTACGATAGTGTAATTATAAAACGTTTTCGTAACAATAATTGGCGAGTTCATTCAACTTCACGAAGATTGTATATAGAAATAAGTAATATTTATTTGTTAGACTATGGTAAATAAAAGTAACTCTACTATTCATAATCTTCTTTTTTTTTGACTTCTCCCGCTTTGGGTGAAGCGAGATGGAGTGTCAGACTCTTACTGACTAAAACCACCCCGTTTATACTCCTGCTTTTTGTGCCGGAGCCCCGGTAAACCGCTAGGCAGTATGCAGCTCCGGTATTGAATATTTGATAAAAGACAGAGGTAGACAGTGAGAAATACATATGGATTTTTAATTTGAATATATATATATATATATATATATATATATATATATATATATATATATATATTCAAGTGAACAATATATATATATATATATATATATATTGTATATGGTGGTACGGTAATGGTCATCGGTTATAAAATGGCTAAAACATAAATGCAATGCACAAATCTAATTTTTGAATAAGAAGAAAATATCAATTTTCTGTACAAGAAAAAGAAGATCACAATTCAAGTTAAAGAAAATACCACGTACAGTTACTAAATCCACAAATTTTACACTCACTAAAATAATAACACCAAAAGCCATTGTTGACCCATTCAAGCAAAAATCGTGATGAAGCCTAACTCAGAAACACGATACCTTAACTGACCATAACAGTAAAAAAGAAAAAAAAAACATTTATCATAAGCAGGTTTCAACAAAAAAGGTCGTGTTTTAAAAAACAGTTATGTAAGGACCGAATATGTGTTATGTGAAGGGCAATGTCTATATACGAAGGCATTCTTGAGAGGTTTTCGTAATGTTAAGTGATATAAACCTTAAAGATGATACCATGTCATAATTTGGTGAATCAATGTGTGTATCGTATTATTATTATTAACTAGCTTCTGCCAGCGGTTTCGGTCGCGTTCCCGTGGGATAAAAAGTATCCTATCACCCAAGTCTGCTCATATCGTGTCTGTATACCAAATTCCATCAAAATCCGTTCAGTAGTTTCAGCGTGATTGACGGGCAATGTCTATATACGAAAGAATTGTTAAGAGGATTTCGTAAAGTTAAGTGATATGGACCTTACAGATGATACGTGTCATAATTTGGTGAATCAATCGATGTACATTATTATTATTAATCTGCATTGAGTAATATTTCTTGGTATTTCATTTTTGAGATGTAACATATATTATAGCACATGTAATTACATTGATATATTGTGTTATATGTTGATCAATGAAGGCAGAATCTCATAAAAGAGCCTTATCTTATTGCCATACTTTGAGCAAAATTCCTAAATACATACTATTTTACCAGACGACCGTAACATTTTATCAATATTAACCTACGGTTTTAACTTTTTAATATTAAAGTAGGATTTAATGATTGAATTAATTTAATTTTTGCCTAGCTGTTACATAGAAAAAATCAGTACAAAAAATTAGCTACATAATTATGTGCAACACCTACTCATTTGGGAAAACCCACTGCATAATATTTCTCATAAATTCTTAATACATACATAATATATATTTGGTAACATTATACAAAACATATTCGCTGATTTGTGACGCAATTACTATACACAATGTCCTTAATCTAGGATTTATGTTGTTAGTACCGAACGAGGTGGTTTCGTAAACTTTTGTCACGAATTAACCAGCGGGCTGTGTTTTGTGGTAAACGTACCTAATACTTATTTACTAGATTCTTTGTTTGGTTATAGACTTACTGGAGTTAACTGTGAATGTATTGTTTTAGAAAGAATACTACTTAGTTGAAGAGAAGTATCAGTATTTCAAGAGGTCAATGAACTGAATAGCGAAAGTATTTTTTTTTTCAAAATGTGAGCATTTTGAGTCAATAATATCTAAATGATATGTTTTAATGGTAATAGTGGTCTCCGTAATAAAGTAGAGATTTTAGTTTTTCTAAAAATAAATCTTAAAATGAATAAGGTAGCGTTGATTTTTATAGGATCAATCTGTCGGCACTACTAGTTTTACTCAACTTTAAAAGTAAACACTTTTGAAAACCTTCTCGTATGTTATATAACAAACTGAACCCTACTTTTAACCATTACAACAAGAGCCTTAAGGTATTTTCGTAACTGAAGTTCTGAGCATGTTAATTTTAACACGACCGGTAATATTTAGGTGTTGAAATTTCCGTTGAGCTATGCAAATGGTGGTTTGGTATGTCCCGTTAACACTAAACACTATTTTTGTTTAAGTGTGATACAATTTTACTGCCTCATTAGTAGAAGCAGGTGCGATGTGATTAGGATCAGTAGTTTCTGAGAAAACGTAGTATTTCTAGTATCAGACAGCGCTAAAACTTGGTCTCTAGTCCTAGACTCTTTCGACATCCGCAGGAAACGTAGGGATGGACATTTCATTATTTTTACGCCTACGTTTACACAACACCACTCTTTACTTTATTGAGTCTTAAGTACATAAATACATACATAACCTCACGCCTGTCTCCCATGGGGCTAGGCAGAGACAATGGAACGCCAATTGCTACGATTCTTACACACCTCGTTTATTTCATCAACAGTCATCAGTCTTGTCCTGCATGGTCGTCGGTGAAGGTACTTTTAATACAGATAAATACAGATTTCATAAAAAAACACATTAGCTGTCGATTGATGTCAAACAACAAGACTACGAAACGGAACACGATGATTTAACCACTAAGAAAAACTAAAGAACTTTCATTTTAATTACCTAATTAAAACTTTAATATCAATTGTTAGGAAGAATGCAGTTTTATAACGAACATAATAAGTAATGAAGTAATCAATCAATATATTATGAAACGCTTCCGTTATTGGCGATCAAGTTACTATAACTTTAGCACGAGTTTGTTTTACGTTGAACGGTAACGAAACGAGAGCGCGTTCGGCGCTCTGATTGGCGGGCGCGAATGAACCAACCAATCAGAGCGCCGAACGCGTTCTCGTTAAACGTAAAACAAAGTCGTACTTGGCCCTCTGACAAACAATGTTCAGCTTAAACTTTGTTTCATTTACGTACAACATAAAGCAAAACTTTGTCACTGATGTTCTGGGAGTCTATGGAAGACACTGATAAATTACTATCAAGTTAGTCTGTTACGATCTGCTTGCTCGTTTGCCTTAATTTACATAAAAAATATATAAATATAAAATCGTATAAAATATTATAATATATTTTTAATATGAGAACAATAATCATAATATCACTGATTCAAGGGTTATGCGGAAGCGTGACTTCGCAGTTTTGGACCTCAAACCTTTCCAATACCTCAAGCCTTTCTTTCTTTCATGACTTTGATATTTTTAATGATTTCTCAGAAAATAATGTTGTTATTATATCTTTATTATGTTTGCGGATCTGTAAGTCAAAACATATCACAATGATGTGCATGTTTTTTGGATTTGAATTGGATTGGCAAATTCTTTTTTGAAGTCTGTCTAGAAAATTCGGTATGAAAGTGTTTGAGAAACTTTCTTAATATTTAAGATGGTTTAGACAAGTTGTATGTAGTTGGTTTTTGAAGGATTAGAGCCAAATTTAGTCAAAATACGGATTGTCTTATTGGTTGTGTGGCCATTAGACGGTAGACTCTGGAAAACTTTCCGATTTGAGTTTGTATCCATTGAATTTTATGTTTAGTGAGCTCGCCCTATTTCAATAAGTACCTAATTAAAAGTCATTACTGAGTAATAGTCTAACATACAACAACGTCCTTTTTAGGTTAACTTGATAAAAAGTATCTCCTGAAAAGGTAAAAACATTTTTAGTATTAACTACTGGCAAAAATGTATGTGAAAAAAGTAATAATAAAAGACAATGCATTGATTGTATGTTGTTGAAGACTTTCAAACATTCACTATAGACAATATTAATGTTTTATTTAAAAGCATGCTCTTTCTATTTCATTGGGATCACTGTTCCGCGTCTGTTCTTCACGCGTGCTCACCATTTTTACTATAATAGTAGTGTAAGGAAAACTATACCGAGATATCGTGTTACTAGATGTGACAAGTATTTGAGATGGATTATAATAATTGATAATTAAATTATGATTGAACAATAAAACAGTATATCAATGTTTTTTATTAAAATTTATAAATTGACTAACATAATAAGTCATCACATAGTCTCACATATCATTTATTATTTTTTGATTACCCTAAAAGTTAAGTGCAATGTGGTCCTCTAGCCCTCGTCTTTAATCTTCTAATTATTTTTACAAAATAAATATTCTATAATCCTATAATACGCATCGCATATTTTCTTACCATACCTTTCAAATAACATATTACAACATACTACATAATCATATAACTACCAAACACAACAGAAATATGATTAAAACGTCATCAAAAATCACTCTTCATTACGGAGCGACTTTCAACCAATTTCTCTGTCGTATCCAGTGGTGTAATTGCTGGTTCTCCGGTCGGTCGCATCTCAGCTTTCCGCGTCGGTCTCCCAGCAAGGAATGTGTTTTCACTGGCCACCGTATCTCGATATCACTCTTCCGTACTAAGATCTTAACGGTGGTTAGCTCCAATATGTGGTTGTTACTTTATTCGTAGGAAGTCTTTACGTTAACCACGACTGGGGATTTTTTGTGGTTAAAGAGGATTTTTGTGACCTTGTTACCAGTTAAATCCGATTGCAACGTGTTTATCTTTAGTTTAAAAATATAACGTTGCCTCACACGAGGGCTATGGTCGTCGACAAACATACAAGTTCACATACACATGACACCCAGACCCAAAATAACAGTTTGTGGATCACACAAAGAGTTGCTTCATGCGGAAATTGAACGAAATATTTAGGTTGTTCTTTATTATCTTATCTATTGGCAAGTGATACGTGTTTATGAAGAACCGAGTTACAATAGTAATTTTATCAAGATTAGCTCAGTAATTGACGATTTCGCCAGCTTTTTACAGTCTTAAAACTATAATTTTCTAAGGTGTAAAATTGAAAACTGGAATTTCATTTTCAATCAATTTTCTCGTAAATTATTATTTAAAATTTAATCACATTCATAATTGAATCTAAAACACCCAATTTATATAAAATTATGTTCAATTACGTCGTTCATTTTGTCCGAACCATGGCAACCATACTATTACAATTAAACCTAAACATATTGTACTGTACATTACGAAACTGCCTTCGGGTGCTCTCGGGTTACTTCGGCTTGAGTTACCGAAGCCTGGGAGGCTGAATTATTGCATACAATTTATAAAACACGAAATCCTCGATGTGTTCACGCGATAAGCTTTACTTGACACCCCTATATTGCATAAATCTTTGATGCAACACTCGTGCAATTAAATTGAGCATATTAAGTATTACGGTCTGCTAAATATAATAAGGTTATGCTATGATTTAAGTGTAATATACAGTGTACAGATTGTATGTTTATTGCTCCTGTCGACCTGGTATTTGCTATTGGAGTAAATTTAAGTAGGCATTAAATTTAATAGGATATTGCTCAAGCTACTTATCGTAAGTAGTGTGTGTGAGCTTGTAGCGTAGTCTAATTTGTTTGGTTGAAATGCAAACTAGAAATATCAGAATTATTTCTGCTCTGTATTAGTTTGCGAGTAATTGAAATTTTCTTATACTTAGGGACAGATAACTACTGCTATTGGTATACATACTACATTATTGACAGAGATTAGGCAGCATCACTCTCTCTCGCTCTCTCTATCTTTCTCTCTTTTTCTATCTCTTTGACGTATATGCTATTTGTATTCGTTATACTTGAGCCAATGGATTACCTTCTAACTTGACCGCTGGTGACTTTTACTGAACAAATAAATGACGAATTAAAAGCCAGACAAATTAATCTCGACCGATCCAGCAAGTTTAGACAACAATAAAAAAAAGCAAGAAACCCAAAGAGATTATTTTACCGATGTCAAATACCCGGAAGACTAAACAAGTATCAGGTGGACATAAAAAAGAACCGGATTTCATTACAATTATATTGTCGGTTCAATGTAAACTTGTGTTCATATAAAACTGTGGAGCCTTAAGCCTAAATGTTTCGCAACTTGATTATGTATGAATGCGTAAAGAATACACTCATTAGATGCAATTAAAACGATTCCATAACTGTGTATTCTCGACTTTATTGCTTCCTATGTGAACGGCGCCGAAAGCACAATACGAGGTCACACACCCATGTATTATGGTCAATTGACTGTCAAGATTTTCAAGATTTTGTTCCGCCGGAAGCTAGGGCGGACGCACTAACCTTGCATCGTCGTCTTTGTTTATTTCACTTCTATAACCAACACCTTTTTATACCGGTTGACAGATCTCGAACGCCTACTTCTCTGATACAAGGTCGTAATGACCGGTTCCAAAAGTGGAGCTTTTATAAAACTGATATATAGTTATGCAAAGATTTTATTACGTTATAGATTCGCTATTAATGTTAGTATGTTGTGATTTGCAGCTGTCAGTTGAACATGTGTTAAGTTCTGCAACCCATCATTATAGGGCTGTACGACTTCATTATCTTCTCTGCAATCATTAAGGCCTGCAATTATGTTTAAACTTTGACGTGCAATCTCATTCAGGAACTATTAAGTTAAATAGCAAAAGTTAAATGCTCTGCTTTATATAAATATCTGTTGCTTTTCTTAGTACTTGACATTCTACAATTTGTTCTCAAGGCTCTGGTCAGCGGCGACTGTCGTGTAATTACAGACCTCGAGGTGGATGTCGTGATTACGAGTCTGACACGTGTCACCCTGCATAGACGTTCTCAAACCAATCACTTCAAATTAAATGGACGTTTATTAAGAAGTATCTTAATTGGGCAATCACGACCGTTTAGCATAACTTATTCAAGGAGCGCGCGTAGAAAACTTTATACTAAAGTTAATGCTGCTCTAATTTCTCACACCAAAACTTTCTATCAAGCATTGCTACATGGTTTATATAAACCTTCAATCACATCAAACTAAAATATACTTTATTTATTTATATCACACAAATTCGTATGCAAGTTGCCGCCGCGACAACGTTACGTCGAAAGGCCGGCTGTCGTAAGGGCGTGCGCGCAGAATATGAGAGTACCTACCCGTATGTCCTACTTACTGAAATGTCAACATCTTTGTTAAGTGTCAATGAAATGTTAATCAATTTGTTGTCTGTTACAGGTAATTATTACGTCGATTAATGAAGACAAAACGTGCGTTCATTGCTAACAAATTGAAATTGTGGTAAGTCGAAACTCATTAGTCGAAATACGACTCGATGTAATCAGACATGGCGGGCATTGCAGTGCGAGTTGTATTTAATACTAGCTTAGGCTTATTACTATGGCAAGCTTATATTTTCAATTAAAATTGACGCAAGATATACTTGTACCCAACAAGAAAGTTATTCAGAGCAATTTTATACATGTCGCAATGTAATTAGAGATCATTTCAGAAATTCAGGACTCAAAACAGTTCTTGTTTATAAAGATTCCTTCACATTGCCTTCAGCTGTTGAACATAAGCATAAATAAATAAAGTACCTATAAGTATATTCTTTAAAACATCACGTAAACATTACTCTACCTCAATTATTGCTTCAAAAAGCCCCTTAATTATCCGGAAAACAACCAAAATGTCACAATTAACTACTTTCTTAACAAAAAAAAACCAGAATTGTGAATCGCAAGCTCGAGTCGCGATCATAAAATGTTACTTATGCATGCAATTTACTGGTGTTGATCCAGTAATTTAAAAACGGTTAAGTACATGTGGGTATGCGGAAGTCCAGTGGCTAATGACGACTGTCCCGACCTTGGCATCCGAAGGTCGAGAACAGGTTCCATCTCCAGCCTTTCACTCTCTGATTGATACAATTGAAGTGCAATTTATAGGACGACTTTAATTAATACACGCAAGACGATGTTGTTTTTATCGATCGGAATATTAATAAATTCGAGTTTTTATTTGTGTTTTTTGATTATGTTCAGATTTTAATGGATTTTAAAGTAAGTGAAATTATTGTTTGTATTTGCATAGTTACTTGTATATAGGTACTTATTTAATTTAGTAGATAGATAGACAGACTCAAAATATTTTCTCTTGCCTTACTAATATTTGTAACTGTTTTTTGATAGCCTAAGTTAAATGGAATGTAGTTTATAGTGTACCAACATAGTAGTACATCGGTTAAAATTATATTACAGAGTTGTTACATACAGACGTATAAGTATGTCATCAGTGTAGATTAATTGGTTGAAAATTCCATAGCGTTAACGTGCACTAGTAAATTTTAAGATTATTAAAACACAAATTGTATATTACTACCTACAATACCTTCTTGTATTTTCCACAGTATATACGTATGTATGACGTATCTTAAGTTCTTAGCTAGTAGCTAGTAGTAGTGTTTACATCAAGGCGAGGCAGTTAGTTCCTTGCATAATCAGACGGCCATACCTAATGTGCCTACTGTCCACGACAATTTGTGTCAATAGGACTGTGTCAGAGGATTTTAATTTTAGCTAAGTGCTAAGAGACATTTCCTATACATTGCTTAATGGTAGTTATTTTAGGCAATAGATAATTGTATTTAAAGGTAGATAGATGTCAAAAGGAAAGTAGTGGCATTAATCTACGTGTGAGATATTCGTCATTGCTTACTCAATGATATTCTTTATAGGTTTAAAATAGGTGCTTGTAGACTATATTTTTGCACTCAGGAATAGCTTTGGACAACATTGAACTATTGTTATTATAAATAAATTAAATTATTGCTATAGCAAAATTAACTGCATAGAGTGAATGGCTGTGTATTAAACGATTAAATTAATCTTTATATCAATCGAAATCTGATATTGTGTTCCTTCAGTTGGCAATCTGATCACAATCAGATTTATTTCATTCATAAAATTAAATGGAGTTTCCTTGAATCAGACAACAAAATGTTTCTAGATTTTTCGGTTCTAAATTCCATGTTATAATAATGACTTTTAGGCATAAAATATTTTACCTGATGATCAAAAACAGCAAAATCAAATGCACTAATGGATAAATGAAAAAAAAACTGCGTCCAATGAACAGAAGCCTTAAAATCTCCATTTCACCCTGACAACGATACTCTAGAAGACCTATAAAGAAATAATTTTTGATCTATATTCTTGCTACATAATAAAAGTGAAGGAATTTTATCGTCACGCAGTTTCCCAGGCAGTTCGGTTTCCGCGTGGTAACTAACCCTTACAAGGCGCGGTCTCGAGGCCGACCACTCCGTTCACTTGCGACTAGCCCACTTTTAATCGCACAGACATTTATGTATATGTATATGTAACACGTCGTTTGGAAAATTCTTATATATTCCTTTGTACATTTTATTTGCGTACATAAGGACCACGATAAATATTTATTGGTCCTTTTTGTCAGAGTGATATTATATGCGCCGTTGAGTTTAATTAATATAGTTTTGTATGTATATGTAACACGTCGTTTGGAAAATTCTTATATATTCCTTTGTACATTTTATTTGCGTACATAAGGACCACGATAAATATTTATTGGTCCTTTTTGTCAGTGTGATTGTAGTGTATGCGCTGTTGAGTTTAATTATTATAGTTTGTATAGGTAGGTATCTCAAGTATTTGCAACTTAATTTGATTATTTTGTTTTGATAATTTTTGATTCGTTACGTCTAGCCTGCGTAGTAAGTTCCTGTATAATTAGGTCTACGTACTTTGTGTTTAGGTAGTCTTTTGATTAAAATGATAATCATCTACCATTGTATGTAATGGTTTAGATTTTATTTTTTATATAGCGTAAATATGTATGATATGTAATTACTAAGTAGCCATTATTATTCGCGATATGATACAACTATTGCCTACATATTTTTAACGTGCTTTAGGTTTTTAAAGGCCGGTAACACACCTGTGATTACTCTGTTGTTGCGGGTGTTCATGTGCGGCATGCTGATAGCTTACCATCAGGTGAACCGTCTGCACGTTTACCATCGATTGCATAAAAAAACATGCTTCTCATGATTTTCGACGAGTCAAAAAACAAAATTAAATCCTAAAGATCAGCACATCGATCCATACCATAAATATCGAATCTCCAATTGTCCACATAATAACCTCAATTAAAACCATGTTCAGTAGACCTACAACATTAATTGTTGGCTATAACAGTGAAGGTAGAATTAGATCTTAGTTTATAGGTCATTCAGCTCATTCATCACGATTGTTAAGGCCATAACTAAGATCTGATCGAACTAAGGGCATTGGCCAGGTTTGGTATTTGTAATTAGCCTTGTAATAACAATTCTACTCATTTGCATGCACTATTATTTGGTTTAATAAGGATTTTTGTGATTTGCGAATAATTTGGTTTTGTATGTGTAGGTAAAGGATAATTGAGTTAATTATGTTCCGTTTAGAGATATCGATGATTATGTTTTCTTTTTCACAGTTAAAGTGAAAATTATTTATTTAAAATATATCGGGAAGGCACTTTCCAAAGTGAACGTCAAAAATCCATAGTAAATACAATACTGTTGAAGTATAATTGGCATTTCATTTAATTTCCTTCAATTTCTGATAATTAGAACCATTTTGGACAATACACAAACAGATAATAGACAATAAAAAAGGCAAAATGCAATTTTTCGGTTACAATATTAATCTAATCATCCAAATCATTGGATTTAATTTGTTAGAAATAATTTATATTTAGTATTGACTAAATTAAATCAATATTTTACCGGTATATCATTTACGCTTCACTAGAAATCTGTGACAGATCGATTCGACAATGTATCAAATCTAATCGTGATCTAATTTGCATACAATATCATATTATTACAGTTTGTCGACTAAAACAATAAAAAAAGTAAACTTGCATAATAAATAACAAACGTATGACACTTCCGACAAAGTGTAATTGTTAAATTTTATGTAAGTAGGTGCGTGTGCGCAGTGCACAGTGATATAACTAGATTATGTAATTCACATACAATAATAATGTAACATTGTTTAAGATGTGATGGACAACCGTTATAATGGTATTTTTTTATGGTATAAGCAGTTAAACGAGCTCACGGTAAGCAATCGTCGCCGCTCATGGACATTTGACACCAGAGGCGTTACAAGTGCGTTGTTAGCCTTATGGGGGATGGAATGTAAGGGTTGTTTGAGAATCAAGGATTGCGAAGATTGGGAAATTGGATTTTAGGTTTGCTATGGGTAGTTCTAAAATTGTAATCAGTTTTGGCACGATTTTTGTTTTGGGAAAATGCTTGTTTTGGAATAATGAACTATAAACATTAAAGTACACTTTATAGTAGTACTAGATAATCGATTTCATGTTCCATTGAGAATTACACATTAAAAACACATAATTACACGTTGTTCTAATCTCAAGATCTCTTGTAGCTGTGTCTTCTATACGTACATATGTATATTATTATTGTTTAGATTTATTATTTTCTTCTACACGAGTACAACCTTTTTTATGTTAAAACTAATTTTCTCTCAGAGGAATTCATTCTCTAATCATGTATTTATGTATTATGTTCTTAGTTTAAAAGTATCATTATAAATATCGAAGGGATTAGATTAATTGCAAACATATTCCGATTATCATATAGATATTAATTTATAAATTACTTATACTCAGAGAAATGGAAAGTAAATATCATTTTAATGCAACGTTTATGAACGTGGAAAGTTGTTCTATTAATATGTCATAATATTGTGACTATTTTATACAAATAGCTTTTGTATATAGTGTAGTTGACGTATATATTTAGTTGACAAATAACTTTACGAATACAATGTAACCGAGCTGACAAAATCTCTGACTTAGGTCAGAGAAGTACAAAAAATCTCCTATAAATAACACAAACCCATTAAAAATCTATTAAAAAAAAAACAAACAAACCATTCGCAAAAAAGCTATCAGCAAAAATGTAACACAAAGTTCACGATCAAAAGTCATATAACACGGCTAAATAATATAGCACGCTGTTACCTCACAGCGACCATCTGCTTGTGTTACATCGGTCGGGTTATAGTGACGTCACATACTTTCACCTTCGATGGAGACATTTGCCCAGCGGCATTGAACTTGGTGGCATATTGTATAATGTTTGACATAGTGACGTCATGAGGTTTCTGAGTTGTGCACAAGTGTTTGATGAGCTAATATTAAATGTGTTAAGAAAGTAAGGTTCGGAAGTTCATTCCTTGAGTAGTATAGATGTTTATTTTTTAATAATTTGTTGGTCTGCTAATGTATATGCTATTAAAGTCGTATTTAGTAAGAAATTTCTGTATTTTCTGTTAGGTGACTCAAACTTAAACTTTAAAACCTTTTTTTTTCAATTATGCGTTGCCTTGCTTTGTATTTGTAACCATTCTTGTGTGTACTGGATTTCCAATTTTATTTTAATCGAATTTAAATCAACTTACTTTCAATAGCCTTGTTAAACGAAACCCTATTCCTTTAATTGAAGAGATTTTCTATACACAGTTAAATCAACGAAGAATGGAGCCCAATCTCGTCGTAACTAGAAGGTCTTGTAACTAGTCACATTCGTTCATCTTGTCGCAACTACTCGATCGTTCCCAGAGCATTCAAATAGGCAACCAAATTAAATCGATTAAAAACTCGAATGAATTAATTTTATCAACTCGTTACTTGCCTTAAAAGGAGACTTTAATTCAAGTTACCCCAAATCTAATCGATTGAAAAACTAATCTTGTATGTCCTAACGATGTCGGTAAAGTTACTTTAAAGAATGTTGTTTAGTGACTAAGGTCCTTTCAAATTACTAGTTTCGTATGTGTACAGTTTAGGTTTTTTGCTGTACGATAAAACTGGCTTGGGTGTAGGAGTTTTTGGCTCTAGGAAATTAGTGTTTTTTTTTGAGGTGTGAAATTCATCCCATGACTTCTCCCACCTTAGGCGAGGCGAGAGGGAGTGTCAGACTGTTCCTGACTAAAAACCACCCCGTTCTTACTCCTGCTTTTCAAACCGGAGCCCCGGTAACCCGCTAGGCAGTGCGCAGTTCCGGGTAGAAGGGTGTTAGACCTTCTGAACTTGTATTAAATTATTAATCCATGATAAAATCAGATATTTGAACAATAATTAGTTTCGTAGTTTATTTAATTGACTACATTAATTAAGATACGAGAAATCTTTCTCTAAGACATTAATTAATTTTTAATTGGCGGAGAATTATAAATATATCTAATTATAATATTTTGGCGGCTAAACGTTTGCGTTCATACAAATAAATGCTAATTATTCGCTTAATAAATTCACATGGTTCGTAAACTCAGTCTCATGTTACTGTCGCGAAATAAGATGTCAAGAACTTTACGACTGTTTTAGGTAAAATGATCAGTTTTAAATAAAGTTTTAAAGAAATTTATTCCATAAAATTCCTTCGTTGTGGATGATTAGATAGGTAAGTGAATTATTGACAGACAATGAACAGCCAATACTTTTGGAAAAGTTGAAAATGGAACTCCATTCCGGAGCTTGTGTTTCCTGCAAAATACAACTTAGGTGTCTTCAAGTCCAGAGTGAACAGGTTGCTTATAGGTAGGCGTGCTCCATCGTCGGCCACATCATCGCTTACCACCAGACGGAATGGTGAAAACGAAAACGTTAATCTATTAAGTATAAAAAATGGTGTACATCTTCTTTGAGTGCCGTGAAAAATTTGGTATACTTGTAAGGTCGTTGGTGGTAGAAATTCAAATATAATATGTAAAGGTTATCACTCACATTTATCTACACTTTTTAAGTACGCAACCCCAATTCAGGTAAAAAGAAACCAGGCTCAATTTAATAGCTTTATAAAAAGGCAATTTTTCAAACAAAGAGGTCAGTTAAAATTTCGGACGTTGCAAAATTCGCTCTGAAATCTGAAGCAATACATAAGGTCTTGATTTACATAAATATACATAAAATAAAAGTATTGCATTTTATCATTGCGTGTAATCAGAGCAGTGTATCCTTCAGAAAAATGACTGGCTGAATTACGTGACTTAAACATTTGTAATAGTGGAACACTTTTTGTAACAAGACCTTCGAGTTGTCGTCAATTTTTGCGTATATTGTGTCATTTTTTGTATATAAGTATAGTGATTTAATATACATACATATACACATAGTTAAATTACACTCTTAAGAGAGACAGAATTTGAATTCACATCAGACTTCTATTAGTGAGTCGATACAGAAATTGATCACATTGATCGAAAACTGAACAATTGTTATAAAATAATTTCTTCGAAATATTTTGGAGCTACTCGTGACTTTACAGATTATACATACCTACCCAATATTTAACAAATACAATTTGAATTGAGAAACTCCTCCTTTTTGAGAAGACGGCTAAAAACAAACAATTAGTTGCCGTAGTTAGGTATTTTTAGTGCCCTTCAGTTTTGTGAAATCGAGGTTATATTTCTGTTGCAGTTTCATTGTAGGTACATTTAATCAGACTAAATTGACATGCATTTTTTACATTCAAATTCTAGACTTGAAAGTAAGTAAGGTCGTAATACTAGATCAAAAATATTAATAGCTTACCTTGACAAAATATTAGAATATTGTTACGATAACGCCTGTCAAAGTTTGAAATGTCGTACTACAAGAACTGGCAGGTTGCAGGTCGAATAAAAACTGCACCTGCTTAATCTGTTTAAAAAATAAAGTTAGATTGACAGATCACATTGATTTTAAAAAGAGAATGCTGTCACTTTACAACCTAAGACTACTTTTTTATAAATAAATTAATTGAAAAAGGAAAAGAAAATGCTCAGAACAGTTTTTGTTTTTACCAATTGAGGTGTCAATATAGATTTGACAAAAAACACCCAAAAATAAACCGTATTCCTTTTACAAATTAAGTCCAAGCAGAAACTAAAAAGAAGACAAAAGAAACGATTATCTAATGCTTAACAGCTGGTGTGTTAAATTGCAAAGTAAATTACATTTTCAACCGTTTAGCAACTGTAGCGAGTAGGAGACAAAATACAGAATCCGTATTATACAACAGACACCTATTAACGAGCTATTGTCTCAAGAGCGGAAATTATATTTAGTTCCGCTTCTAACACTACTGGATCTTACAACATCAATTAAATCCCATCTTCGGTTCATTTTGGGTTCACTATTGTATGTAAAACGTCGATGGGGTCGGCTCTATTCATTGCTATTCAACCGTCCAAGGTTTAGATGCATGGCCTCAGCTTCCTCAGTTATTCTTCACGCGGACAGTACAATGCATGTACGTGAACCATTGTTGGCATCGTCTTTGCTGCGAACTATTGTAAACTCTATCTCAATGACATCTGCCTTCAGCGATCCGTCTACCATGCTGCCCATAGGCCGTGCGATATACACAATAAACATTTCACCAACTACCTTGAGAACAGATCAAGTTAATCCCTTCTAGTTTCAATAGGATCATATTTATGTCAATAAACTGATTCGCGACGAATGCAACCTTGTTTTTATTTTACAGCCTATTTCGATTTCTTTGTTTTTGAACCTTGAATCCAATCACTTTTCAATAAAGTTTATTTTTATTTGTAACAAACCGTTCATCATTGTCGACTTTACGTTGACAGTTAGATTCGTGTGAATTTACAATTTTCGTTACAAATCTGTTAGTTTACCTTGAAACAGATACATTAATTATAACGTCCGGAATATTGATTTAAGTAATATATCCTATTTTACGGATCGTTGTAAATGATCTTTTAACAGTATCTTTATACGGATCTTGCGCAGCTGTCATGTCTGCGTTGAATTATTCATAGTAACCCACATTTATTTGTTTTACTTTTTGTTTTCCTTCAAAGTTCACCGTTAAATAATGCACATACCTACTTGTGTAGCGGTAACTAAGTGAACAATACGAGAATGTATGAAACCTTGAACGTCGCCTCCGAACATAGCTTAGCAGTGATTCGGAAGAGAATTTACATTCGCACCGTCCTTGCTAACTTTAGCTCCGTCATCGTATTTGGTTTGCTTAAATTGGTCTTAGGAAATCTATTTGATTTAGTCTATTCGACTAGATCATTCAGCAATTACTATTAATAGAATAATGATAGAAAATTGGACGTATCCGCTTATTTGTTTTAGATAGCCTTCATATGATTAAGTATTATTTTGTTTGATTGCTTTTTGGTTGAGATAAATATATAAATACATTGTTACGTATGTTTTCCTGCTCTTGAAATGACGCCAAGCCCAGTTTAAATCCCGTTAAAGAGTAAAAATGTCCTTTTATAATCGAGGCACGATTTCGACCTTTTCAAACAATGACGTTTGTTCAATGTGATGGAAGCAAATAAGTCCTTTAGCTGTGGTTTGATGGAACGCACTGATAGCGGTTTGCTGTAGGTTAATCTTTTGCTTAAGTAACTGTAGTTAATATATTGTGTCGTTAGCCGATATGTGTAATTTATGATTTCTGTAAGCCTAACTAAGAAGTAATGAATCTTTATTAATTTTAAATTTTTAGTATCATTTTTTTGGATAAGTGGTACGTTCAATCGATCGATTTCGATCATGGTGGTCAATGATATAATGAAATGATTAATCGTAGGATGTTCCTAGGTGTTAAGCTTTTTGTGTAAATGACAATAAAAGACACAATTCACAACCAAGCAAACAAAATCATTTCGTCAGTATTATCAAAAGAATTCCCCACTCAAAAATGTGAAGCAACTGGTTTTACCAGTACTAAAGTAAATATACGAATTAATAAGGATTGCCAAAAGCCTACAGATGTCACTTAAGATATGCTAACAGAATAACAATGCAATTTAATTTCACATCTGTCACCTTTAATGTATCTTCAAATTGATAAATGTACAGGGATCTCTTTAAAATCCTTTTCTTTCTCAATCCGATGATCGTTTCGAAATTCTTGAGTGAATTTATTGTTGAGTGATCAGTTTTGCAATAATGAGGTTTATCTTGTGGCGATATAAGGCTTAAATATTTTAATGTCAGTTGACTCTCAGATTGAATAATGTGTTTGCACTCAAATCTTCAGCAGCAGTTTTTTTTTGAGCGAGGAAAATAGTCAATGAATTTTGCTGTCTTGGGCAAGGTGAGTGGGACAGACTCTTACTGCCCAAACCACCCCATTTCCACTCATTATTTAAGATATGCGATGTTATTTTTTTAGTGTGATATTGTTTTCCATAATTTCTAAAAACGCTTCATTGTTTAGAATATTGATCATCATGACTTTATATATTTCTAGTTTTCAATGAAAAGTCTCCTTTCCACTTTTCCATAATAATTGTGAATTTTATCTGTTATTTTGTGCTAATAATCTAATAATTTTCATTATGTATTGTTGCAGGTAACTTAACACGCCTTGGTTGCAGTATAGATAGAGCCATTGCATGCATACCTACCATGAGTTCATTAAGTAAGTAAGAACAGGTTCTCCGTCAGTGCAATTAATATGAAGTAATTATGCTGATGTTAGTCAAATCAGTACCTTGATCACCTAGAAATATGTACGAACTTGCATTAAATATTCTGTTTTACATTGTAAGTACATTCTTACATAATATGGTTCCTATGTAGGTAATAATACTTTTTTAGGATTGAAATTTGAATTGAAACGCTATTGTTTATTATTTTTGTTAGGTTTCAATTTATTAACCAGTTTTGGTGTAGGGTTACCTTTCAAATAAAAAGTGTCCAAGTCGCTTTATTTTTGGAACAGCACATATACATAACCTAAATATGTTTCTTTCTTCTTTTTCTTTATTGCATTAACAGCAATTTAGCAGCAATGGACCAAATAGTACTGCAATAGACACGCAATTGGCTGCTAACATCTCATCATCGACTCGTAATCGTATAACAATCGTTACAATCGGTAAAAAGTGCAACAAGTGATCATTACATCAGCCCACCTAATAACTCGATTGCAGTAATCGTTCACTTTCACTCGGATCGATGCATCGGCATCGGCGCCGGCGCAATCAAAGGTCGACCGACCGAAACCATTTCTTTGGAGATTCGACAGATAATTTTTGATATGTCGAGAATTTAATGGGAACTTGTTTTTGGAGATAGGCTTATATAGTGGCTATGATGAAAATAGATGATGTTTTAATTTTTATGCGTCGATTGGTTAGTTTATTTTTAGAGTGTGAAATTTTAATTGAATTGGAGTGTAATAGGAAATATAAACATAATAAAATTTAAATGTAATTTAATGGCGAAGAAATAAGTGTGTGTGTGTGTGTTTTATCGAAAGTTAATCAACTTTAAATCTTTTCTTGAGTAAAACAAAATGACTCTGTATCATTATATCAGTTACAAAACGTCCACTGTTGAACATAGGCATACCCTAATAAACAAGATACACGATACAAGAAAAACAATACACTACATTCGGTTAGTAAGAATTAATGTTATCAAATTGATATCAAAAAGCATTTTCCAACCAGCAATATCAATAGCGCAACAAACAAAACAATGACACACAACAACATAAGAAACACACAAACAGACGAACAAACGAAACTGAAAGCGAATCCCATTCGCAAGAAAACAATCAATCAGTATCTATAAACTCATAGAAATTAGAAAGCTACATCGAGTTGAAGAGGTTATGTGCACGACCTCTGTCGCACGAGCAACCTCGACCTTGTAGTGTTGCGACATCAGGTACAACCCTATTACCTAATATCGATGTCGCGGGGAATCGATTACGTGGCACCCGAGCGAGTGCAAGGTTGTGCTGTTTATAGGTCTGTGGTTTATGGCAGATGAACTATTGAACTGTTTGATATTGCTTTACTGAATAGTTGTTTTAAGACAATCAATTATTGTGCTTTTTTAGGGGAAAATCATCCAATGCCTTTCTCGCCTTGGGCGAAACGAGGAAGTGTCAGACTCTTATTGACTACAAACCACTCCGTTCCTATTTTTGCTTTTCGAGCCAAAGCCTCGGAATCAACTATGCAGTACTCTATTTTTTCTTCTCTTTTTGGGGTAACCTTGGTGCTAAAAATGTACGTAATATGAGTGTTTGTATTGAGTTCACACTATAAAACATTCATTTGTTCTTTCGGCTCCTTGAAAATGATATATAATTTATTTCTCATGAACATAATACTGTCAAATTAAATTTACAAGAGCTTTAAATCGACTCAACATAAATAGAGTAGCCATTGAAACAAATCGCCTTTGATTCACTAACAATGCAAATTCCATCAATAATCGTTAGTCACATTGATGCGTGTAGCAATAAGGCCTTGCTTATAAAACTCGCCGTAAATGGTAAACGAGACCTCAAGAACTGATCGATGGATATAAACATAAATACCAAAGCTTTTGCAACATCGGACAATGTATCGATAACTAGTCAATCGATATCAATCTCTAAAATCAGAACAATCGAGTGACCAGACACCGATTAAAAGCCATCGATTAAATCGATTAATCAGTCGGTAGCTGGCATCGATGCAATAATTTATGGTCCAATAGAGGTAGAATTGACTATTGATTAATTTTCAAAATCGTCGGTTTCCTGCTTAACTTTGACGTTTTGAGAACTGGTTTCCATGATATAAGAGCAGGTAATGGTTACAACATGAACTGTCCCATTAAATCCGGTTGTTATTACAAAATATTCATTCAAATGTTCGATATACGACAGAAATATAATATACTCAATTACATACTCTATTTTAATGTCTTTAAAGTTCATAACAGAATGTAACGAACATTTATTTGGAGCACGATAAAATGCTCTCGATATAAGTGTAACACTATCTGATAGATTAGCATCGATTTATTTTATTTTTTTCTTTTGTTGATTCGCTTTACTAAAACAATATAGGCTTAAGTACCTTTCATTATGAGCGGTTACTTCAGAGGTTGTGATGTCGAAATATGACTTGAATGTGTACTATGAAAGAGTCGGGAAAATAGTACGAATGATTAGCGTTGTAAATTCTGTCTGTACATAGTTCTATATTGGTCTAGTTGACTCGAACGTGACTGCTAAGCATAAGGCCTTGAGAACAAATTATTCAGGTTATAGATTTCAACATTTTCAGTAGAAACACCCAGTGGGCATTTGCATACAGTTTGTTAGTCAAAACTGTATTAGAAATTTGTGCTTACTGGCTATTTTTTCCTGGTTGTATTTATCTCATGTAAAATCTGCACAGTTACTTTAAAAGCAATGGAATATTAACTTAGTTCTAATTGTATTTAACCAAGTTGCTCTCCATTAATCAAATGAAGTATCAAACATGGCTTTCTTGCTCCATACATAACTTCTCTTTAATCATGTCTTTGCTACAGGTTAATGTAATGTCGCAACCTACAACATGTCGACCGCGAAACATTTAAGTCCAACGACCCAATCGTTTCGATGATCGATTATATCCGAGTCTGACGAATCGATTCTTCGTGTCAATCACTAGTTAACGATTATATGATTGCCTCGTTACGATGTTTGTTTTTGTTTTTGCCCATCACTTGTACACAATTACAGATAATGTTCTTAGTTATGGTGGTTCGCGGTTATTGATGAGTGTGGTGTAAAGTTCATGGTTTGTATGAGTTTTTGTGGTCACACAGCAGGCGAGTGGGAACCTCGTTAGGTGTGAACAAGATGCAAGGATATCTAGGATTCTAATCTCATTATAGATTTGCACGGTTGGAAGAATAGTCTATTACAGAAACCACAACAGTTGCTTTGTATGTGAATATCCTTTTATATACTTGTGCATCATAACAAAGTTGCCTAAACAAGTAGATAGCATCGGTGCAACCGTGCACATCAAGCGAGATGCATCAAATTGATCCGTCGATCATCCGGCCTCGGTTCGTTGCCCTCAATAAAATGCATTTGCGGTTGCATCAACTTGCGCCAGGCAATCAGATGACCGTGTGTTCTGACCCTTATCGTGTGGTACAAGTTTGAGAGAACAGCGATTGTGGTAGTATTTTTTATTGCTTCCTGCGTTTGGGAATTGTAAGTCTTTCTTTTATGGTTTATGTTTGGTGATAATAGTTAGGTAGATCTTTATATAGAAATTATGTTTATGGTGGCGTATTTAAATAGGAATGCGTTAAAAGCATACACTGTTCAAAGCAACTTACACAGTTTGATATACCCAGAGCAAATGTAGGCTCAAAGTTTCGAAGTACGTATGATCAATTTGATGTTGAAGTCATCAAATATTTTTGACCGCATGAACGTTTAGATATGTAGTTATATGTATAAAAATCGTATTCATGAGTATTTCCTGCTACTGCTCATCAATTAAACCACACGGTATGAGGCAACCCTTAAGTACAACCGTAAAGAATAATGGCGTAAGTAAATCATAAATATACCAACTAATGTGTTCCGTGGGAAGTGAGGTGTGAGAAAATTGTCTATGGTAACGTATGTGTAACGTGCAGTTCCTATTGGTCGACACTCATGTTTGAATTACGAATGTTATAATGCACATCAAGCTGCAACAATCTGGCTAGTCATTTGTTTAATTTTAAACTTTATTTGTTTTACGATAGAATTGAAATTTTATTGAAGATTTTTTGTCAGTTTTGGGAAGGTACATGTGTTGGTGATTAGTCATTAGTTTAATCTTTATTTATGTGTGCGTTAATATAATATAGTACCGGGTTTCCTTGTATTTGTATTGAATTTTCGTATTAGCGTTTCTGCGGCAGACCAGTATGTAAATCTCATAAATAAATGCGGATTTATTCATGACGATGTGGTACTTATTTGTTTTTGGTTAGTTCCTTGAAAATATCGTGTTTCTGATCAAACATTACTAATCTGCTTCGGTTCGTGATATCGTTGGAAAAAGCCAAGATTATTTTAGTTAGCAATACTGTACCTAGTGTTAGTTTAGCAGAGTTTTGGTATTCTCTCTTCTGTTTTGTGTCTTAACCAGTTCTTCGAAAGTGATGAGATTGATACCAATACCTCTATTGTTAATCTTAAGTACTAAGTTATATAGAAACACTTCTCCAGTAACATTCGAATGCTAGTTAATTCGATAAGGTAACTCGATTGTTAAAAATCGATCCTAAGTTGGCTAATCCATTGGTACTAGAGTCTTCCCCAATAAAATTCGAAGGAACTATATCGATAAGATTACTCGATCGTTAAAAATCGATTAAAATTAAAAACATCCATAGAGGCTGATTACTTTAACCGTAAACCTCGGTTTCTTTTTAATTGCAATGTCTGTTTGCGTCAGGTTTAATTGAAGGCACGTGATACTTTGCAATATCCGTCAAACGGTCAAACGAAGGGCGCGCCATGCGCCGGAGTTACATAGCACTTTGTAAGAATTCAGAGAGGATTGGGGCGTAAAAAACACATAAGCGGTTGTTTATAGGTGTTAAATTATTGGGATGGTATAAAAGTTTGTGTAGTGCTTGGTGTGGGACTACAAAATACAAAGTCTATGCATCTACATAGGTTTGACGACAGTTATAATTGAGAACTTAGTTAAATTAGTCTCTTATGACAAAAAAAAGAGGGAAACGTCCTGCTTTCTTTCGTTTGTTAGAGTAAAGGACTACACAATTTTACAGGATTTGAATAAAGATTTCTATTGATTGAGTGCTAAAATAAATCTCTTAAGGTTGTTTGCTTTTTTTAAGAAGGGAAAATCATCCAACGACTTCTCTCGTCATGGGCGAGAAGGAGTGTCAGGCTCTTATTGACTAAAAACAACCCCGTTCTTATTCCTTCTTTTTGAGCCGGAGCACAGGTTTTCAAACCCGCTAGGCAGTCCGCAGCTCCGGATAGTTTGGGCTACCATTGGTACATGTTTCTGCACGTCTATAATATAACCATGTGTTAACGCTAGCCCTTACTACATATTAAAATCAATAGTCTCTCATTTCACATTCCCTCTTACGACATGTTTAAGCCCAATCATGCGTGCAATGTGCCAACCCTATCCGTTTTTATTTGCATTCTATGAAATTAATTACTTTAACGAAGTTAAGCAAAAAAATAACACACAGTCATAATTGATTTTTAAATGGTAGTTGTAAATGTATAATTTGAAAAATTACTAGGTTTTTTTTTTCTGCACGAAATCAATGCAGGTAACGTTAATAAAAGAAAAAGGGTTTGGTTTAGAAATAGCAACATCGATGATTTCATCAAAACAGGACATGCGATTTACCTGCATGTTTTGCAGTTAGGCAATTAATATAAAAAATCATACAAACACATGTTTTTACGGCATATTATGCCAAAAAACTTAGTATTCGCAGTACAGCTATTAATAGTTAGGGATAAAATAAACTTCGCCTTAAATAGTCACGTGTGCATGTGTGCGTTTGTCTTAACCTTAGTAATAATTGTATGTTTATTGATATATAAAACTATTGTCGTATTTCTCTTTTTACAAAAGTTTTTTTCGTTTTTTACCGTTGCAAATGTATTTTGCATGTTCTAGATATTTTGAATACGCTTTCATATTTCAATATCACATGCAACAATTTCAATACACTGCACAGCGACCCATACATTATTTGTAACGTTTCAAATGAAAATTAATAAGTACGAGTATTGTCTAACATTTCGCAAAGTAACTGGCCAACTAAAAAAACTATTATTATTAGACTATATTTTGCAATAATTATTATTTCAATCTTTCGTCAACGATTGTAATTGTGGCTTTAGAAAGCGATAGTGGCCATGCATTTCCACCTGCGGGCTTAACGAAGGTGAAAACTTACAACATGGCTGCCTTAGTTCTCGCATTGTCTACTAGGTGGCGCTGTTCAAGGTCGACCGTGTTTACCGATTAATCGGATGCGTACGTCAACAACTTAGCTCGATAATCGATTACGGAAAAGTGAGAATTAATCGCTGTAAATGATGTTTACCGCTACCTTGTTCCCGGTGAATTGTGTAATCTAGATTATTAGATTTACGAACTGCTAAGGATCCTGTTTGTACAAATATGTAATTAAATTCATTAAAAATCGTATTATTTAATCGAAGGAATGTAGCAATTAAGTAATTTATCAGCATTAAATAATATTATAATCTCCTGTTTATTTTGCTACCACAAAATGAAAACCGATTTCTAAAAGTAAATTATAATCATATCACATGAAGGTATCACATTAAAAAAATTACAAAAACTCCCTGCAGCCTCGTAACACATCTTGGGTCAGCCTCTTGCTATCAGAATTTGGCCTCACGTCAGCGTAATAGCCCATAAGTTTTAATCTAGACGATTTTATTGTATGAAATCGAGATCAGTAGTGCAAATGACCCAGATATTATGAAAACGTGCCCGCGGTCGCACGCGCAGCCAAATCGTGATGTCTGCGCCCGCGTCGATTGTTTCTCTGCATTGTCTCACTAGTCTGTGGAATGGTGTAAAGTTAAATATTAGGTCGCTTGCGGTTTATATTTGTTGTGTAAACGTCTGTAATGGATTTTATTGATAAGGTTCTTTGCAATGAATGGATTTAAGGATTTCTTTGAGCTAATACATTTTTTTTTAAATACATCACTCGTTATTTGTAAAATGATACATTTTGTGTTTGTACGTAATAGTTACAATTAATATCTTTTAAATGAATAATGTAAACCAAGTGACTGCGTGATGGCTTGTAATGTCATCTAGTTATTTCTCCCGCCTTGGGCGAGGCGACAGAGAGTGCCAGACTCTTACTGACTAAAAACCACCCCGTTCCTACTCCTGCTTTTCAAGCCGGAGCCCCGGTAACCCGCTAGGCAGAAACTACACATTACGTATCACATACAAACAATCAAGTAACTCATTGTAACAACATTTCTCTCACAAAACTGGTTCTACTCATCTCTATTTACATTCTACACTGTAACAAATGATTACGTCGGAAGTGCGTGAATCTCGAGCGCATCGGCGCACGCGTCACGGCTGCCGCGCCAAGTTAACGCATGCGCGTTACACAACACACAAATTAGGGCCTTATTATACCAACTCATTTATTTTGTAACACTATAGGATGTAATTATTTAGGTAATACCTATGTAAGTGTAGTTGTGAGTAGTTTTGGTATGTAGGTTAGGATGCGTAGACAGTGATTGGTGAAGCACATTATGGTATTGGGAATTAAATGTCTGTTAATTTGCTAGAAATTAATAACTGCCTGTGATAAAAATATAATGATACACTTTTTGTCGAAGTATTATTGGATTTTAAATCTGAATAGTATAGAGTCTGGAATTTCGTACAACAGTGGACCTTATCGCATAATTATTGAAAATTAACGTTATTAAGTTTTGTAACGATAATCAACATGTACACATAATATAGGTCCTATACTCAAAGAATAATGACGCAAATAACATAAAACAAACATCTCAAAAGTTAAAAGCTGTTGGCAATGATGTACACTAGAATGTAGATAGTTTCTCCAATGATTTAATATTTTCCTTTACTTCATACTTACTAGAGTTATGGCGAAGATAAACTTAACCATGACTCAAAGAGGATTCTCATTCTTAACTCAACCTACGTAGATTTATTTTTCAATGGCAATAAACTTGACAGCTAACACAGCATAATGTACAACAAATACCTACGTTTATTACAAACCTTAGTTACCACATAAAATGTATTTACAAAGCCATAAAACTAATTATTGTAACAAGACTATGACACAAGAAATTGCAACAGTAATATAGTTTAACAATCAAAAGTGAATTAGGTTACAATTTTATTACCCAACTTTAGGCAACGCACCAATACGCAGCCAAGATTTTACCGAGTAACAAGTATAAAAAATATCTGTTACAAAAAATATTAGGTATTAAAAAAAAACTGGTAACTATAAGCTTTCGCCAACACTACGGTCAATGCCAGAGATTGTCAATCTAGTTTTACAAGTTCAAGTAAAGAAATGTGTCTTTCTAAGCCTAATACGCGTTAGAATTCTAATCTCGATTAGGTGATCCGATGTTTACATTCGATACACGTAGGGATGTGTAATCGAATTTCTATCGTTTACGTAAATTCGTAAAAATATCTGTGAATTCTATAGCGTCTAAATCGGAAATAAATTACAACTTTCTATGAGGCAATTATCCTAATCTGTCATTCAGACCCCGGAGCTGCGGACTGCCTAGTAAGTTACCGGGGCTCCGGCTCGAAAAGCAGGAGTAGGAACGGGGTGGTTTTTAGTCAGTAAGAGTCTGACACTCCCTCTCGCCTTGCTCAACACGAGTGAAGGAATTATATGACTATTTTCTTTTAAAAAAAACTGTCATCCAATTATGGCTTGAAATATACAATACATTAAGAAGATAGTCTAAACTTAACATAGTCTCAAAGGGTGAAGTAATGAATAAGTATGTTGTAATAAGACCATGCTATCTAGCAATAGAAAAAAAATCTATCTAGTCTGAGTATATTGGTGGCTTGATGCAACCACTCGACTAATAAGCCACTCATAACAGTTTCATAACACTTAAAATATCGATACTTAGATTAATGCCGTAAGCACTAGGCTTATCTCCCTAATCCTATTGTTATATTTTGCACAACACTTTAGCTAAAAGCATGCAGGATAAACGTAACACTTTTGTGCTCGTATGTATTCTACGCGAGTACAGTCGCGACCACTTTCACCGGCTATTGTTGATTAATTCCCGGACTGTACAACGTCGGTTGTGAATTGAATCTAATGTAAAGTAGAGCGGAATTGTGAGTTATATGGTGGTAGAAATAAGATCTAATATTTTATGCCCTTTAAACTGATTTTTCTTAAGTATTTGGAAAGGTTTTGGTCTAATACAAAGAAAAATGTGTTTTAATTCAATACAGTTTAATTTCAATGTAGGATTATCTACGTTAATCATTTTCATTTTTATAAAACACAACAATTCTAAAAGAATCGCAAAATATCTTTATAAAATTAGTGGAACAGTAACACCAGAGGTGAACGTGAAATCGACACATAATCGAGAAGCCTTATCGATTAAAACGTTTTTAATTGTTATAATAACGTTCTTTTTACAAATCGAACGTTCAACACTTTTTAAATTTTCGAAAAAAGAATCTTTTGTTAATTTTCGTTTCTTTTTTAATTACGCAACTAAAGAGGTTGCATTGTTTGCTTAAATACTTTTTACCCACTAGCCGGGCGTATCTGTATTCATCCTTTGTTTGCTTGAAATCTCTCATTAAAAAAGATACAATTAATTAAAAACAGATGAAATAAAGAGAGAATGGGTCATTGTTTGGTATTTTATCATTTTTAAGATCAATATGAAGTGTGACTGCCTCGTTGGTCGAGTGGTGGTAAGTGCCACTGCCGGGCAAGGGGTCTCGAGTTTGATTCCCGGGTCGGGCAAAGTCTTACTGGAATTGTGCCCAGTATATGGTAATAGGCTCACCCCATATTACACGGGACTTATAATACAAATGGTCAAAAGTGGGTGTACATTGTATAGCCGCAATGTGCACCTCTGCCTACTCCTTCGGGAATAAAAGGCGTGACGTTGCTTTATATGAAGTGTTATCCTTGTTTACATTGCGAAGACATTAACAGCAGCCATGTTTGATTCCCTTTACATTTTATTACCAATATCTACTTGGACTGTAAACTGTAAATGAATAGTAAAAGGTTTCTCTCCCTTGCATAACCAGATCATTGTGAATTAGCCTCCGTACTTAAGATAACATAAGCATTAGTGCATATCCATTAATACCTATTACTCGCTAAACAGCCCAATCACTCTTGTTCACATACAAATAAGGCCCATAATTGAATAAATCGATGTGCGTAACTGTAACACAGTCTTGTGCAAGGATCAAATTATCTCAAATCACGTACATAAACATAGCGAGATCATTTCGTCTGTCCTTCCGTTTGTCAGACTTTCTCTATACGTGGACGCAATGGTAAACTATTTGTTTACCCGGCGTAATCGTAATACGGTTACGTGTGGCGTAATGTACGCAGCCCTAAATGTACAGTCCAACGCATAACTGTGTCAATGTTTATATTAAGATTAGAAGTAATTAAGATTGCAAAGCAAGTTTGACTAACTACTGCTACGCTTTAAGATGTTAATTTTTAAGTAAATAGTTTGTTAGTTCATTTCGGACGTGGTTTTTTAATGACTTTGTTGACGTAACTTTAATGTGTGTAAGTGTACCTTGTGATGGATGGTCGGTACGGATTTTTCAACCGGTTTTTGGTTTAAACAGGCTTATTTCTGGGTCAATATTATTATTACGTACAAATTCTGCATTTTGGTATCCCATTTTATATGTATATGTTGTTACTAGCTACTTCCGCGTGGTTTCGCCCTCTCTGCTCGGCTCCTGTTGGTCATAGCGTAAGGTTTTATAGACTATAGCTTTCCTCGATAAATGCATTATACACAAAAATGATTATTAAAATCAGACCAGTAGTTCTGGAGATTTAGGCGTTCAAACAAACAACCTAACAAACTCTTCAGCTTTATATATTAATATAGATAGGTATCTATTATGTTGGTGATAGGTTTTCGGAACAATGAATGGTATAGGATAATATTATTATTTATCTTAAAGTAAATTTGCTTATGTTCAAACCGTCTCACGAATCTCCAAGCAAACGATTCAATAATAATAATTAAGTAATTTAACTAAACCGCTTCCTTCCTACTTTTCCTTCCATGTAACATCCAGAGGCGTTCCACGTCTATCTCACAAGTGTTACGCCAGAGAGTAAAAGTATTCCCAACATAATTACAAGTTGTACAACAGAATCGTGCATTATTTACATTTACATGGACGTGAAATGGTAACCGTCCACAAACTAGGAACCACAAACTTACTGATCGACAACCAACCAATTGGTATCTAGCAGTGGTTCCCAACTGGTAGTCTGCCGATCACAAACAGTCGGCAGAAAAAATCCTATGACAACCCGATGAAATCGTAACGTAATAACATGAAAAAAGTAATTAATAATAGTGATCTCCCATCTAACAAGAATGAAATAAAAGTGGTCCCAATCCAATAAAAGATTTGCTATTAATTTTTTTAAAGGTGGAAAATCATCCACTTTTAGAAAAAAGAGGCGAAAGAGAGATTTAGATTCTTACTGACTAAAACCATCCAATGCCTACACTTGCTTCAAGCCGGAGCACCGGTTACTTGCCAGCTTGTCCGCAGCTCCAAAGGTTGGATACCCCTGATACACAGGAAAACCGATCGATACAATTTTATTACATCACCCCTTTGTTTCTTATTATTAAGCCATTTTACACCGTCGAAGTGTGCAATATTATGACTTACACCACTTATTGTAAGTATGTATTATTTATTAAATTGGACGCATTTACGATTATGCGGTAACCAATTGTAATTTGTATGAGGAAGACGTATCTATTGGTCGGTTTGTTGCCTATACATGATGTGTGATATAATACTCACATAAACAGTTGACAATGTAATCGATACGTCAGTGAATATTTCTCAGAAACCATTTTAGGTCGAAGAAAAACCCAGAAAATCCTTAAGATATGAAGACCAGTAATTCAGAATTTCTAAGAAATTATACATTAGGTATCAGATTTAAGTCTAAGAAAAACCCAAACAATCCGTAAGATATGAAAACCAATGAAGGCCAGGTATATGAAGGTTAATTCAGAATTTCTAAGAAATTGTACATTAGGTATCAGAAAGTGTCGCCTTGTGCTTACGCATTAAGTTGTTTAAAGAATGAATCCAATTTTATTATAGGTAGTCTTTATCGATAAAATAGGTAACCTAATGTTTTTTACCTGGTTTTTGCTACCCAAATCTTGTCAAATGAGTTTTTAGGTTTCCCGATGACTAAAAACTATAGAAAACATAATGATGCACCATATTTTTCCTACAGCATTCTCAGACATTGGTGTCATTCAGAGAAATAAAATAAAATACTAAAATAAGTTACCAAACGACGTAAAACATTCTGTTTCGAGAGATTAATTGTGGTCACACTCTTGATTAATTTGGTTTTTATAAAAATATACACTTTACATACTTTTAACTTCCTTTTAAACCCAATAATGATCATAATCTTAAGTATGTATGTATAGGATATTTTGCAATAATATAGTGAATGCTAGCCCACTTAATATCATGGTCTTACTTAACTTATTATCGTATGAACTAAATCTGTCGCGAGATTTTCACGCCGCGTTGCGGAGGCGTACTGAGCAGGGCTGTCGTGTAAATTTTATTACATCCAACGATCGTTTAGATAATCTTTAAGATTACGTTTCATAGTCGTTAAAATATTAGAGACGAGACATAGAAACGAGACATTTCGGAACGTTTAAAAATAAGAACATATTAATGTTAACTGTAGAAAGCTATTGTTTGTTATGGAAATGTAATTTAGGTTATTTGTTTTTGAATTTTGGTTAGTGATTTTTGAATTAATTATTATGGTATACTCATGTAACTGTTTTGCGAGGAACGACTACTTTCAAGCCACGCTAGAGGCTTATATTCATAAGTATCATTCTGGGACACACGACGCGGCGATTGTCGCGGAATGCTGCTAATTTAGTATACTCAGGAAAGTTATAATAAAATCTTTAAATTAATTTATTGTTTTTCTATTACCTGATTGCAAATAACTCCTAATAATGGGTAAATATAATAACAAGCATATTATATTTACCCATTAGATTGCGACTTACAAATCACAGTAAGTCCTTACACCCTATAACTTTATAACTTCTTCTATCTCCTATTTTCTCTCGGACAGCCCTACACATATGAACTTTGCATTGGGAACTAGGTCTATTGCCATGCTATTTATCGGGACCAACATTTGAATTAGGCTCATGATTGACATGACATTTCACCAACATAGACCAACATGTAATGATGTTGTTCGACGCAACGTTTTGAATATAAATCATCAAACGATCAAATCAATAGTTTTTTGATGTCAGTTCCTAGATGGAAATTACTTGTGTAATAATTTATTATTGGTCCATGTCAACATGTTCCGTGGTAATGAAGTACAACAAAACATTACGTCACAAATGTTCTTAGAGAAATGTTTGGCAATTATGTTCGTATAATATAATTGTAGTAAATAGGCTGTATACAATTTGGTACAGTTGTTCCCATAAAATGACTACAAGTGTTACATCCAGAAAGTAACACTAGCACAATACTTAGCAATGATGATGTTTAAATGTAAACTAATATGTACCCAAGTCCGCTTTTTAAACGGTTTAATTTAGCTTGACATGTTTATTTGTTTGAGTCAAATTTATTAATCGGCATTTAACCAATCCCCGATTCCCCAACAACCCTTAAATTCCTAACCCCCAAATGGACGACAACGCACTTTTAACGCCTCTAGTGTTTCGGGTGTCCATAGACGGCGGTGATTACTTACCATCAGGTGATCCGTCTGCTCATTTACCGGCTTATACCATAAAAAATCATTTGACTAATATAATTGGGTTATCAAGTAGTATTAAGTATTCAAGTATTAGGTAAAACCACGAATCAGATATGACCTAAAACAGCGGTTACTCAACGTCCTCAACGAAATTGTTCCTGTTACTTACACAAGTAGTTTTACTATAGAACTGGCTATCGCTGACCAATGATGAAAATATTTTCCGTATACAATGTAATATTGTGATGTAATAATTTTCCACTGAATGTTAAGCAGTATGGGATATTAAATAAACCATTTTTGATTACTTGTATTTAATGGGAGACACTTTAATCAAGATATGAATATGATAATGAAGACAAAGACACATGTTTATTATGTCCCTAAAACTGCTTTAAAAAGTAATTTGAATACAAAATAAATTCCTTTCACTATCAGAAAGAAGGTGCTTATGGCAAATTAATTGTTTCCTATAAACAGAGTCATTGTGTTAAATTACTCGATAGTTATATCGACAATTTTTTTTTCGTTTGAAACACTTGATTTATTTTATCAAATATATTGTTACCTATTTTTAAACTACAGAAAACTCCACTTAGCTAGCACGCAAGAATTAATTTACTTTATTTTCTTCCTTTTTAAGGTCCATAGTTGTTGTGACCACAACATGGTCTAGTGAATTATTGTCCATTGAATCTAAAGCCTTTACATAAGCCGTACGTAACTAGATCGCTCTTGTTAATAGGATAGTATGTATTTTAAGTAAGGATATTGGCTATAAAGTTTCTGCGAAGGTTCAAGTTGTTAAGAGGTAGCGGTTGCTTAGTACCTATTTGTGTATAATTTAAATGTGTATGCAGTGTGTAAAACTCAATGGTCATAGTAGGAACTTTGTGAGTTCTAATTGGATCAAATCAGGTATAGCTAAGTTATTACAATGATTGTAGTGTCATGCTGTTTCGTAAGAGTAGTAGTAGTTATTCTTGTATATACTGAACACATTTTCACATAAAGAGGAGCTTATTGCCACTATTGAACACAATTCGACAATGAAAATAATATTAGACACATTAAGACGTCCACTGCTGAACATAATCCTCCTCTATGCCCTGTGACTAACAGATAGTTTGGTAGAAAGCGACCAGCATCTAGTGGCACGAAAAAAATCTTTTGATGTTTTTATTACTGATTATTTTAATGCAACTTGCACCAAACACATTTAGAACGGTGGCGCGTGCGCAACAACACGTTAAAGACGTTTATCTCGGAGGTACCGTGCACATAACAGTACCGCCTCGCTTAATGGCCGCAGATAATGCTACACTATGGGGATATTGGTTCCTACCTGATGGACTATCTAAAGTAAAGCTAGTGAGCTAAAGTATGTTTCTTCTTGAGAGAAACGATTTATTGGGGAGATTTCATTTACTGATGAGTTGAAGAGTTAATGTGGAAATACTCAAGTCATGGTAGAATTTCATGTCTCGACAAAAGCCGTAACCTATGTATGTTGTACCCTAACCGGTATCATGTTGAGACAAAATGTGGTTAATTATGTAATATCTAAGAGTACGCATGAATGCAATAAATAGTTTGAGTTTGTTTGAGTTTGAAGCAAGAGAATTTTTTTATATTAAAAATAAAAATATTACAGAATTATTTGCAGTATTAATATGCCTGTTTATGAATGAATAAGTATACGTGTTCCTTTTACCTTTCATCGTCCAAGGTCATTCTACTGAGCTACTGCCATTCTTAACAATAACAATTTCTTAGAACGTCTGTCTTAGAATCCTAATGCACATTAAACAAGGTTTAAAGCTCACGTAGGATCTGTAACAAAGAGATGTCTGATATGACCCACGCGTCTGCCAAATAGTTCAATGACACCGAGATAAGGATGATCAGACTACTTGATAGTATACTTTCAAGGTTGTATACTAAACTCGTAAGTGTACAATAGAACATTAGAGAATGCTTTGTTTTATTCATAGTGAGGTTTGTTGCTAGTTGACTGGAGTATGAATAAAAATGGTAGACGTGCACAATGCATTATTTTTGCAAATTAAAATTGGAATTTGTGGGCTAACTTAGCACGTCAGACAGGATTAGGATATTCGATTTTTTCTAAAATAAAATAATTTTAAATTAAAAGTAGCCTAAGTTACTTCTTAGTACATCAGCTATGTCCCGTCAAAATCGGTCTAGCCATTTTAGAGATTAGCCAGAACTTACAGACAGACAAAAATTTAAAAACATAATAATTTTATCCAAATATCACTCTTGTTTTTATTGAGCCCAAGCCTTGTTTCTATTGCAACCCTGTTATGGCCACCAACACATAAGAAAGCCAGATTATCTCATTTTCTAATTCTTAATTTTAATCGAATCGATACCAACTACCTTTTGATATTTCTATACGAAGTGAAAGTAAAATAATCGAATGGATATAGCAATCATAGATTTTGGTCAGAGATTTATCTTCTATCATTTTAATAAGATCCGATTCATGGCGGTGAACTATTGAATGATATAATTACGTAGTGGCAATTGCAAAAAGATCACAGGTACGTATGTATGAAAGAAAGTAAGTTTAAATTTACTTTCATTTGCATTTGTGTGAATGCAAACTGTACGATTATTTATACGCTTAGATATTTCGAAGATCTCTTATCGAATATTAAAAATGTGTAGGTTTGCTTAGTACTTAATAGTCTAATATTGAATTCAGTTTGATCTGTCTCCCAATGTAATAGAAATATCATACCTCATTTTTTTTCGAAATGGATAATATTATTTTAATGTTATCTTGAGACAGATTTACGCAAATCGTTAGACTTGCATATTGTACCTACATATTATGCATCTTGCACAAACACTGTATAAATTAAAAGTCTATGCCTCGCGGTTCGTGTTTTAAAAACGACCAATCAGTTAGCAAGTCAACAACGTTGTTGCAAATGTCTAGCGTTTCTGTGTCTACCTGTACTTGCTAGACATATTGCTCCAAATCATTCACTTTTAATAAATCACTGTACAAGTGTACAGTTAGGTGCAAAAGTGAAATCATTGTTTTAATAGTGACTGTCCATTTATTAGTTTGAAGTTTTGCTAGGAATTTATTGTTGATTGTAATGAAAATACGGATTAATTAATATACGTAAATATTTTAACACATTACTGTCTTTTGGTCGATTTGCCGATCATACTGTTACTTTAAATGCAGAATTTCACCTCTGAAAACTCACTTAGTAAAAGGATAAATACGAAAGTCATATTTTTGAACATAACATATATGGTAAAAAATGGGTGTGATATACGTTCGTACATCATATTTTTGAACTTGGCAACAGGCTCACTACACAATAAAATAACTGACAGATCTTGCAAAGCTATTAGTCTTCTACTTAATCTACCACGCTTTAAATGGCTAACAGTAATCTGCATAAAGCTTGCAAATATTAAAGTTCCCACACTCCATTTCTGTCTACGTTTGTACTCGACGTCAACGCCTGTACAAAATGCAATTACATCAATTTGCCAGAATGCAAGCGTAACATAGCGATGGCGTAATATTATGGAACAGTTTATGGAATCCGGAACACGAGTGCCTATAAATTAAACGTTTCGCGCACGGACGGCGGGCGGCGCGGTCTTTGGTTCGTGGCTGAAATAGTCTGTAATGAAACTATTTTTTTCTTCAACAATTTTGCTCGAAAATTGTATTTCGTTGCGGTTTATGCGTAAATGACACAGATCGGTGGTTCCCGGTTTAGTTTTTTGTAGTTTAGAGTTTGTTTGTGTATTTATCGGTGTGCAGTGATTACATATTGGTATTGAGAATCTACAAATATTTTTTTAAAGATAATTATTTAACTAGTACTTCAAATAGTAGTTGCCAAATAAACAGCAATATTCAGCACAATAGTTTTTAAATTGTTTATTATATTGATTTCTGCCAGAACGGTGAAGCGAAGATGTGGCATAGGATGGAACACATGTAGACTTAGAAAGTACCTATTTCACATTGAACTTGAAAAGAAATTAGTTACTATAGTTACCCTGGTTAAGTTGACTATAGTCATAAAGTAACTGATGAAAGGCAGGTCTTGATACTCTATGCTGAACTGCTTCTGAAATAATCACATCACCTTTGACAAATTGCACAGTAAGATTACTTCATATTACTCTAATACTCAGGATCAATTATTCAAATAGACAAACCTACAAATGGATCAACTTATAATGATTAACAAATCAATCCACACAGGTATGCATAGCTAAATAGTTGTGAAGCTGGTTCGCTATTACATAACACTGTCCCGTACTGTAGTTTATCATGTTCTTTCTCTGCGTTAGTAATGGTCAGCGAGTGAATTATAAGATTAATGCACTAGAGAACCAAGCTTGCTATGTAGTGGTTGTGGGGAAACTGTACCGTGCTTTAAACGGTTGTTTGTGTGAGTGAAATGTTTCGAAATATTGCGAAATTGGTGGAAGGATATTTTTTATTTTATACTGGAAAGCAAAAGAGAAAAAAGAGAGTTTAATGAAAATAAGTATTTTATAATAGGCATAGATAAGTATTAAAGACAGCTTTTATAGTAAACATTGATTTTCGAATAAAATTATACTAGTCTAATCATACTATCACACTAATATTATAAATTTGAAAGTTTGTTTTTGATGTTTGTCCGCCAATCACGCTGAAAGTACTGAACGAATTTTGATGAAATTTTGTATACAGACAGGATATAAGCTGGCTTAGGATTTATATACTTTTTAACCCACGCAAACACGGGCAAAACCGCTGGCAAAAGCTAGTATATAATCATTTATTACAAGCTCATAAAATTGTATTACACTTTCTACTAAAGTACGTGATAACTGCAGTCATAGTCTACTTTACTATGTAATAACTTACTACATAACTAGATTATTATTAATGCTCTAAACCTATTGTCCATTTCACGGGAAGCTCATAAACCATTGATTAATGATACATTACACTTCAGTGCCGAATCGGCGCGCGCGCATTATAATTTACGATCATAGATCGTGATCCAGCTATTTGTTAGGTATGAAACGACTTATATACTTAGCTAAATAAGTATATAAATAGCTACATGCATATTTCGTAGACGGCGTTCTAAATATTTTAGGTAAGCCATTCTCCGTGCGCCGGCGCAGGCTTGCCTTACAATGCTATTATATGCATGTTTAAATAAGAATTTTGATAGAAAATTATAGACATTGAAGGCTATTCAGATTTTGTAACATGGTCTTGTTATGGTTGTGAAGGAATTTGCGCTTTGTGTTATGTGTACTTATGGTTTGTTTTTGTTTGTTTCAGGTAAATTGGCAACGAGTTCAGGAATGGTCGAGGTTATGAAGAAAAGTTTGGATTTTAGACCAAATTCTATCGGTTCTTCACCATGAGGTCTTTAGGAAATCTAGTACTTAATGGTTCAAGTACTTGAAAATCTATAAGACTTAAATGAGTAATTATGTATAAGTTTAAACATTCATCTATGCGTGAGAGTAGGTAGGCAGGTAGGTACCAATTATCGTGTCAGGTAGTACCTCCCAATCTTTGCATGCGTGTTGTATACGCACTTCATATTGCGTATAATTATATACTTATCGTATTACCTATGTTTACTTACTGTCGTTTTGTAATTTGATAAGAATAATTATATTTCTGTATTATAAATTCAAAAGTTTATAAAATCTCATTCTAATATATGACTTAAAATATAAAAACTGCATAGTTGGCATGGTGGCTGGGCAACCGGCTGAGTAACGTGTAGCGGGTTGCATTCCCGCATAGAGCAACTCTACAACGATACAAAATAAATATAGGTATATTGCCAAAAGCAAAATGATAATCTAATAATTATCTTTTATCATCATTACATTTTTTTCGTTTTCTATTTTTACTTAGTTCAGATTTAAGGTATAAAAAGAAAATTGCATCGTCATAACACAATTTCTGTAAAACGTTGTGAAATGGACACCGCAATGGTTCCGCAAAACCAGAAACTTGCGATATATTTGATGGAGAAATTAAGTCCTGCGGTAAAACTTACGGAGAACATTCTAGAACATATCAAAATAATATGCAATTAAAATTATAACATTTATAAATTATAATCGTAATTTAAAGAATTACAAGTCCTATACTAATATATAAAACTGAATAGTTTCTTTGTTTAAACACTCTAATCTCCGGAACTACTGGTCCAATTTGAATAATTCATTTTGTGTTAGATAGAGCATTTATTGGGAAATGTTAAAATCTAATATCTAAAACATCATGCCATAAATAACAGGAGCCCAGTAGTGGGTTGAAAATTATATACATACGACAGTAACTCATGTCTCTGTCTTTTTTACGCCTAAACTATTGTACTGGTTTGAATAATTATTTTTGAGTTGGATAGTTCATTTATCAAGAAAGGCTATAGGTTATAATACATTTTAAATAATAGGAGCCGAGCAGACCGGGTGAAATTGCGCAAGAAAAGGAAGTTTCTTTTATAGAGTACATTCTATTCTTCTTTCAATGCTACCTAATATTAAAAATCATAACTCTCCTTTCTACATTGTCATAATCGATAAAAAATAAGTAGCACAACACTCACGTAACTAAACCTAACAAATAATAATATATTATGTCCTTTAGTGAAACTACATCGATACGGTAGCTGTTATATATTGTACTAAATTAAATTACTATTCGTAGGTATACAATATTTTGATATTACTTTTTACAATAGCACAATAAAACCTATTACATTCAAGCACTATGTTAGCAACAAAAACTAGTATTCATATTTATAATACAACTGACACCTGACAAGGCAGTGTCACCTGCATTTTGACCTCTATTTGAAAGCTATTAAGATCTAATTATCTACAGCATTGCGCAAGGTTATTTCATAATTTCTGAATAATAATTTATTACGACACTACAATCTGTCTTTGTATCTAAACAAATAATAAATCACTAGAATGTTCTGTCTGTCTGTCCACATGTTTTATTCTGGGTCACTATTTAAGGTCTAAATAGATAAGATTCTGATAAGATCATGACATTACACCCTGACGGTGACCCAGTGTCTATTAATATTAAAGTTCCATTGTAATAGAGGTGAGGTTTATTGCCAAATACCATTCATAATTCCAGATTGAACGCTATTATTATTAAAAATCTATTTCTACTCAAAATATTTTATAATAACTATCGTGAGACATACTAAATTAAATAAAAATCACATATAATACTTAAAATAACCTTCCACTGGGCTTAAACTCAAATCCAAAGCTTCAAAGATGCAATCTCATAAGAAAATCATCGATTTATTTGTCCTTACCTAACGAGATTGCTCTGCCATTAATGATAATAATATTTATAACGTGTATCTATTAAAATACTATAAACATTCTAAAGGAAAAATGCAGTGCAATTATAATTGTGAAATGGCCATTCATTAAGCATTAACAAGTATCAGGTGTTCTTGATTCATAAGTCATAACTTATGACTGCAGTTATGAAGGGAAGTCTTATCAATTACGCAGATTCCAATAAATACTTCTCGTAATAAGCTGGTTTCTCATTTGTAACAAAGTATTGTGAATTATTCATAAATATACGGACGTTTGTAATGTGTTTTATCTCAAACCTTCACTTTGCGTTAGACTTCGTCCGTGAGGTTTGTTTTCATTGTAGTACGGTATTTTTTGACGTGACGTGAGATCTTGCTAAAGATTAATAGAAAACGTTGTTAGAATTAGGTTGTTACACTTTTATTATGTCCAATTATGTCCAGTCCAGTTAGGTCCATGTATTGAGAGTAGAAAATAAATCACTGTAGAACACTGATCCATAATAAATGTGGGGAAAATGTGATAAATCTTTTCATAAAAAGAGTTTTACTGTGCTACATTATACAATACATAATAACGTCAAGCGTATAAGATAGATTAGTTTTTGGATCAGACATCTACAACAGGAATTAAAACTAGTCTGAAACTTAAATAACGTAAAATATTACAAATCATTTCGTGACATCCAGAAGTCACGAAACAATGTGTCAATAGTCAGTTCTCGTATCGCACGAAACAATGCGACCGCACTTTCAGCTTGAATAACTCCACCGTGCCGGATACACGGCGGGCGGTGTCTTGCACAATTTACGCACGCTCCCTTGCAGGCGCTTGCAGGCTTGCACATTTCATTCTAATGTTACCACTGCAAGTGTTGTGACAGCCGTAATGTAACACCCTGTTTGTACGCATGAAATAGTGGTGTTTTAGATGAGATATTTATGTCGGAGGTAGTAAAGGGAGTGAAGGGATTGTTGTGGCACTTATTGAGTAGTCATGGTCACTGAAATCCGCGAAACACCTGACCTGACGGGTTGCTGGGGCTCCGGCTCGAAGAGCAGGAATAGGAACGAGTTTGTTTTTAGTCATTAAAAGTCTGACTCTCCCGCTCGCCTCACTCAACGCGAAAGAAGTCATAAGATGATATTCCCCCGTCAAAAAAAGGGTAACTGGAATAGGAAAAATATCTTATATAGCCCAATTATTTCAACACAAAAGCACACTGTTTTTCATTCTAAAGGATAGGTTCTATTGTTCTTCACAGTACCAAAACTAATAATTATAATATTAGTTTCCTTTTGGCAACAATAGGATTCAGACTATTCGATAATTTCACCTAAAGCATGCTCAATTATTGTTGGTCTCGGTCCAGGCATCAATCAACAATCACAGAAGCCCGTAATCAATAGCCAAGTTGATATTTAAAGTTTGCTTCTCGTAACTACGAACTAAAAATTAAATCCTTTGTTAAGATTTCATTTTTTGCCAATCAATATCAATAAAATTATCGTCAACTTCAATACATTTACTCCAATGAATAAAAATGAAACTTTTATGAATTATAATTTTCATGCTAACTTAACAAGTAAATAGCAATTCGTGGTGCATTGAGTTACATAACAGTTTTAGTCACTACGGTCATAGTGCATAACTGCCGTTGATTGACGTTGGCATTTAAAAAGAAATTCTATTTCTATTGGCACAGGTCATAAAGTCAATGCCCCATTCTCGTAGTATTTACGACGTGGCTATGTAGGTATATAGGTCGTATAATGATATAATAAAGTTTGTATTGTATATAATTATGACGAATTTATGCAAGTAATCAGTAGGTTGGTATGTGTATGTAATAATACGTTGAATGTTTTGTTAGGTTATGAAATTGTGTGTTGAAAAAATATTTGTAGAAGAGGGAGATGAGTAATACGTAAATATTATGTATATAAAGCTTAATATTATGTTTTTAGATGAATGAAAAATATGTCTACATAATCGCCGCACTCAGAATAATTTAATACTTAACCCAGGCTTCAGCAATTGTTATCAGATCAAAATTGTTACTAAGAAGTAGTTTAAGTAATCATTAAATATCTCTGAATACGGTAGTAAGTAGGAGAATAAAGAACTTAGAACTTGGTACTACAAATAGTCGAAGTGCTTAGAAGAAGTACGTTCCATATCAAACTTAACACTTCGTCATCTTATTTATATCGTTTTAAAACTTTTTAATTCCGATGTGAGATAGCCTTCGCAGACTTCTTGACAAAAGGCTAAAAATAAATAAATGCAAATCTGTTAACGTCTGAATTTAACGACTACGCCGACAACTGTTTTTGGTTATAATAAAACTAACTTGTTTTAAGGCTTAAAACCAAATAAGTTTAGCACTAAGTTAGTAAATTAGTCACGTTTACACAAAATTTAACTCTAAACACTAGAAGTCATGGTTGAAATTTCAATAAAAGTATTAATAAAGACGTCTTCATTTTGGTGTTCATGAAAAGTGAACTTTTTTATTATGGCTTCAGGGTTCATTGTTCTACATCTTGATAACTGTATTGTCTTTTTAGATAGCTTGCTTCTACAAATTTGTACTTGTGAAGGCGTATAACGTTTTAATTTTAAACTTATCACTGATTTCAATATGAAATAGGAATTATGGCAGGTACCACTTTTGCCTATGCGTCAATTTATTGGACTATAGAAAATGATAGTTCCGAATATTAATTTTAATTTTAACTAAGTATTTTGGCTTCATGACAAAATAATATTGCAATATTGCAATTAGTTTTGTTTATTTGTTTCTTAGTAAACAAATAAGTATAGAACTTTCAGATAATAGGGATGATGACGAGGTAAGAAAATGTAAGATTTATTTAATCCGTCAGTTAGGTAATAATCAACAAGACTGACATTAAAATAAAAATTAGTCATCTATCCTATTATATTTTTCAAATAGTACTGATTTTTAGTCAATAAAGCCTGAAAATTAAGTAATAGTTACATAACCTAGGTATCGCCTGTAATACGGAAAGCGTGTGATTCTCAATTTCACAGATTTTAGATAACTATACTGAAAATTCTGTAAAACTCTGAAAAGAAGTATTATACGAGTACAATGCTTGTTCCTTGTTTGTGTAATTTGATTGTCTCAACAATTTGGTAACGTCTATTACGTTACATTACGTTTTTATATCACAAAGTAGCTGATAACTGAAGATAAAATAGAAAGAAAAACGAATTTGCCTACGTTTTAAAAAAGAATGAGACTCGGGTTCGATTTCCGGTCGGAAAAAGTCAAAGTATTTTTAAGTTTTTTTCGGTTCACACATGGTGAAAAAAAAATGTACATTTTACAGTGGCATTACGTGCTGTAATGGTTTTCCTTCACGGTTTGTCATGGTGTCTAAATAATCTTAGAAAGTACATATAACTCGGAAAACGTCATATTGGTACTTGCCGTTGGTAGGTTTCGAACCCGCATTCTCATGCACGAGAAGCAGGCGTCTCAAACCTCCGAGCCAACTACAATAAAGATCAAAAGCCACAAAAGTCCTTTCACAAAAGATCTATTCATACCATCTTATCTTTATAACAAAAACTGATAACCTTTAAACTCGTCAAGTCGTTTCCTTCAATCAGAATGGACGCCATGACAGTTCATTCTATGTAGTTCAGTCCAAACGTTTATGGCGTCTTATGTAATAATGTAATAGTTATGTCATGTCTATTGTCAGTATAACTGTTGACCCATAAATGTTATGGTGTCCGTTTAATTGACAATGGATTGGTCGACTGTTAAAGGATGTAGAAAGGTTTTTGTGGTTTAAGGCGCTGTGCATAGTCAGAATAGGATTGATTCAACAGTTTTTTTGCCCAATGTTTACATGTTAGAGCAACAAAAAAAATATATGTTAATCTTGATCATTTTTATGAATGGACCACCTTCTTCAAAACACGATTTCTATTAATTTTCTCGATAGAAAAAAATCATAAACTAACCATTTAAATTGAAATTCTAGCCATTGTAACTATATTATTTATGAACATATCTTAATAAAATTAATAACAGTGACGTAATTTAAAATAATAAAGGGAACTGCCTTATTTATTTGTCGATTGAAATGAGATATTTGTAAGAATTAATATAATTCATGATAAATAACTCAGAACGAATCGAACAAAACGTCGTCCGATCATGACATCTATTCGTTTCTCTTTCATTCCTACGCGGACCGGCAGTGACCGCTGAGGCGCGCTGCTTGGTGGACCTATGTCAGTTTGTGTCAATCGCCGCTCAGAAAATAATCATTCACTAACATATCTTTTTGCTGTTTGTAATATTTTATTTTGTAATTAGCTTTTTCTAAGTTGGGTTATCAGTATATTTTTTTGTACGAAATCGATTTGATGTATAAGTTGTGTAAATACAATTAATTTTTTCATATACTATTACCGCGTAGCATGGTGCAGATGACACATTCAGTAACGTTCCGTACCATTCTTGAAAGGAGAAGGGGACTTTTGGGCCCAGCAGTTAACTAGTTGAAATGTATATTAAAAAAACCGTAATTTTTTTCTAAGGGAAATCACAAAATATGGTACCTTGTTTCTATCTGGGAAGCGAGAAAACTTAAATTAAGTTATCAAACATTTATGATTATTTAATCATTTATGTATAACGTACTCTGTGATTTAAACTTCTTACAACACTCCTGTCTGATATCAGTCATATACCGATTGACAGATGACACTCGTTCATTGTGTTTCGTTCTGAGTGCGCACGTATTTTCCATGTTTTATTGTTAAACCCCACGACCTCAGCTTTATAAAGGACTTTTGACGGATCTTGCATTTCAAAATTACCTGACTCTCTATTTTGGACAACTGTTTAAGCCTATCAATTGGATATTGACGACATGGATCGCTGTGTAAATTGTACAATTGCGACTGGTCGCAGTAACTCTATTGGCAGAAGAATCTTGGAATTATTAGTTATTCGTCAGTGGCGTGCATCTCAGCCTGTATAATATGGTATCTCAGTTGGGAAAGATACCAAGAAAATATACCCCGACCCCCTACCCAATTCTTAGATGACATTCTCCTAATTATTGAAGATGAATAATACATATTTTATACTAATATTGGTGTTTTATTTATATATCCTCCTGTCCCTTTTTTAGTTTTTAAAAGATTAGTGCCTACTGCGTCTAAGGGCCTATGCACGCCACGTTTTTTAAAAGCGCCGTCGACGCGCGTTTGTAGCGATACAGACGCGATACGTAACACCATAGACGTGTTTAGTGATGAGATGTACTGCTATGATGGATATGGATAGGAAGTCGATGATATTTTGGAATAGAAAACAAATATAGTGCGTAGTTCAATTTTTATTTTTAAAAAGCCCTTAATTATGTTTATGAAACAACGGAACATTATAAGATGGGTTAAAAAGTTGCTAAGAAAAATTATTTACTTTTTATTCGTCCAAACTCATATTATTATCTGAGTCAGGATCATCTGAATCTGTATCTGTATATTGACATTATATAAACGCAGATAAACTGCACAACTAAACAACACACTTTAATAACAAAATTAAAGAGAATTCAATGTATGCTGCGAGTATCGATAGCGATAAAAAAAGATCTTTCTAATGTCCATCCCTAATCATGTGGTACTGAGAGACGTCAACGACATACAGGCAACTGTCACTAGCGCAAAAACTATAGTAGTAGTAAGTTTGTGTAAATTATTGTTCGATTTCGGTTTTAGTCATAAAAAAACTAATAAAAAAATAAATAAAAATAAAATAAAAATGTATACAACATAATATTAAAAAAATAAGAAAACAAAAACTAATACGGGTAATGAGATTCGATCTTAAGGATCACGGAACGCGAATCTAGACAGCAACGCACTGGGCCAATCGTCCATGAAACTATAGTAGCGAAATTACGCTCCTAAATAAAATGGAATACGCGTATCAATGACATTTGCACGGTGCACCCCTCAGTACACGAGACCCACTTCATCTGCTTCACCCCCTCAAATACATAAAAGTTGTCTATTCACCGCGCCTTAAGTTTTGCAATTGTGTTTGTTGGTCAGCCTTTGGTATGTGTACTATGGTATTTAGACGTACATATGTTAATATTTATGTTCAGTACCTTTAGTACAAGTTGACTTTACGTTGAACGAAAACGGAGCGAGAGCGCATTCGTCGCTCTGATTGATTGGTTTATTCACACCGGCCAATTAGAACGCTGAACGCGCTTCGTTTCGTTTTCGTTCAACGTAAAGTAAACTCGTACTAAGGATAATGGTTTGTTTTGGCGTTTGCTAATGTTGAGATCAAAGCGATGGCGTTTTTTAAGCAGATAGAAAATTAGTTTTCTAACATATTTTGACTGATGCACATACGATTAATCAAAGACCACTAGATCGCTTATATAAATAAATTATATGCAGTTATTATTAATTAAAGTCTGCAGAATATTCATAATCATTCTGACCTATAGAAAATTAATATAATGAAGATATATTCTAGGTACGATCCTTAATGATCTTATAATTTGCTACATTACTTCGTTTCATATTAATGACTGCTCAATCATACCAATAACACATCCAGTTTTTTATATTGTTCAATTATCACACATACATAGAAAAACATTTTATTTTGCTATCAAATCATCCTTAAAATGTAAGTGATAAGGTTAAAAATTCTTTGAATAAAGGATAGAATAAACTTTGTGAGTCACCTCAATAGGTCAAAATGTCTAAGGTCAAGTCTTTTGTAAAATAAATGATACAACTTTGTAATATTTTGGCGTTAAACAGGATTTATTTATAGCGTTTCTTCATCAGGGTTGTAAGTCTTCAATTACAAATTAAAATTATTGTATCTGTTTAGGCCCTCTTTTGTTGATTGCTCATTTCCTAAAGAAATACCTTCTAAAATCTTTCCAATCTTCAATTCCCCAACAACCCTTAAATTCCTACTCTCCAAAAGGATGGGCACGCAGTTGTTACGTCTCTGATATTTCAAGTGTCCATGGGCGGTGGCGATTGTTTACCATCAGGTGATCCGTCTGCTTGTTGACCGACTTATTTCATAAAAAAACCTATTCAAATAGGTACAGCAATGTAGATACCTAAACTAAAATTGGTGAACTTTAAAATGAAATTATGAATTAAATCAAAATACTTTATGTGACGACGTATTTTTCATTAAATTACCAAAAAATAATAATTATACTATAGTTCCTCACAACCCTACCAGTCATAAATAATTTAGAAACAAATTAGTCACTGATATCATCTACAAAGATAAAGCTGTGAAATCATTGCAGAAAATAAATATAAAAATATACAATTTTCTCACATAATTATGTGATTTAATAAATCAAATATGTTATTTGTCTAATTCCATATATGGGTAAAATTGGTCATAACTAAACTATGTTACCGTTATTTCTTTATATAAGTTAATTTATGACATAACAAGTTTCATAAATAGTGTCAAAATGTGATATTTATCATAATATTAATTTATATATGTGTGACGGACAGCTTATAAAAAAATCTCAAGAAGTTTTATATCTTTAAAAGATAAATATTTACTTATTTTATCGATTATTGAGATGTTGAATGTCCATGACAATTGTTATTTATACAATAGATACTTAACAGTTGTATATAAACTTATGCTAACGGTATGTAAATTTATCCTAGAGTAGGTATATGAGAATAATTTTTAAACTGACATGGTCACTAACTCTATTATTAGAACTTAAGACGGGATATTTACCATGTTTATTTATGTCGGTCGGAAACTCATAAACATAAATAAACATGGTAAATATCCCGTCTCAAGTTCTAATAATATAACAATATAATAATACCAATAACAAGTGAATGTATACATACTTATTAGCAAGAACACAATTATGACCCTTTACATACGCATATAATATAAACGCTATTGGTACAATCCAAATCCAGTCCAATATCCCTCTGGTTTCTATATTTGACCTTAATTGGCTGGTAAAGAATGCCATATGACATTAAACCCGCCTTATGTACCATTATATTCCATTTTGTGCAATGTCTAAATGCATAAATACTCCCCTTTTAAATGTAATGTCCTGAGGGTAATGCACTAATTATATTATTGCTTGTAAGATGCGTTGGTGCAAACAGTAAATACAATAACATATAATAGTTGTTATTTCCATATACATTAAAGTTCATTGTCCCTTAAATCGTAGCTTTTAAACGGTAGTAAAATCTCATTGAGTATGGACTTAATGTATATCTATATATTAATACGTGAAGCAAAAACTTTGTAACAGTTTTTACGAAAATTGCGCGGACGTAGGAGCATAAAATTTGGTACACTTATAGTATATGTGTAGGAGAAGTCCAGAACGCTAATATTTTTCAAAAATAATGCTTATAAAATACATTAAATTAATAAATAAAACATTACACACACTACCATACATAGTATTTGACAAAACGTCAAAATTGACAGACATTGCAACGATATTCTCACGTCTCATATGAAAAGAGATTTCTAATTGAAGGAGGTTTGGTTATTCATGATGCGCGGGAATATATTAATTTGAATTTTACAAAACTAATAGCAATACGTTAAATACAAATTATCCTTGAACGTATGTTAAGTGGTATTGTAAATTAAATCGTATATGGTCGAATTTCGACCACTAGGCGACCACTAGTAAATAAAATAAGGAGTTAATGAGTGTTTGTTTGGATTACTGATGCATATTCGTTAAACAAATGTTTACTTTTTTTGTATAATATGTGGTTGCGAGGCTGCAGCTACGATTGAGTTCAAAGTATTAAGTGTTCAAGTAAAATAAACTGGTTTTAGGTTTTCGAACCAAATGAGGTTCGATCTTTAAGTAAAGATAAAGTATTATTGAAATCATAAAAGATAATAGTAATGGCAATTATGAGGAGGTTTCTGTCTTTGGAGCCTTAAACACCGGTAGCTTGGACCATACCCCCGCAACTGGTCGGCTCTTATTTTTATATTTTTAAATATTTATTTTGTTTTGTATTTTATAGGTAGTATTTAAAAATGTGCTTATAGAGGATTTTAAATAAATTATGGAATAGTAATAGTATTGTAACTTATAGTAGTGTCTTTTAATAGTAAACCTCTTTAGTTATTGTTAATCTGTACCTATGTTTAAAATGATTATGAAATAAGACAGCTAATCAGCTACAAGAAAGGACCTTTAATTTGCAAGACTAGGTCGCCATGCCATTTTGTATTTTACACACGACTAAATAAAGTTTAATAAAGATAATTAATCATAATCAGTATAGACAGGTATCGACTTCTCACCTGTGTGACCTTTGTATCTTATTGAGCTGAAAAAGACTTGAAAGTATTTTCTAGTTAGGTTCACATAGTGCATATGTTTAATGACTAACTTATCTTGCATATTCTTTTCATTGTCAGATATAAAATTAACTAATGTTACATTATTTATATTATTGTACAGCATATCGCGGGATTACGTGCCGTAATGTGCACCTCTGCCTACCCCTTCGGGGATAAAAGGTGTAACGTTGCTATTTTATATTATAAGTGGCAACTTATAATAGTACTACTTAGTACTTATAAGAGTGGATACTTATAATGATCTTCTTTTGTTTATGAAAAATACGCAGTGTGCTTCTGACTATTTGTTTGATTCACATGTAAAATTATTTCAACAACGTGCATTAATGCAAGATATAGCTGTATCTATCTTTATTAAAATTATTTAGCTGAAAGTAAAGTGAAGGACACACACACACACACAATTAAAATGTCGTTGTAATAGCAACCATTTTAATTATCAAAATTATGAAAATCAATTCCTAACTTGTAAGTCAATTAGTACTGAATCAAGAACCACTTTGCTTACCATAATAAAGTGTAATATATAAAATCCTCATGTGTGGTATTTGCGTCCAACGTATGAAAAAAATAAATAGACCCAAATGATTTACTACACAGGCGTTAAAGCTTTACCTACACATATAAAATGACCGTCAGTAAAGTCATCACTCATCAACGTATAGCTGTCAATATAACATATAATATATAATAATATATGACCAATATATAATATGTAATCAAATGTTTAGGTAATATAACATATTGTTATGTAAGTAGATATAAGTGGTTGCGATAGATTTGTGATAACGTTCGATATTGCTTGAAAGTTTCGTACTGAGTCTGTTTTGCGAAAGATGTTTTAGCGAATCGTTTAGGAAACATTATATGGTGTCTATACGACCATTATACGATGATGGATGACAATAATATTCCTTAAAATCCTTTATATATTTTTTTTATGGTAAATTATATTTATCATAACTTTTATTTCATTGGAATATTTTTATTTGTCTATCTTTACCTGGTCAATATAATTGTAGCGTATTTGACACCTCGCTCCTATAAGTAAAGTAAGTTAGTATAGGAGGACAGTTAATTAAAGTTATTCGTAAGATCAACACATCTCCTTCATTGCTCCTTAAATCTTCACATTGCATGGCGATCCTGTCAGGATAAATACTCCCTGAGTCTCCACATTGCATAATCATAAAAACTATTTGACAGATTTCAATTGAATCCGATATGTACCGTACCTAAATAGGTATGATCCGAATTAAACCGCTTATCTTGAAGTCATATTATTATCACTATTAAAGGTTACTATTAGTTAAGTACCTACCTGACTTTTGTCTAGATTAAACACCTAATCCTTATACCTGTTACATATAACACTCATTATGTATTACATAACCAAAAACTAGTGTTGTGACCGACTCGTATGATAATTTGAAAGCTTCTATCCTGTCACGATTCAGTCACTACCTGATCCGATTCCTCAATACGGAATGACGGAACTTACCGCCTAATTATAATTGTAATTGTAGCAGATTATATCTATTACCGGTATCGATATGTGTGAAAGTTATTCAAGTGTGTAGTGAACGTTTGGTTATTGGGAATTTGGAACAGTAATCGTTATTAACTGTTTTGTTTTTTTAATTGTTTTTACCATGATTGTTGAGGCATTGAGTAAAATATCGATTATCATTAATTAGTACTTATCAGAATTTTGCGTGTTAAACTAAAGGAGATGAAGTCTTTCTTCAATAGCTTGTCCAGTTTTGAAGTTGTTTATAAAGTAATTGACTTTTATATATCGAGCTGATGATAATTAGTTGGTACTCTAAGTTATGGGTTGGTAATAGTTGGTAGTAGTCTAGGTTATAATGAGTTAAGTTCTTGCTTATACCTACTACCGAGTAGAGACAGACTATAAAATTAAGGTAATTGTTCTACAGTGAGTGTAATATTTCTATCATCAGTACTGTATAAGAATGGCTCGACACTCCGTTGTGTTGTGTTATGTCATGATAGTGAAGACGTGTTGAGTATTGAAATGTCATCAGATACAAGATACGTCTGTCATGCACCGAAGGCATTTGTGTGCGTTACACATGACATTTACTTGTGTTTTGATTGCTGTTATAGATAATGCTTTGAGTATATTGTTTTAGTATAACTAAGTTGCCTATAACAGATTTGAATTATTAATAATCGTCAGTAAGCAATGTTTAAAAAACCGACGACGAACTTTTACCTCCTCTTTTTAAAGTCTGTTGTTATCGTATCTAAGTCTAACAAACACTTTTCTGAAAACCGCATCAAAATTAGTTCGGCTACTCGTGAGATAATCGCTTCCTTTTTCTTTCTTTGGAGTTGGTTAAAAAATAAAGTTCAATTTCAAAAGAGTAGGTAATGCATTTATCTACACTAAAATCTAGGGCATCTAAAGCTTTGTAGCAACTTTTAGTGTTTCACAAAAATAATAGAGCATATTTCCAAATGCATATAAAATAATACCTAAGAGTAAATATTGTAATACAGGCACTTAGATACTTATTCAAAAACGTAAAAAGAAAAGTAAGCAAGTAAATGTATAATTCAGTATAAATTGTGTTTATAAAAAAGATAGTTTGGCGATAAACATTACCGTTTTGTATCGTAATGGAATAGTAATACTAACTTTCCATATTATAATATATTATATATAATAGCCAACAATAGCTTAATAAAACAATAACATATTAAATAAATGTTTAGACAGCTATCACGAGAAGTTTAGTAGCACTATGTATAATATTATTTAAGTCATGAGCGGAGAGCGATTTGAAAACCTATTTATGTTTAAAATATGCATAAGATTTAAGACAAGTGTTTCTTTCAAAAAAATCTTTGGTGTTAGTATTTTCAGTTAACAGAATTACTCTTTTAGATATTTGATATACACAAGGTACATTGTTTATTTTTATAGCAATAATTCAACAAATAATTGTAATCAAACAAACTTTAAATGCCGAACTCAGAGACAATTAATGATTACTTCAACTATTCCTTAGTAACGATTTTGTTCCGAAAACGATTGCTAAGGACTGTGTTAAGTAATAATTAAATGACTTTGAGTACGGCCGTAAAAGTTATTTACTTACTGAGACAGCTTGTTCATAGAATTAGAAGTACTCAACAATTGTTCTAGTTACAGTTTCGAAATGGCTTAAATTATTTATTTAATGCCCATTAAAGGCCTGCGACTCGCCCACATTCCTGCTGAACATTTGACCTTTATTGTTTCATATAAATCGAATAGTTTAATATTGCAATAGTCACGAATAATCTGCGGTCACTATGTATTATCAACTAAGCCGTAATAATGTGAAAAAGATGTTTCTACAACCTTCAAAGTGTACTTGAAAATGTCTATCAAACTATATCGGCCAATTATGACGTCATAGTTCCGTTTTTGTTTACAAAATTACGTAATAATCTAGTGATTTATTTTTATAAGTAAGCCTATGGGTGCTTCTTCAATGTCCACTTAAGTACAATGTATTGCTGGAGGCGAATTACATGAGTCTGATGTCATTCTTGACATCATATTGAATTTACGTCGACAATTGACAGTTTGACACAAATTGCATGTTTTTTTGTTTGTTTTGTTAGCATATACTTTGTTCTTCATAAAGCTCCAAGTGGGTTGCACAATTGAAGTACACTATATTATTATACATCACTTAAGAGGCTCTTTACAAATACACATCTCACACTTATAATACATATACTCTCTAAATAGACAATCACGATAAAAAACCAAACAGAAAATTCCGCTAACCACTCATCGCTTGCACCAAACCCAATGGCCGTTTGTCAGTATTGCGAGAGTCACGCGCAGTGTCGCCGCCTGTCGTCGGGAACGGGCACTTGCTGCGCCCACTTGTCACGGGGAATGTAGGAAATGTCGAAACGAATCCAATTGGACCAGCTACGACTGCTACAAGTATGAGGTAATAGTGGCGACTGGACAATGCGATTTTGTTCTGCGATTAATGTTGGCTAGCGAATTGTAACAGGGAAGTGCATTTCTGAATTTGTAATAGAGATAGTTGTCATTGTTTGGTATTGTAGATCTTGGTAAATTGTTTGAGACATGTTTTGTTGGTATTTTCTTTGAAATTAGTCTTAGAATTTAACAACTTTATGTTTATTTTTGTCATTTCGAATCAATGGACGACTGTGACTTTTTATTCGAAGTCGATTAAAAACAAAGGCTCTATAGTATATTTTTCTATCATTTAGTTTCTCCTTAACACGTTAACCGCCACGTCGGTCACTGGTAACCGACGCTTAGCGGAGGATTTGCCTTCAATAGTTTTCTTTCGGCAGTTATGGCTTTAATATTGAATATTTTAGTACAAATTTATTGTAATTATTAGTATTTCCACTAAGCAACTTCCAAACTGTCCCAAATAAACACTAAGTAAAGACCCAACACGAAGCCGATAACTATTCGAAAATATCAAAATACCAAATACCAGCCCAGACTACAGGCGATACAGTTTCAACACTACCACCTAACATTCCTAACACAGGGTGTAGTCTATAAAGTATGTAGACTGTCTAATTAAATCACTTTTGGTGCTTTTGGGCTAGTCATGTTTATAGCGGTCGTAGGCGCATGACCTATCACGAGTAATTAAGGTTGAAATTGCAACAATATAATTTACGTGGTGATTTAGTTCCGCAGTAGGTGTGAAGTATAGTTCTTTCTTTTGTTTGTTGTTAAGAGATTTTTTAAAATCGACAAGTATTTAAATTAAATAATAATGATGTCTGCCTCGTTGGTCGAGTGGTCAAATTGCGACTGCCGGTCATGAGGTCTCGGGTTCGATTCTTAGGACGATTAAAGTATTACTGGGGTTTTTTTCGCTATTTCGAAAAATTTTCAGTAGTAAACTCACCTCCTAATACATGGGATTTGTAACACAAATGGTGAAAAGTGAGTGTATATTGTACAAAGGCATTAGTGCCGTAATGTGCACATCTACCTACCCCTTCGGGGATAAAAAGGCAGAGAGTCTTATAAATTCATAGGCTAGAAACATTGCTAAATAATATAGCAACGTGTTTATGCATGAGCACAACACATACAGTATGTTAAAATTAACACCATCATATCGCGTAGTTGCTTAATTTAAACGAAAACCAGAGTTTCTTCATGCTAACCCATGATTATAATGATTTAAAGGCTACATAACCGAAGAGAAGCTAACATTTAAGCTTCGATACGAAGATTCTCATGGTATATTGCTAAATATTGATAGTTTAGACAATTACTATGAAGCATCGTAACATTTCTATGTCAAAAGTCGATCATTTGATTTCGTGCTTAGGAGAAAATTAAGCTATTTGTTGATTTAGACGTACTCAGAGTCAATTAATGATTACTTGAACTATTTCTTGCTAACGATTTTGTTCCGAAAACAATTGTTAGGCGCTAGGTTAAGTAAACATTAAATGATTGAGTATGGCAGTAACACCTTTTTTTTGTTACTTTTTCTTACCCGAACACTAAATATAATATGTAATACACATAATTATTTACAGGGTATAAGTAAATACGGAAATGTATCTATTATGAATTTGCGATTTCATTGAACTAAATTTATTTTACGTGCATAAAACATTTAAAATGATAGTATAATAAGAGGTACTTTATATTTATAAGTGCAATATTTAATTTAGATTCACTTAACCCGGATACGGTTAAAATTACCTTGACATTCACGAGAAAGAACTGTCAAGAAATAAACTTTTTATTATGACAAAAAAAGTGCACAGTGACACAAAATGACAAATTCTTTGGATAAAATTTATTAACACGTTTCAAGTTGATAAATTCGATTAAGCACAATGAAGATATTATCTTTTTGCCTTTTAGTATATTTTTTACCTTTTTGGTATTGTTAAAATATCAATCTGCTTAATGTCATATATTCAAAGTTCTTTTGTCATTGAAAACCTTTTTTTAACATTTAATGTTGATTTTTTATTCATAAAAATTCTTCGTCTTTGAGTCATCATCATTATCATCATATCAGCCATAAGACGTCTGACTGCCTAGTGGGTAACCGGGGCTCCGGCTCGAAAAGCAAGAGTAGGAACGGGGTGGTTTTTAATCAGTAAGAATCTGACACTCCCTTTCGCATCGCCCAAGGCCTTTGCGTAGGTCCACTAAATACCTACACTTAAAAGAAATATTATTTCGGTACAAATGTTTTAAGACGTTTTTATTTTAAACAAAGTATTAGTTCAACGCCTATTTTATAGACAAGAGCAAGCAATAAATCTGTGTCAAAAACAATGTTGCAGATATAAAGTACTGAGATAAGTTCATATCGCAACAGAATCGAATCAACACAATAATTTACATATAAATGTTTTATCTCATCGCTATACGCATTAAATATCTTGAACATCACGATCTACCTCCCACAGTAGAATCTTGACATTTTGTTGAGTTCAAAGGAAACTCTATTAAATACGATTTGCATATTTTGAAGTCATAATCAACTGTTAGTGCACTGTGGTTAAAAATGTTGTGACATTTTGTGTTCAATTCTAACTACAAACTAGTCAGAATTTTGAAAGAAAAAATATTGGATGAACAGAACATCAATTCCGAAGTAGGTGATTGGCAAATTGATAATTTATGACTACCAGTTAGCCAAATAGTTGACGAATAAAATATAAAAGTAAGCACGATATATTTGATTTATTGGCTACTACTGGTGACATTAGAATTTGCTCGTGATATTCTGCGTAATTGTTCAAGGTAGTGATTTATATAGAGCAGGAAGCAATTACTGCCGGTATTTGTTGACGATAAGTGGCAATAAATACGTTTTTTGTACACGTAATTAGAACAGTTATTAAATAACGAAAATTACGCTATTTGCGACCTTGAAAACATTAATATGTAATTCAATTTAATGCATGTTTTTTTTTTGGAAAAAATGCCATCTAACTCAGCGAAATGCCAAGGTTGACCAGTTGTCAAATTTAAACTGCTCTATATAAAGGTTTTTTGGGAGGAATTTTAGCTCTAGACATGGCTAATCTATTCATATTAAAGTACGCACCTAGTTTTTTTCATATTTTATATCAACACTTGAGTTGTGAACAGAAGTTTCATCTTAAAACCATCATTTTCTTGTTGTAACTTTGTGTTTCATTAGCACACAGCGTGGGAGTCGTCATTAGCAACTAATTTCAATACGAACGTCCTTCCCATGGTCATAGTCAAATGAACAGTAGCCTGTTAGCAGTTACAACTAAGAACAAAGATTTTGTTGCAAAAACATAAAAGAATTACGCATTTTTAGAATAAATTTTCCATCGAATAAGTAGCGTGGACCTTGAGACATTTGGGTATTGAATTTCGTAACCGTAGGCATATTTTAGAGTAGTTGTGCATAAAAAAAGTGAAAAGGCAGTTATTACTGCGATAGCGAGGTCGTACACCGTGACAACTAAAGTAACGTAAAGGCTCAAGCGATGAGTGGGAAGCGATAACATCGCTCTACACGATCATACACTTACACCATGTTTTTTTTCCAAAAAGTGAAGATAGTGGCACACTGTGCATGACAGATTTATTTAGATCGAGTCAAGTGTTTGGCATATTTATTGTAAAAGGTTTGCATTATGTTTCGCTTTGGTTTTATGCCTATTTTGTTGATAAAAGAAAGTCAAAATCAGCATGTTATTGATTTAGCTTTCGTAAAATAATATGCAAATTTATTCTCATTTTATTTGCATATAAATAAACATTAAAAATGAAGACAACAATTATATAGTATACACTAGCTTTTGCCCGCGACTTCGTTCGCGTGGAATAGTGACTTCCGGCAAATTTTTGGTTTTAACCACATAGTTCCCGATCTCGCGGGATCTCTTCAAAAATGAGATGTGGAAGATATTCCAGGGAACTCTTCAAAAATCAACATAATGAGCTCTGCGTTTGATTTTAATAGATGTATACTCACTTAGGGCATTGAAAAAATAGTTTAAAAACGGACTTTAACTAAAGAAATATTATAATCTGTCCAAAAACACGGACGCGGAAAGTGATGTCGCAATGAAGTGCAATGATCGACCAAATCCACGCAGTTCTAAGTGCCATGTATAATTTATATGCCTCTGTACGAGAAATCACGTTAACGTCTCTTTTAAAAATGAACTAGTTGCCGTCTAATGTGTTTCAATGGAGCTGTTGAATGCTACATTATTGTCGTGATGAGAATTGCTAATTTGATGTAAGCGTAACTGCCGAAAGTGAGGTCCAAGAGTTTCATACTCGTTTTGACCAACCTCTTTTAAAAAGTTTAAGGGACTTCTAAACTCTTAAAAACAAATTTCCAACTCTAAAGGTGAACTTGTAGTTAAGGATCAACGCCATCTATCTAGAGGTGGAACAGCCCGAAAATTCCGTACTATTTTACTTTGTTGTTGTCCGGAATAAATTTATTTTTTATTTTACTTTTATTTTATTTTTTTATTTTATTTTTATTTTATTTTTATTTTATTTTTATTTTATTTTTATTTTATTTTTATTTTATTTTTATTTTATTTTTATTTTATTTTTATTTTATTTTTATTTTATTTTTATTTTATTTTTATTTTATTTTTATTTTATATTTTATTTTTATTTTATTTTTATTTTATTTTTATATCTTTATTTTATTTTTATTTTATTTTTATTTTTATCTTTATTTTATTTTTATTTTATTTTTATTTTATTTTATTTTTATTTTATTTTTATTTTATTTTTATTTTATTTTTATTTTATTTTTATTTTATTTTATTTTTATTTTATTTTTATTTTATTTTTATTTTATTTTTATTTTATTTTTATTTTATTTTATTTTATTTTATTTTATTTTATTTTTATTTTATTTTATTTTTATTTTATTTTTATTTTATTTTTATTTTATTTTTATTTTATTTTTATTTTATTTTTATTTTATTTTTATTTTTATTTTATTTTTATTTTATTTTTATTTTATTTTTATTTTATTTTTATTTTATTTTTATTTTATTTTTATTTTATTTTATTTTTATTTTATTTTTATTTTATTTTATTTTATTTTTATTTTATTTTTATTTTTATTTTATTTTTATTTTATTTTTATTTTATTTTTATTTTATTTTTATTTTATTTTTATTTTATTTTTATTTTATTTTTATTTTATTTTTATTTTTATTTTATTTTTATTTTTATTTTATTTTATTTTATTTTATTTTATTTTTATTTTATTTTTATTTTTATTTTTATTTTATTTTATTTTATTTTATTTTATTTTATTTTATTTTATTTTATTTTATTTTATTTTATTTTTAATTTTATTTTTATTTTATTTTTATTTTATTTTTATTTTATTTTTATTTTATTTATATTTTTGTTTTATTTTTTGATTTTTGAAATAAAAATGTATCTGTGTCGGTTCTAATATTTACCAGATTTCTAGTCTAACAGGAAAAATTGAGTGCAGCATTAATTTTGTACGAGTATGTACACTTCAGCCTACCCATTTAGCAGATATGCGTTCTTTAAAGATAAGATCCTTATTTAAGTTAGTTTCAAAAAATGCTTTACATATAAAATGTATTTTGTACTTCCAAATGTGTATCCATTATCATAAAATTAGTCGTAGGCTTTGTGCCACCCAGAACTGAAAAAAGAAACAAACTTAAAACATAGGCACATTAAGATAAAACCTAGATTTGAATAAAATGTTAGTGCTTTTTACTATTCAAGTAGATACACTAATGTGAAAACAATGTTTGCTCTGAAACTATTATACATATAGAGGTATAAACAAAAAGTCCTTGTTTTTGCTATGTAAAAACTGTTGCTTTACAGTCTACTTCGGCGTTCTTGCTGTTTGTAAGACCTTTTCCTCGATAAATGATCAAATTGATTAATGGGTTTCTCCTTCTAGTAGTATCTTTTGATATATGAACTTAGATATGAGCTTTAACCGTGGTATTTGGACAGAGGTGTAGTCATGTGTATTTTTATTTCATTTCGCGGACCATTTTTGGCTTATGGACAAGGCACATACTATTTTAATTAATTTTATGTTGAGAATCCAAGAAAGAACAGCGTAACCTACTCGGTAGACACAGTAAACGAATAAATAATTTTACTGTCAATTTTGTACACATATTTTTCACATAAATTATCAAAACCAAAGAATTTATTATAAGTATCGTTTATCGTTTGAATACCTTATTAATATTTACAACAAATCGTCTATATCGGAGCGCCATAAGAACTGGACCCTACGGCGATATTACAACAGACTAACGTACAACACGATAAATATTCATGTAGTTACTATAACGAATTACTCATAACATGACCATTAGCTATAAATTATTCGTATTCATATATATTATAATAATATATTAATTGATAAATAAATTCCTTAGAGCTATCCGCTTGTAAGCATATCGGATATCGTAGCAAGGCGTTTAGAAAAAGACGATGAAGAAATAGTAGAAAAAGACAATGCTTGATATATTTTCCCTTTTAACTTTTTCTAAACTTATACAGGATTATTGCTCTTTTTCAAAAGATATTAGATCTGTGACACCAGATAAGTGACCGATAACTCCAATTAGATAACATTTTTATTCATTCACATTTTTAGTTAGTCTTATCATTCTTATATTTTGACTTTCATTTACAGTTATAAAGGCACTGAGATATCTCTGTCACATCTTTATTATTGTGATACTGATATAGAATCACAGTTATGTCAGAAGTGTAGCATTGTTGAGTAATCGACGTTATTCAATAATTCAATCGAGTTATCTCATTCACTTTTAACATCTTTAATTAAGCGTCCGATTCAATCGACTCGCTGATTTATAATCGAATAATCGATTATTATTTAGAAGTTAATTGGATCATGCATCATTCGATTAACAACAGATATAGTTTGACACATTTTCGAAGCGATAATATTGATTGTCAAACTAAATTGGATTGCTTAGACATTCGAAAATATCGCCCACGAGTCTGTTATTGTTAATATTAAATTTATTGTTAGTGAGAGGTCCAAGGTTGGGTTTGACGTATCATTATCTATATTGTGCAGGCGCACCACGAATGGGCAGTTTGCTGAAGTGATATAGGTTGCAGATAGGAATTAAGGCGTAAAGGTCAACGCTCCACAAAGGGCACGCGATCACGATTTTGATGTATTGTTCATGTGTAACAAACATAAAATTCTGCTCTTGCCTAATATCAGAGCAAACGAATCATAATTGTTGCAATGTTTAATAATAATGACACACTGACCTCTGACGTTGATGTTGTTGGTCTAGAAATGTCTGAAGATGCTACAACGGCGGATCAAGTTTCAAATGTTTTGATGATCAATAACCTACTGCCATGAATACACTATTAAAGCACGATTTTTGGTTTTATGTGTAAGCTAAATGTAGTGTTTGTGTCTTCATCCCACCAGCATCAACGATCTTTTTATTTTATTCAGATATCTTGACTTTGAAATCTTACATCTCTACACTCGCCATTTACATGTCAAGAGCACATAAATCGCTAGGGACATCCAACACTATTTTCTTTAGGTTTTTGATCTTATTTGCATTAACTACATTAGCATTACTAGATTAAAGATATCATAAATCATTCAATACAATCACGTCTGTCCGTGCTCGCCTACTCATCCTAGGAGTCGGTTCACCCACCTATTGACGATCCTGGACCATTTACCTCCCACGAGGCGCCATACATATCCTGCCGTCATGTCCCTCTAGGCCTCTAGGCCCACCGCTCCAACACTGTTGCCCGCTGCGAAAATCTTATACAACCAGTTAACACGGATCGTGGGGTGATCACACATTCATTTTACTTGATGCATGACTTCGCCGAGCCGCACATAATTCAAGCATTGTTTGTGAAAACATATTTCATTTGTACTTGAGAGTTTCCTGCGCAGATCATTCTTTCTATTGTTTGACAATACTTTGGCAATTTATTTCCTAGAAACTGGCAGTCATTGAAAAATGTACGCTTTGAAACAGGCTGTTTGTATGTAGGTGTCGCAGAATTTATGTGTTTTGGTTCGTTTTCTAATTAAAGAGATAGCGATTTTTGTTTTGTTTCATGTGCAATTTAAACCTGTGGCTGGGAATTCGTAATCATAGTGGGTGTACGTAAATGCATTCAACATGGCTGCAGAATGCAAATTGTTAGTAACACTTGGCGATATTCGACGTTATACCGCCCACACCTATCCTGTAGTTATCGGCTAATAGTCATCGAGTTTCTTTTTTGATTTCACAAACATGGAAACGCAATCGTAGTAGGATAGGAAGAAACGCACGAGAATGTCGGAGCAAACGATCTTGAAACGTCGGATTCGAGTTTATTTAGAGCATTGAGCGTACACAATGCTTGGAGAATATTTCAACATGTAATATTGCAATGTGCAGATTAATCGCCTATTGCCGGCTATTTCCCACACAACGAGACATTATTATGGATCTCATGCTTCTATGGTTCGTCCACGACTCATAATTATGGATTTATTACATTTTGCAACACCCGGAGCCACGATCCGGGATCTGCTGATTGATTAATAAGTTGAAGCGTGTGCAGAGCCGGTCGTTGCAGCAACTGGGTCGATTTCGTTGTTCGCTAATTCTATACTTGGTTGCTTTTTGCCCACGGTTTTGTCATGGTTTAGCTAACCATTAGGATGGGCGTGTGTCTGCTTTACATCCGTCGTTTGGACGCAACCGTTCAATGTAATTGCGGCTTGTTCCAGCTCTTTTGTCATAGAATTCTTTGCGAACATAATTGTTCGTTGGATTGTCTGATCTAAATTACAAATGGCATTACCTACCTTCAAGTTGTTTATTAGATTTTTTGTGTGCGATCCGGACAGTGTTTTTGCTTTACATGCTCAGTGTAAGAAATAATCTGATAAAAAATGTCTTAATAATGATCTTGTTACTATTGAGAAGGTTATTAAACTCAAATAAGGTATTGAATAAAAAAAAGTAATTAAGCAAGGATCAACAGTTCTAAGAATAGCATGTATCTAAGAACCATTACTTAGCTCGTTAGTCCGAATAAATAGATATTCATCGATATTAAACCTACTCGTGCTAAAGATAAAGATCAAAATTATACATATGTAAACACTAAGCCTTAGGATACGTTAGAGCGCGTGCTCCGATCACGGCCCGAATCTTGACGGTCGTGTGTCGACACTGACATAATAACTCACGACAAACGTAGGTTTTATATCCAAGTAATAAAGCACATTTTTGTTTGACCAAATATATTAGCTACTTGTGGGAAACTCAGGCATTTGTTCGATATTGCTATTACTATTGTTCGTTGCAAATTGTATGTAGTTGTCTTAAATGCAAGGTTGTCTTGCAAAACGAATGTATGATGGTGGTTTATCTAGATAAGACTGCCTTATTACCTTTGGAGGATAATTATTATATTGTTTTGTTATTTCTACCTGTTCTGTCATTGTATTCTGATTTGTACTTTGTTTTTTAGGTGTTGTGAATCATTTTTGATTGATTGAAAGTTAGATTTGATCAATGAATATTATTTTATAAGCTACTTATGTCAGGAATCAGATTGGTAGGTACCTATATTATAGATTTGTATTATTAAATACAAACAATACATGATATTTTAGTAGGCACTATTTTAATAATCAAATTACCTGTATACTTAGTGAGTATAAGGATATAAATTAAGATAATTATGTGTGCATATGCGTAGATTCAAGGATTAGGTATTTGCATAGTTAGATTCTAGCACCTAATTAAATTTAAGTACTGATTGAACCAGGATTTAATATCTACCTAATTAAAGATAGTATTTGTATATGTATATATTTTTGTCAAACCAAGTATCTATCGAACCCGAAGAACTACATGTGTATGACTTCATAGGATACGATTCTTGTTTCAGATACAACTCTAAAATTGGTCAACACTTACAAAATATTAAAAAATCAGCGCTCATAAGCTTTTAATATTTCAAAGCATGCGCGAGATTCGCTCGTTGTCCCAAATCCCACGTAATTCGTGATACAATGAGAACGTGACAAAATTGTTCGCGATTAAGATAACAGTTCTTAAGTCTCGGTGCCTTTTCACAATACTGATAACATGGCCATGAGAATTTAAGACAAATATGTTAATTCTGTTTCTATGTTTGTTGGAGTGAAACGCTATAAAAGTTATATGGGACTCAAAGAGCCAAGACGGTAAACTTAGGTATATAGTGCGCGCGGAACTAGTTAGCCGCTCCTTAGGCGGCGTAACAGGGTTGAGGGGTTTTCTTACTGCTTGCATCGCATATGAGATTAGACAATGATGATTAATGACCAATCTCGAGATATTGTGTATAAAGTAATTCTTCAATTATTATTGAAACAAAAGACACCTTTAGACAGAAATCTCTTTCTAGTAGCCAAGTTAACAGTCTTTTGGCAGTTTTTAGAGACTTGTGATGAGTATGGGTCACCTTAATTTACACGCTCCGATATTTTCGGTTGTATTATAATTTTTAGTACCATAATTTCCGACTCTAATCCGAGGTTACTTCATAATCTTTGTAAGCAAGCAAAAACCTCATGTATGTGAAATACAATGTTCAATGGCCTGTACATTTACTAATTACCAACAAACCGATGTAAGATTATACAATATTATTACATCAAGTTCCGTAATAAAACGTTACCGACGGCGTCTTAATTACCAATCATGTGTTCCTTCATTATGTACCTTAAGAATGTGGATAAAAATCACAATTTCCATTGTTACTATGATTTCCTATTACACAATTGAATTAGCTGTATAATCATATTCTTTTTTGCTTAAAGTACGTATTTTTAGTCGCACTTTTCGTACGTATATGGGAGTCATGCCATGGGTGGTATTGAAAGCAGTACTTGCCTACTTATGTGTTTAAAGTTGCCTATATATAAACGTTGCTTAGGGTTATTTACTTATCCGGAAAAAATGGTTATTAACTTTTCGGATGTCCGATTTATAACTAGATTCTAAATAGTTTACATGTAAAGTGACTTAACTATTAAAAGTATTTTCGATTTTTTTCTTTCTTGAATAGCAATTGGCAGCACATTTTCGATTTTTATCGACACTATAGAAACATAAATCACCTCTACTCGCCTAACAATTTTAATACCTACTTAAACACGATCATAATGCTCAGCCGTGGTTTCAGCTCATTATCCGAATTAGTATGCGGTTATCTTAAAGTGTATCAAGCATTGCGTTGGTCGTGATATTGCAACTACTTGCAACAGCTTCATATAACATTTGCAGCCTGTGGTTTTATCGTGTGTTGTACTATTGCAATCGATAATTTAATTACAATCGTTTATTCGAATAGGCCTCAATTTAATAAATTGTTTTATTATGTTGCGTTTACCGAAATACTTATTGCGTGGGGTAACTTTATTACAAATTGGTGATTGTTAAATGCGAGCTGAACTAGAGCAATTATTTCAGTTAAATTTAATTAGGTATATTCTGAACATTTTTGTTCTAAATGAATACTGCGAATCAAGAGTTTTTCTGAAGATTGCGATATCTATATTATATGGAAATTATCATGACAGTTCGTATATATAGTTATAGAATTATAGAACTAAACAGATTAAATTCGAAAAGTCGATTAAAGGACATTAATCGATATAAGGGGAGGCCTTTGTTCAGCAGTGGACGTCTCTCGGCTGATGATGATGATGATGATGATGAATCAATATCAAAGCGATGGCAATGACACGAATGTATATACATAGAATTGTGTTATTTAACCTTTATGTATGTATATTTTTCTTTTTATTTCCAAAACTAAATTCCAAATTCTCTTTCCAGAATGCTTCGGCGCCCAATCCGACCGGTCGCGGTCCCGATCCGGCCCGGTCCGTAGCGTGCCCGTCGCTGCCGACATTAAGCGGGACGTTGACTTCGACTGCCCCGAAGAATTCGGCTACTACCCACATCCCACCGACTGCACATTGTACTATGTCTGCGTGTTTGGCGGCGCTTTACTCGAGTCATGTACTGGTGGCCTTATGTACAGGTGAGGAGTCGTTTACTAAGCACTATTCTAATATTATAAAGATTCAACCGTTTGGATGGATTTGAAAAAATCTTTTACTTTCGGTAAGCTCACCTTTTTAAGAGTAGTAAATTTTATTTTGCATCCTGATATTCCTATAGGATCAGGAACTACTTCATGTACATTCAACGTAGACAAAGCCGCAGGTGTAAAGCTAGCAGATACAAATTAATAAAAGTCGTAACTTGCTTAGATCGCGTTGCTTGTAGCTGTTTTTTTATTTGCCTTAGACATATTTTCCATGTAAGATCTTGCATGATTCAGTTTTTTATAATGAGAAAATACTATCAAATGACGCCATGTTAGTATGGTAGGTAACTTTGTACAAACATACTAAAAGTCGAGATCGTTGTCGTGACATATGGAAACATCGTGTTACGCGTGAGAAATTCACATGTAAAAAGTAAATTTTTAATGAAGATAATGAATAAAACGTTAACAATATTGAAATCTTTGTGTTGCATGCTTTTAAGGTCTTTGGCAGGGAAAATTGTTACGTTAGAGACTTTGCAACATTTGAAGTCGAAATTTTTAATCACTAAAAAGACAAAAAGATAATTAAAATTACCATCGTTTTTATTCCAGCCACGAGCTCCAAACGTGTGATTGGCCGCGCAATGTAGGCTGTGACGGCACCAGCGCGGTTGGTGGTGAAGAGTTGGAGCGGATCAACGAACGTGACCCACCGCCACCTCCTCCTCCACCACCCCGCCGCACACCCCCGCCGCCACCACCGCGAGCCCAGCCGAATCCGGTCGTCACCTCAAGAGGACAGCCTAAATTCAGCCGACAAGAATACGAAAAGGTACAAAATAAACTGAGAAACCAGCAAAAATAATGAGTTATATGACTGGCAAGCTAATACTAATCTCTCTCTACAATCTCTCATTACAGCAACAACAACTTTACGCAGAAGTAGATGACCTACCACCAGTCGAAGAAATTGAAAGTGACCGACAACAGCGAGTTTACAGAGGACAGCCCGCAACCATTGGACAAGTACAAAAAGACAGAGATGGTTATGCAGCTCAGCCAATCAATACTGGAAGAAATCTGAACTCTAACATCATTCCTGCATCTATTCCTCAAAATAGCGGTAAAATAGGCTCCTTCTCATTCGGCTCCCAAGTCGATGAGCGACGAACTGCTACTGTCACACCAGCGCCACAATCTTACAGGTAAGTTGCAAGATAAGTATCTCATAAGACGATTTCGACTACTAAGAGCATACATTAATAGACATTGTGATTTTTGCAGTGAAGACAAAAGTGACAGCGTGACTGACTCTTCTAATGACAGACAATTAGACGTTGAGACGAATGAAATTATTACTAATGACTTGACTGAAAAACCAGTCTTAAGGAAGAAAAGGGAAGTAGTAGGAAAAGACTTAACCGTTAATGAAACTAGCTCTAGTACTACTAAACCAGAAGAAATGTCTAAAAGAAGTGACAGTGGCGAAGAAATGGAGTATTTTGAAATAGATACTGATATTGACGATGGTGCATCTCTAGATGAAACTGAACGAGGAAAAAGACAAATTAGATATTACTACAAAGATGGATACAAAGCTCCTGGAAAGAATTGGGCCTTAGTAAAGCCGGCTAAAATTGTCCAATACCATCAACCACAACATAATCCCAATGTCCACAGTGCTAGATACCAGCAATCATATAATAATAATTTAAACAATAATAACTATTATGATACACGTCGTCCACAGTATAATAACAATGTATATTCTACCGCCAATCCTTTTTTAGCTTACCAGTCAGGCAATTCTCAATCGCAAATAGTATTTAAGCCTAGTTTACCTGATCCATCTAGTCAACCACATAATCCTCTTAACTCTGCAACACAAATTATCACAAAAAGTCCACCGATATCTTCTTTGAACAATGACCCGTTTACAGCTTTAGCTGGTGGTTTTTATAATAATGCTCAACCTGCACAAGGTAATGTGCAATATATAGCACAGATTTATTCAACACCATCATCTGCAAATCATCAACACAATCCGATTTCATTTCCCGATTCAGTTCATGATCCCAGTACTATTGTAACGGGAAAGCCTGTCCCAGTGCCAACATCGCCAAGACCTCAAGAACATTATAGAAATAAAGAACAAGAAAGAAATAAATATCAACAACAAAACCAGCATCTGACACAAAATAATCAACAACCAACAAGAAATGTTAAGGTTTTACCACCACATGCTGGTAAAAGACCTTCAGATGATAAAGATTATGATGATGAAGGTAACTCTAATGAGGATGAGGACGAATCTTCGGAAGAAGACGAAGAAGAAGACGACGACGATCACGACTTTGCACCACCCCGAGAATTCACATACCCTAGCTACAAATACAAAGAAATAGAAAATCCATTCGCTAATCCCAACTTTGACTTTGATGCATATTTGACAAAGATAAGTAATGGACAGTATTCTCCTAATGCTAATACTAAACCGCGACCTCCTACAGTAAACAAGCAAAATATTGAAGTGACAACGATATCACAATTGGGCTCTAGAGGACCGAGTTCGCCACTCAATTATGAGGGTATGAGTACTCCAAAACCGTTCACCGTTCCAACTGGATCCTCGATAGTAGTAAGCAGTGTGAGACCATCAGCAGCTCCTATAAAACAGGCTCAATCCTACGATCAGGTGATTCAGAGACCAGAACCAGCGAACCAAAATCAACAAATACAGCAACAACAGTCTTTCCGTCCAAATGCGTATGTACAGCAGACTGCCGGTACTCCATTAGAAGCGAACAGACCAAAGTTGAAACCTCCAAATTTTAATGACGATCGCCAGTTACCTATCAGTTACAGCTTCAGTAGACCAATAAGCAGCACGCCTAAACCTAATCAAGATACAAAAACCAAGGGTGAAAACCAACACTCGTATTCTGTTACTGCAAAACCTTACTTGTTGATTGCTGGGACAGGTGCACCAATATTGGTGTCGACGCCAAAACATCAGTATCTCGTAAAGCCCGAAAAAATTGTAGCACTTCATCCTCAAATTGTAGCAACAGCTAAACCGTATTTAGTATCTTCTATCAAGCCCCACAACGCCCATATTATATTGAAACAGTCCACCCCTAAACCCTTGACGACGTTAGCTCTTGAACAACTCTCAGCTTTGCAACAATATTGGAAAAATCCGTCAACTGAATCTATTCCTTTCCATTCCGTTTCATACAAACCAAGTACGCCAAAAAATATTCAAAACCTTGAGAATTTGTTTGCCCAAGCGATAAAATCCACTCAGATGCCGCCGGTTAAAAATTATAGCAATCATCAAAATGCTGCATACACAAATAAAAGTCCCATCACAACCACCACAAAAGCTCCGCCTAAACGTAGACCTATTCCAAAACCTTCTCCAGAAATGAATGACTATTACTATGATGACGACGAGGAACAATATTACTATGAACCTGCAGTAAAACCAAAATATATGCCAAGTACTGAAGTGAAACCACAGAGACCACCCATGGCGCAAAACTACAAAGAATATGAAGATAGCTATGAAGATGATGATGTATCCGTAAATGTTAAACCAAAGCCCACTAGAGTGCCGATCAAATACAAACCTGAAAGTGCCACTAAGAATCACAACGATGTATCTATTGTCACGAAAGCTCCTTTGAAAGATTTCACCAAAAATATAAATGGAAAGATTCCCATTCCCGTGTTGGTAGACTACGGATCTCCGACACCGAATACTTTGATTCGTCCTGAAATATCCAACTACCAAATAATACACCATATGCCTCGCAACCGAACTGTTATGCATATAAGAAGACCAGTTACTCAGAACGGCCCTAACACTGTTAGACCACCTAAATATTTGAATCAAACGACTTTGCGTCCCTATACTGTTAGGCATAGGTTAGCTAAGCCGACTACTCTCACAGAAAATTCTCAAGAAGATAAGACAAGAGGAAGAATAAGACATCCAAATATTGTTGCCCAAATGAAATTGACAACTCCTCACGACAGCCACAACCAAGAGACTAGATTTACAAAGACTAAACATGACGATAAAACAAACAGGTAATTAGAAGAGCACAAAGTTGTAGTACTAACTGTGATGTTTACTAGAGGACTCCTGCCACAACTAACTTACTTTCTGTACAGAACTTCTTCGGTACTTATGTCTATCGCACTAAACGTATTTTGACTTACCTAACACGACTGTAGACCATGACTGTAGAAAAGACTGACCCTGGCTTTGTATATCGCAGAAACTGTAAATACATCTTGAATTTGTTTTATTAGTGTGTTTGTTGTAATGAGATTTTCAACAGAAGCAATGGTATTTTTAGCTTGGAACCGACAGAAAGTGTAGCTCCAGTCTCCTATTCAGCAAGTCCTCGTCCGAAGATGTTGTACAATGGATCTCAGAACTACAGCCCTGACCAATACGATCCCTTCTACGCGGTGTATGATGAAGACGGTGAATTGTATAAAGATACAGGTAACATTACCTTCAGGATATTGGTTAAACTTTTTTTCTTTATGTTAAATGTAAATACGATTAGATATTGATCAATTTCATTCAACTTTCTGGAGGATATTTGCATGAGACGACATACAATCATAGATGTATAATAAAATTTATTTAATTTCAAGTTTAATAGGTACTACAATGGTTTTGATAACTCTATAAATAAATATTTCGATAAACTCTATATTTAAAAATCTTTGGTTATTTGGATTTTTAACGAAATCAATAAACTAACTTTTTAAAATGGGACTATTACCTCTAATATCTAAAGACCTTACTTTACATAAAATTAACGGATAATGTACATTTGTAAGAATTGTAAAATATGTCATCCAATTACTTTATAATCCCTAAGGTTTTAACTTCCATTAATACCTATATTTTTTCTGATTAATTCCAAGGAAATCTTAATCTAGAACTTAATGGTTATCATGGAATCGTTTCTAGAAACACTCTTTCCACATTAAGACTATCTTCTAAACCTATTATACCAATATTTACGCACATGACCTCTGTAACCTCATAACTTCACGCACGTAACACACTAACTGGTATTGGCAGACTACGTTCAACAATATAACACGGCCTCGCTCCGCCCAGCTGTGCAGCAGACGTACAGAGGAACTCCACCACCAGCTCCTGCCAGAAGACCTGTTGAGACTTACACTCCAAGGCCTTCACCAGTAGACTACGATGACGAACTTATTCAACCGCAGGTATTTAAAAATGTTTCTGTATCGATAAATCAGTAAAGACATTGCTTTACTACGACTGTATTTTTTTTAAATTGAAGAATTATTATCTTACTTATAGAAAATAATATCTAATAAAGTAGAATCTCAGTAGTACAGTTTTTTTCATAACAATGTAATGTATTTCCAGATAAACAACCAAAACCAATATCAAGCACCAATTCGCCATTCGACAAGGTAAGTTTCGTAAATCCATCAAACAACTTAATTTTAAGAATAATGTATTTAATCTAATTAGTGACGCCAAGTGTAAAATTAGCGAATCCAATTAACATGGAAATATTGCCTACGATTCAGGGGCGAAGGTAATGAATTGGGATATGATCATAACCCGAGCAGCGTGAGGACGACTTTGTACGAAGCCACCACTTTAAGCACTACTCCTCCCACTACTAGCACCAGCACGACCACACAACGCCCTACTACAGCACCCTACACTGAAGCAATGACCCCGTCTCGATATAGCCCAAGGTACTACAAAAGAACGAAACTACAAGTAAAATCATCCCAGCTTCAATCATAATACCAAAATTCATCAACACTTACCATCTATATCACATTTTATATTTTCATCTTTCATTTGCAACCTTTGAACTGATTCAAACTTCTAACTTTTACTAATTTCTGTCTTCTCTTTGTATCGGTCTTAAGGTTGTTTCAAATTTCATTTCAATATCTGATTGTGGTATTTTATCAGTTCTTACTTTTCTATCTCTTTTTATACATATTGACATAATAATTTTGTAGCTTTTGTGGTATCTTTATCTCTGTCTCAGCAATGAATACTAAACAAAATATTTTAACTTGTTTCCGTTTCACTAACTAAACTAATGTAATACGCAAATGAGACAGTTGTACGCCTTTTAAAATAAATATTTATCTAAGTAGTATTATTTTAGAGCTTCAATTAGAAAGATTTTTTTGCTTTGTATTCAACAGATCATCCACAGATGAAAGTCCAATTCCTGAATCCTCTTCAAAACCTTCTGACGAGACTAGTTCGTCGGCTCCTACCACGTCAGCACCTATCATAAACTTTTCCTCCCTTGCCAAACCTTTTGAAAAGACTGACAACGTTTATAGATTAAAAGAGACAATATCCACGACAGAAACTCATCCAACCTCATCAAGACGTTCTTCTGAAGTGACTAACAATAGTAATAATGTGGAAGTGGTAAGATCCAAGTCTAGTAGGAATAATAAAAAAGTGTCACTAACATCTGGTTTTTCAATCAGGCGTAATCCTAATAATGCCAATAATCCTTATACGTTGACTGTTCTAACGCGACCTTTAGAAGATTTTGATAAAGCTCGCAAACCTAATAGTCAAGAAGGCAGTAGTAGTAATAGTAGGCAAAGGCTGCCTGATAGGTATTATGAAGATAAGAGTAGTGATAGTGAAGATGTATCGGAGGAGCCAATAGTTGAGTCTGATAGCAAATATGTATCATCTTCCGAGAGCTCAATGCGTAGGAACGACTACGGCCCTGACAATAGTGAAGATGAATACGATATTCCTGTTTACGTAAGGCCAACGAGTAGACCAAAAGTAGTAAAATCTAGAATTCGAACCACCACCACACCCTCAACGACTACGACAAAATATTACATAAAATCCGCTAATACTCGACCGACTCCGTTTGTTGCAAAGAATCAAGAAATTGTTGACTCCACAGAGAATTCTATTAACACAGAAGCATTAATTGAGACTGGTTTGCGAAATGCTCATGCCATTGAGTTATCAACTGTACCTCTAAATAATACGCTCAATGAGCAACTACCGACAAAGGAGTACGATAGATCTGAATACACTTGGAACGAGCCTACTGTTTCACCTTTTAAAACGTTAGACAATTTACGCAATTCGTACAGAACTAGTGATACACGTGATTATACTACCTCTACTACATCCACAACCGTAGCGACAACAACTACACGCAGACATATCAGGAATCGTAATAACAAGAAACAAAAAATTGCACGTAAACCTTCATATTACAGTTATCGTCTAGAGGACGAGGTTGTCCCAGATCAAACTACAGAAATATTTAATGGTAAAGTTAAGACCGTCATTAAAGCATTTTTGAATAATTTCGTTAGTTCCACCGAACCACTTCAGGTTGTTGAAGACTTTTCAACAACTACATCAACTACAACTGTTAAACCTACTACACCTTCACAAAGAAATGAAGATGAGGTAGTCAATATAGGATTCCAGAAGAAGCCGTTCAAGTATGTGGATGAAAAACCTTTGCGCAGTAATGTGAAGCGTTTGCAAATAATAACAGAGGCACCCGTTAGCCGGTATGTCACTCCAAGTGCTGAATCTATTAGCTTCACTGAGGAAGAGCGCGAAATGAAAGATTTTTCATCAACAACAACGACTATGGCAACTATGAGTAGTACACCGTTCACATACGCTAACGTACCCACATCTCCTATGCCAATACAAAGCTCAACAAATGACTTCAGAAATATACCAAGTAGGGACTCGTACCAATCTAAATTCAGTAGTTTTATAACTAGCAAACCAGAAAATGAAGCCTCATTTAAGTTCAAAAATATTATTAACGATGCCCCCTCTACTGAAAGTAGCAATCGGGATAGTGAACTTAATGATGAAGTAATTGAACCGACTCAATCTCTTGTGGAGGATAAAGCTACGACTGAGACTGAAGTACGACATAACAACGTCGAGAGCGAAATCGCATCTACGACAAGTACTACGAAATCGACAACGACTTTGAAGTTTGAACCGACTACTTCGACGACTAAAAGCATATCCTTTCCACCGCGAGCCTCACGAGTCAATCCCGCCATTAAGTTAGCTGCGACAAACCCAGGAGGTGGGCGCAGGAGTTACCAATCGTCGTCCAAATGCTCATCAGACAACAGTCTGCAAGCGAATCCAAAATGCAACGAAATCAAATACCAGAGGTACAAACTCGCCGGCCAGTAGTCTAAGCAGCCTGAAGTTATCTCACATTACTTATTGAGGGTGGAGGCTTCGTTTAATAAAAACATCCTTATTTTCCGCCTCGCGAGTAACTAGCATGAAGTCAAACATCTATCCGACAATCGTTTAATAGCACCTACATCTAAACTCTTTCGCTTAACATACTGTTCTCATTGGGGGACTTCATGTCGGTTGAGTTGAATTTCTGAATTGTTAACTCCTGACGCGACCTTTCCATTTCCTGCACACTATTGGTATTTTGTGTAGTTTGTGGAATGTTTGTAGTTGTGAAAATAAGCTATTTTGGTAGCAAGTTCCTCAATGCAGCTTCACGTAATCGTATTGCACCACATTGCGAACTCATCATTAGAACTAAGTGCACCTGTATCATAAGTGTATCGAAATGTGTTCTTGTTTGGTACGCTAGTGCATGTTGTGTAACACTGTTATTAACATATTTGTGGTATCATTAAACTGATTATCATAGAGCCACGTCTGAACATTAAAGTTTCAATCATTCATTTTCTAAATTAAATACATCACTGATTTATTAAATTAAACAGTCAAAATTTTTAAAAGATTTTGAAAATGCTTCGTCTTTAAATTCACGCATACTAACTACGGGATAGATGAGAGGATTTTGTATTAAATCGTTAATTTACACTTTGCAGACCGACCAGCACCCGAGGCCGCGGCTCAGCTCACTACTCCACCGCAAGCGACTCGCAGTCGCCACAGCCAGCCCCGAACCGAGGAACACCACCAACGTTAGAACTGAACACAAATTCACAATCATCCATTTCATTTTCAATTCTTTTTGTCTTCTTACTAAAATTATTTGATATTTATCTTTATTGGCTTAGACATATTTAACTCAAATTTAAATCAAATCACAATTATTAAAATGATTATGAAGGTTTTTTCTTAATTTTTTTTTTTGATAAAGATAATATATTAGCATCAACATCATCCCTGCACTTCATTTCATACTTATACGCACTTCTCTAAGCACCTTAGCATTTATCTTCAAATAATCTAAAACATTTTTCTCTTGAGCAGCCGCAGCCGACCGACCTTGAAACCATCAACGGCTATTGTCTCCAAGAGCACGGAGTTTGTTGACATCTATGCCCACCCACCGAGCCGACCTGACCCAGTGTACCCGCAGCCCACTCCTGACAAGACCGCTGCCAAGTGTAGGAAGGACGTCTGTCTTTTGCCCGACTGTTACTGCGGTGGCAAGGAAATTCCTGGTACGTTGTGATGAAAATACTCATTGAATACCTGATGGGGTTGAACGTTGTTACGTTGTATTATTTTTCCAGTAATGTTATTAGTCTCATGCACCTGAGCCTGTTTCTAACAACTAAGCTGAGACTGAGCTTCCAGTCATATTGTTAATAAAGATCTAATGATATAATGACATTCTGAACGCTCACATGTGGTAGAAATAATTATGTTTGTTTCTAATACTATTTTACACCGGGATCTTCATGTTGTCCTTTAAAGTAGTATTTCTGTATAATGTGAAGTTTTAACGTTTACATAAATGGTTATTATAAAGAGTATTTGTGACTTAGGAAACTTACCTGTCCACGAAGTCCCACAAATAGTTTTGATAACATTCGACGATGCTGTGAACGATTTGAATAAAATGTACTACGAAGAAATTTTTGAAAGGGGGCGGAAAAATCCGAATGGCTGCCCGATAACCGGCACTTTCTACGTCTCCCACGAGTGGACTGACTATAGTCAAGTGCAGAATCTTTATGCAGATGGCCATGAATTTGGCTCTCATACAGTTTCGTAAGTTTATGAGCAAAAAAATTATCCTTGAACCTATCGGCATCTTTGGTAGACTCAGGTTTGCCACTAACAGGGTATTTATGGCCATCTATATAAGTATATAGTATGTATTTATAAAACTATCTTATCGTATATTATGTGACACTAATCGTTTTTATTTTTTTCTCTTCCTCAACTCTTCCATCCTTCTTCAAACCTGGTTACTCTTTCTTCCTCTTCCTGGCACAACTCACACACCCACACGCACATTACATCCCGCGTCAACAGGCGACTTGCCGGTGGAACAGGTGCCTCAGATTGTTCTTCTGACCTTCGACGACTCTGTAAACGATCTGAACAAGGGTCTGTACGCCGACCTGTTTGAGAAGGGTCGCGTCAACCCCAATGGTTGTCCGATATCCGCAACGTTTTACGTGTCCCACGAATGGACCGATTACAGTCAAGTACAGAACCTGTACTCAGCCGGACACGAGATGGCATCACACACAATTTCGTAAGTTCAACGACTACCGCACAGTTATTGCACCACACCCCAACAGTTTATGCACCCACAACATCTACAACGAATACTTAATTTTATACGATTTCTATTTCTGAATACTTTTAAATTTTCTGCTACTCTCATGTCTGCTGTTTTTAATTTTTGTTTCGTTAAGTTATTCTTTGGATTTCTTTTATAATTTTGTTCTTTACTTTGTTCAAACCTTAAAACTTTTCTTTATTTCTCGAAAATTTTCACCTTAATCTCCTTAATACGCAATTACTTCGCTACTAACACAATTTTATAATTTTAGACATAGTTTTGGAGAACAGTTCTCCCAAAAGAAATGGTACAGGGAAGTGGGTGGCCAGAGAGAAATTTTGGCAGCGTACGGTGGTGTCAAGCTTGAGGACGTTAGAGGCATGAGAGCACCCTTCCTTTCCGTCGGTGGTAACAAGATGTTCAAAATGTTGTACGATGCTAACTTCACTTATGATTCATCGCTGCCAGTTTATGAGAACAGACCACCAAGCTGGCCTTACACTCTTGACTACAAATTGTTCCACGATTGCATGATCCCGCCGTGCCCCACGAAATCTTATCCAGGTAAATATTAGCTAAGCTATTTTATATACTGTATATCAAGGTTAAGGTGTCGAAAAACACCATAATATTATTTTGTTGTTAACTATGAATTATTAAAAGAAACTTGGTATCTATAGAAGACTATTGTTTATTCATTTATTCATAATTCGATAAAAATATACTTAGACTTACAGTAACAGTACCAAAGAATACCAATTGTTCTAAGTATGTTGACGCTATGATTGCAATAATTCCAGGTGTATGGGAGGTTCCTATGGTGATGTGGCAGGATCTGAACGGAGGCCGTTGTTCTATGGGTGACGCTTGTGCCAACCCTCCCGAAGCCGAGAACGTATACAAGATGATCTTGAAGAACTTTGACAGACATTATACTACCAATAGGTAAGTTCCAAATATTTTACTCATATTAAAGAGAAATGATATAAAGTAACATTAAATGTAATACAATCAAGAATACGATTTCTCATACAGTACTATAATGAATGTTCAAATTCTAACCAAACATTCTAATAATTTCAGGGCTCCCTTCGGTCTCTACTACCACGCAGCGTGGTTCACACAGCCCCACCACAAGGAGGGCTTCATCATGTTCCTGGACTTCATCAACCAGATGAAAGACGTGTGGATCGTCACCAACTGGCAAGCGCTGCAGTGGGTGAGAGACCCCACGCCCATCAGCAGACTCAACAACTTCCAACCGTTCCAGTGTAACTACCAGGTTCGTGGTATTTTGTATCAGAGTTTTATGTCACGTAAATATTTTATTGCAATATAGGATCATTATGATTTCCATAAAGTCAAGGTATTTATTTTGAAACATTTAACGGTTAACGTATATTAGAGGTTCATCATATTTGAAGAAATATTGTAAAAAATATGCATTTCCATTTCCAGGACCGGCCGAAGAAATGTAACAACCCTAAAGTGTGCAACCTCTGGCACAAATCCGGAGTCAGATACATGAGGACGTGTCAACCCTGCCCCGAAGTATACCCATGGACCGGCAAATCGGGCATCAGATCTTCACGCATAGACAACGACATCGGAGAATAAGCATAATAGTTACTATAGCATAATAATACAACCACTTTCGATATTACCATACATGTTGATGTTGATACATGAGATGTATCAAAGCCAACGAGGCAAGAGAGGTATCGAATGTGTAACTCACAGTAGAAATTGTTTTGTCACCAGTTGAAGAGTGCCATTTAGATGTCGATGGTCACAAAGCAAATATTGACAATTTCATAGTAACGAACTATACGTTACGATTCTCTAAAATATGTCCTAAATGTATTGGAAACTGTGATATTAAGTGTTTTCAATCGTCTAGTGTGAAGATAGCGTCGATTTTGTTAGTTTTAATTGCATGGTCTACTTATAACAATACTCGTGCAATGTTTTTTGCAATAATATTTCCTATTTTGTGTTCGTTTTTAGTTTGTAATGAATACTCTCTAAATTAATTCAGAATTATATTTTGTAAGACTTTTTTATGTCATACCGTGATAGTAAAGTTACAGTCTCCACTATTTATCGCATACCTACTGAACTCGTCAACAAATGATTACCATTTTCCGAATAATTTTAAATGAAAGCCATATTAAAATTTAGAAAATATGTTTTTTTTTCTAATCTTGCCAGCTTCGTGGTTGACACTGCCTTCTTGTAATTTGTAAATATAGGATTAGCTAGTGAGTAATTTAGTTTTATATTGACGCATAATAAGAGGTCCTCTTAAAAGTAACCTTTTACAATTCAAAATTGAATTTCTAATTTACAAAAGTTTTTTGGAATTTTGGTTTGTATGTAGCATTGTATAGACGTCTGACTACATCGCATTGTGTTCCTCTGTGATGTGGCACATGTCTATACAACTGTTTATATTTCGAGGACTCTTAACTACATGATTATTTGATAGGAGAATTCCCGTTTGAGTCATACGCTTACCATTTTTTACTTTAGCTTCATTCTTCTAGCTTTCCTTCCATCTTTCTAAGCTACGACTCCAACGGTTAATTCGTAATTTTCTCTATTAGATGTAAAGCTTTGGTCTGCTATTGCAACTGAAGTCATTGGAAGCGCTTGCTACGAATCTTATTTAAACATTATTCAATTATTTAATAAGCCCTACTGTAAATATAGGATTAGTATTTAAAATTGGTAGTTTCACTTTTTTATTATCGTCTCGGCTAGGAAATGTATCTCGGACATGACTCTGCACTGAGGTCCTATAGTGCAAAAGTTTAGAACAAGTTGATTTCGTATTTTGTATCGGCGACATTTATTTATATTGTACAAGAACTATAACAATTATGTGACCAGTGCTGGTAATAAAATGCTATAAAACATGTCTGTGTATTATTTTTAATTTCCATCCCATGTCTTTATTTATTTAGATATATTAAAACAATTATAATAATATGACAAATATATAATACGACACATAAACCAACCAAACTGTTAAGACAACTATACCTGTAATTAGATACGTATCAAAAAATGCTCGCACCTTTAGACATATAGATAGAATGTTACCTTTTTATTTCATTTTTTTCTGCTAAAACCAAATTAATAACAAAATATTTATAGTAATGCCCTTCATATAAAACGGACACACGAAGAAATAAGAAATAAAGCAATATCTAAAAGTCAAGGTTCCGACCGTGACCATAAAGAATCCGCAGTGGACATCAAAAATTAAATTTCAATCATAACACCTGTGTTGTGATCTTTTCGTAGACCAAGGTCAATGAAAGCCTATAAAAAACCTCGCATTTGAGTAAATCAGTCAAAAAGACCTCAGAATGGCAGTACCGTGGTTCTGTGTAGTATTTCTTGCTTATCATGGAGTTTTTGGTGCACAAGTAATTATCGAGTATTACCCTTCTCAATCTGTTATAGATATGAATAATAAAATTGTCAGAAAAAGAGAAGTAAACAGTTCTGATGATGTTAATTTCAATATCAATGGAAGTGACAGTGACAGTTATTGGAGGCATTTTAATAACGATACTGATGATGGAGACATTCATAAAAGGGCCTTAGATCCAGTGTTTCACGGTCACCCAAAGACCAGAGAAGAATTGTGGAATGAACGTTTTCTTAACGAAACTACTTCATTTGATCAAACGCCATCGCTTGTGAATCTACTGCATAACATAACGTTGACATACCTAAAGGACTGTACACCGGTAATTCTTTACGATAGCCAAGTGATGTCCAAAGAAAGCTACTTGGTGCAAAATCTTATGAAAGGGTTCCCGACGACATTTATCCATGGTTACATCAACGACGATGGTGAATTAGTTGAACCAGAATTGATTCACCCTACAATAGAATGCCTACATTTCATTCTTTTTCTCTCAGATATAAAGATCAGTGCTAAAATCTTAGGGAAACAGCCAGAAAATAAGATAATTATCATAGCAAGATCTTCTCAATGGGCCGTACAAGAGTTTCTTGCTAGTGTCACATCGAGAAATTTTGTTAATCTTCTTATAGTTGGGCAGAGTTTCAAGGAAGGCGACGATGCTACATTGGTTAGTAAGTTAAAAGCTGCATACAAATAAATATTTAAAGGTTATTGAGATCTTAATAACAATGAATTTATTCTTTAGGAATCACCTTACATTCTGTACACGCATAAATTGTATACAGATGGTTTAGGTGCCAGTAAGCCAGTTGTTTTGAATTCTTGGACTCATGGAAAATTTTCAAGAGAGGTGAATTTATTTCCTCTGAAGATGACGGAAGGTTACGCTGGTCACAGATTTGTAGTTGCAGCTGCCAACCAACCTCCATTTGTGTTCAGGAGGTAAATTAAAAAAAAAACGATGGCAGAGGAAGAAAATCCAAATGTTATATTACCTATAGTCTGTACTAAACTTTAATTTTTTTAGGATAAAATCTGATTTAGACGGTGGAAACCCTCGAGTGGTTTGGGATGGCATTGAACTAAGGCTGATTAAATTATTGGCTGAAAGGAACAACTTTTCTATAGAAATCATTGAACCTCGAGAGCCTAATTTGGGGTAAATAAATTATGACGTACATTTGAAGGATAAAGAATCAATTGAGCAAGTTAATATTGTATTTTTGTTTGTTATAAGGCCTGGTGATGCTGTAGCTAAAGAAATAACAACGGGAAGAGCAGATATAGCAATCGCTGGGATGTATTTGACCAATGACCGAATAAGAGATATGGATATGTCTTTACCACATTCCCATGATTGCGCAGTTTTTATTACTCTGATGTCAACAGCATTACCACGGTAACTAAATCTTTCTTTAAAATTGTCCAAGTTACAATTCAGTTCATATTTAATTTTCATTCAAAATCCTGACATAATGAAGAGCAATATGGTTCTGTTTGCAAAACTTGAATTACTAGGTGACCCTTTGTTAAATTTAATTTTTCTCAAATTTCCCAGCTACCGAGCAATCCTCGGTCCTTTCCACTGGCATGTTTGGGTTGCGTTAACGTTCACCTATCTCTTCGGTATGTTTCCACTGGCATTCTCAGACAAGCACACTTTAAGGCATTTGCTACACAACAGTGGAGAAATAGAAAACATGTTCTGGTACGTTTTTGGTACTTTTACAAATTGTTTCACGTTTCTCGGTAAGAATTCTTGGAGCAAGACGAATAAGATTACAACAAGGCTGTTGATTGGTAAGTACAGTTTCATTTTCAATACTTTTCATGTGATCAAAAATAAAAGTATTAAGTTGTGGATTGTTTTCTTCAGGGTGGTATTGGATTTTCACAATTATAATAACAAGTTGTTACACTGGTTCTATTATAGCGTTTGTAACATTACCAGTGTTTCCTGAGACTGTGGATACTATCAAGCAGTTGTTGGCTGGATTTTATAGAGTCGGCACTTTGGGTAAAAATCTTAAAATTTTTCTATCACATCATCAGCCTATAAGTGGTCACTGCTGACCAAAGGCCTCTTTTCACAAGGAGGAGGTTTGAGCATTAATCAGGACACTTGCTTAATGTTGGTTAGCGATTTCAAGCCGAGGTTTCTTCACAATCTTTTTCTTCATAATTTGTCAGTGGTGTCTAAATAATCTTAGAAAGTACATATAACTCGATCACATTCATACTCACTGTATATAGGTTTCACACCCGCACTCTCATGCTCTTAATGTTTTTCTGCTCTTAATGTTTCTATTTCTACTAACGCAGATCGAGGTGGTTGGGAGAAATGGTTCCTAAATTCATCAGATCCTCAAACGAATAAGCTATTGAAGAAACTTGAACTGGTACCGAATGTAGAAGCAGGTATCAGAAATACCACCAAGGCATTCTTCTGGCCTTATGCATTTATAGGATCCAAAGCTGAACTTGAATATATTGTACAAGCAAATTTTACAGCGACTAAGTAAGTTTTTCCATCTACAATAATTATTTAGATGTCTAAATTCATGATAATATTAATTTGTTGTTGGATGAATATGAGAATGCTGTCGTTTTGTTTAATTAAAGCAACCGATTTTTTGTCAGATCTAGTTTGAGTTCTATCCATACATATATTGGTTTAAAAATTAACAAAAACAATTACGTACAAAATAAATAACTAAATCGTCAAATATGTTAAATCATATCGATAATTTCCTACATTACAGATCAAAACGCGCCGTCCTCCATATTTCCAATAAATGCTTCGTACCTTTCGGAATTACTATTGGATTTCCAAACAATTCCGTTTACTCTGCTAAAATGAACTTAGATATCAGCAAGATGATTCAAAGTGGTTTAGTTGATAAGATTACTAATGAAGTTCGCTTTGAAATGCAACGCAGTCCCACTGGGACTTTACTAGCGGTGAGTGTTAATTGTATGAAGAGCATCTAATAGTTATACTGTAACATAGTTGTTAGGTACTTTGTTCTGTGTCTTTTAGGGACAAAATTACTTTTTTTAACATATCTATGTATCTATCAATCAGTCTGTATTACTATCAACTATAGCGAGTTGGGCGCAATTTCACCCGCTCTCAGCTCCTATTGATCGTAGCGTTATATTTTTAACTTTCTTCGACAAATTTACTAATCCATCTTAAAAAAAAGGTATAGGGACCAAACCTGATATTAATATTATTTAATGAACAGGAAATATAATTTAGTTCCATCAATAGACTATAGATATAATACTCATACAGCTGTCTATTTTACAGGCTGGTAGCGGCACAATAAAAATCCCATCAGCAGAGGAAAAGGGCCTCACTCTAGAAGACACACAAGGCATGTTTCTTCTTCTAGCAGCAGGCTTCACTATAGCAGCCACTGCGTTAGTCTCCGAATGGATGGGAGGCTTCACAAGACGATGTAGATTCCAGAAGAAATCCGAAACACCAACCAGTGTGGACTCTAGAGAAAACTTGATAATTACACCAAAAACTGATATTGATAGTGAAATAAGGATCATAGAAGATACTGAGAGTAGACTGCACTTTGAGGAAAGACCGTCTTCTTCAGTCTCTGTGGACACTTTAGAAGGTCAAGTTATTCATGTGACAGAAAGCAGTATTGATGTCCATAATACTTTCAATGTTGATAGGTTTGATTCCAGAAGGTCCAGCTCGTTGGATTTGGATAGAGAAGTCCGGGAAATATTTGAAAAAGACCAGAAAAGACGAAGGATATTCTCTCGCGATATGGAGTCTTTGGATGAGAATGGTAGTACTGTGTCCAGGGCCGCGTTTGGTGATTCTGTTAAAAATGATATATGAAGATCGTAGTAAAGATCTTAATTTCTAATCAATATAGCAAAAACAATATTAGAAATGTTTCTTTTGAGGGGCGAAAACAATCTAATGATTTCTCCCGTCTTGGGTAAGGCGAGAGAGAGTGTCAGACTCTTACTGACTAAAACCTCCCACCTCCTACTACTGCTTTTCGAGCCGAAGCCCGCTCCGGGTTAATTAGAAATGTTAACTTGCTGATATAGGTTAAAATTATGTTGTTGAAATAGCTCAAGTTAATGCAGAGTAGAAATTAAAACGTTTCAATTTATCAACATGATGGCTATTTATTTTAATTAAATGGGTAATGTTTTATTATTTTATGTTGTATTATTTATTTATTCCGTGTGGTTAGTACTACTTTATTTATTTGTATTTCATACTTTAAGAAATATCTGAGATATCTTAATTTGAAATGAAATACAGTCTTAATAATGAAATTCAATTAATTCTAAGGCCAGGTTTAATTACAAAATAAACAACAAACATTGACATCCAACTCTTTATTATCCTTCGAACAGTCATCAAAATAATTTATAACAATTTTCTAACACTGTCGATAAACATTAATATTTCATTCAGCCACTGAGATGTTCATTCATCATACAATTATAATACATAGGGCAGACAGGACTGCCTCGACACAAAGACACGGCGCCGAGCAACCTACATTAATGCAATATTTGGCCCGGCCTAACCTTAAAAAATAATTACACAATTATGACTTAATATTCCCGAGACGCACCTCCGGAAAGCCGTCGGCGTCCTCGTCATATTATCAGTAAAAATATCGATAAAATACAACAGATTTTGCATTCTTTGTAAAATTCAAACGAAAATATACCTAATACCTACCTAAGCAGTTTGTTATATATGTATTGCACAACTGTTGTTACAAGAAATTAATGTGAAATCGTTCTGAGTATTCAATAAGGATATGTATTTATATTCCTATATTCTATTTGGATTGTTCACGATATACTGTGGTGCAATAGCAAAAACAGGGGAAAGTAAATACATCGACATCTACTGTGAATAAGTTCAGCAAAACATTTTTTGTTATCCCATACTTATGACTACGTATCTTTAAATGCAATCAACTAGATTATAAATAAACTGAACAAGCCCCTTGCTATTGTCTCACAGCGATATACAGGTTAACACATATATTAAGAAAGTAGGTACATATATAAAGAACAAACAAACGCTTTTTACAATAACACACAACACAGTTGTGCGTCGAAATGAATAATTATATTTATATACTTTATATTTATTAATTAATTAAAGTTGAAACTCATTCCCGATAGCAAAGCTCACAACCTCGGAAATAATGCTCCCAACACCAGCTTACTGTCGTAATATTATACAATACATTGATACAATACACGGTGCAAGCGATAAAGTACGTGTTCGTCACTTGATCGCTCTACGAAAGGAAATGTCACCTATTGTTAACAATTTCATCCAATACCAATGTGTGTTTTGTGCAAAATTGCGTTCATTAATTTGGCTATGACCTTATACCAGTGCGTCTGTACTGTGATAGGTATATAGGTAGTAACTTGCCTGATATCGTACAATGCAACACTTATCAATATAATACCACTTTCTACAACGGACAAGTACAAATGAATTCTAACAAGAACAAAAGGATTTCGCATCATCGCCGAAAATATTGAGCAAGTTTTAATACGAAACACATCGACGTTACCAGAGAAAGGAACTTTTAGGAACGAACGACCGAAATAGAAGATAACGCAATGTAGAATCTCAAACTACGAGGCCCGGGAAGGGAGGGGGAATTTACAAAGATCGTCACGGACAACAAGAAAATTGTGACTGTAAACACGTCCAATACATAACAGTGACGACGATACAAGGTTCAACAATGATCGGGCCCAGTAACAGCGTAGGATATCATATCACATTAACAATTTAGCCTAACATTCAAGATGTACTTACATGATCTTTAAATAGTTCCCTATAAACAGGTCAACATCCATTATGATCCGGTAATAAAATATTAATTCGTTAAACCTAACCGTGTACTTATGTTACAATGCGAAAATACATTTTATTTTTTTATTCATTTTTTTTAATATTCATATGCGTTCAGACTTTTGAACCTCAAACATGGAAAACTCCCTGTACAAATTTAACAAGTGTACGTTTACATTTTGTTACTGTGATTTGAAGGTTTACTCTAGTGATATATTCTATGATGTGAACTTGTTCGTTACTCTTAATTACACATTATATTATAATTATAGACACATTTATACAGTTTCACTGACAAAATGTGATACAGAAATATATTATAGGCATCGTTCTGACTCTAGTACGAGCGTACAGTCGAGAGAAAAAATAAAAAGAGTGAAAACCGCGGGGTCAGTTGTCACAAACTCTAAAAAGCGGGAAACATTTATTAATATTAACCATGACATCAACGTACACCTAGAATATTATTATTGGATACTCTTTTTACTTCTGTCTCCGACTGTATCTTAACAGGAGGCGTACTACGGACAGAACAATTAACATCATCAAATGACTTAAGATTACCAGGATGTGAATATTAAAGCAAAAATGCTATAACATACAAATTTTGGTATAAAAATGGTACATTTAGGCACTGTGAGTAAGGCAACTACAGTGAGACGATATGGGAAGGGGAAAGAGGGGGACAGGACTTGAGAGAGTGGGGACTTTGGTGCTACAGGATGGGGAGAAAGCGATGACTAAGGAAAGCGGGGAGATGAGGGATTTTATGAACTATGGACGATACAATGTACAGTTTCTTTCAGACAATAACATCTAAAAATAGGGCGGATTGTGATATAGTGCATATTTTAGTGTAAATATTATAATGTAAAATATAATTTTGTCTGTGCTTAAAGCTGACTTGTAGGTATATTGTTCATCGTTACATAGCTCTAGTTTACATTATTTAAGTAGAAATAAAAATAAAAAAAAAACTTACTTCAGATCACACTAACAAAATAAAAAGTACTATTTAACAAAGTTGTTCCATATATTTTTATTCGTAACCCAGTACAGTTACTGAATAAACCTTACATATACCTAACAAGTAAATTACATTTTGATATACAAAATTGACTCGATATATTTTGGTCTGCAACAATATAAGACCATGCATACATACATACATATTGATGATACATATGAATGGGATCGGTAGTACAAGATAAATATCGAAGCGTAGACAGATTTACTTTAGAAGAAAATTAAATTTGTAACATTTAATTTATCGCATACACTAGTTGTAATGCTATTTGGTTTAGCTTCAAGCAAAACTCAAAAAACGAGTGATCTTTTATTAACAATTTATATTATTTTTAATCTGTCGAACTGAATTGTCAGTTTCGAAACGTCAAGAGTTCTAAATGTTTACGATATAAACTGTGTTTACATACAAAATCTGCTTAGAGTGCAAGTGTTATCATAAGAAATTTTAAAGCTTCGTGTGGTACCTTTATATACTCAACTCTAGCTAATATTACCTACTTACTTACATAACATTCGTTCCTAACGGGACGTGTATACATATCATGTAAATATCATTATGATTCTCATGTATAAATATGTCAATAGATAAAGTAGATTTTACAATACATATAATTTATTATCTTCTGTGATGACACTAGGACTACTAAATTTACAGATTCAAGTTCGGATGTCACACTATTATTATAATTTTTAAAATGGCACAAAAAACTTTTAAAACACTAACACAAAATGTCAACAGTCGTTTGATTACAAGTCCCACTTCACACAGTTTGTGGTCCGTGTCCATAGCACTACACAACCGCGCGCCGTCCAGCCGCTTCAACTCGCCTTCAACTTATACTGCACTAGTACATTTTACTCACTAATCTTTAAATTGACTAACTTTAAGCTAAACAGACAATGGCACGGATTGCACATATAATGTCGTCTATTTACAGGGGAATTCAATATCTATCTATATGTACTTAAAGTTCAAAATTGTTCAGAAGGGTTGCTATTGTACTTAATTTTAACATTTAATCTTAATCTTTAGTGTACTTGTGTGCATTACAATAATTAATTACGTATTAATAGAGGGTAGTGTAAAGTTGAACATTCAATTATATACGAATATGTAACGTACTACGCCCGGGAGTGGGGCAGCTTCTCGAGAGTTAGTCGACCGTGCCATCAAAAATGTAAGCACCGTTTGATTTGGATGCACCTTTTGCTTATCAGACTTTTTTAGTGATAAGATTAGCACTGTGCCGCGGGGAACTGTTCAGTCCGGGTGGAGCATGCCGGAGGACGGTCACAAGCTCGATAGAGGGCCGCGAGAGTGCGGGCCTCGCGGGTCTAGCAGTGCGGGTGCAGGGGCCTCGGGTACGAGCCGAAGGCCTCGTAGCCTAGCTATGTGGCCCAGCCCTCGATCCGCGGCCGCTTCGTGTGCGGCTGCTCATAGTCCAGTGGCACGGCCGAGTGCCGCATGTCTTGCCCGGCCGGCGAGCCCATGTTGCTCGAAGATACTGAACCTGCAACGTGCCGATACACTGTAATTGGTAACGTTAGTTTGGTTAATTGTCATTGTCCACACATTAGTAACTAATTAATTCACACAGCTAAATATTTCATGCTATTTTATTTTAATTAATAAAAACATTCATTTAAAAAAAACATTTCATTAAATATTACAACTCTGTTGATTAAAGCTTTGCACTCCAATTTTTTACATGCCATTTAATGCCCACTCTCCCCTTTTCAAAAAGTCTTTAATCAACAGAGTATTTTTTATACCAAGCAATTGTTCATAAAAGCCATTAGTAATAAAGAATGGAGTACCCACCATCAATGACGCCGGAGAGATGCGCGGGCTGCGGAGCTGGTTGCGGTGGCGGCGCGCGGTGGAGATGGTCAGGCGCACGAGGTGGCGACACTGGCTCTGCTTTGATCTTCACGTTGCTAGGCGACGCCGCTGGTGGAGGCGTGCCACCCCCGCCCAATACTGGCAGGCTGCTACTGTTGACGGATTGCATTCATTAGTCATGGAAGAATATTGACCAAGGAATTTAAGGTCACATTTTAGGATAGACAAATTGATAGATAATACCTATAATCGTTGGTCTATCTTATGTCTTAATAGTAATCTTCTTAATGCTAGATTTATTCCACCACAAACATTATTTTTAGACGCTCTCATTGCATAATGTAATACGCAATTACACATATCACATGAAAAATATAGTACTTAATCAAGGAAACCGGCATTGGTAGTTCATAACGGCAGTATGCGCCTGATAAGCTGGCAACATCATGTTTAATTCATAACAACCAATTAGAAACATGCAAAGAACGTATAAGACACCATAGCAACCAATAGAGATAATTTATCGTGCAATTATCGGTGCTCGATTAACGCACTCATGCGTATCGGGCAAGTGAAAGTGACACTTCGATTAGTACAAAAACCCCCTCTGTCGCCCTGATTTCTTTACAGTGCGGGGGGCAGGGTAGGTCAATGAAACTGGTTCTTTTATCAACACTGCTGCGATATGGTTGCAGTTTTTGGTCCAATTTTCAACTGCTCCGACAGCCGTGATCGTCTAGTGGTTAGGACCCTACGTTGTGGCCGTAGTAACCCAGGTTCGAATCCTGGTCACGGCAGTGATTACACTGTCACGGCGGAGTTTATATTTTTTGGAAAATTATAAAATTAATTTTCTTTGTTGTTGCGCTTTGGAACTGTGTGATGAGTATTTTTTCTTATTGCAATTTTAAATACAGTAAGTATAACAAATGTATTAATTTTTCATACTTGAAATGTTATACTAACACAAGGAATTTGATACCGAACAATACATTTTTGTCGTCCAGTTTTAAATATTTATAACAACGCCATCTCTTATGGTATACCAGAACTTGTGATAACAAGAGCAAAGTCATTTAAGTCGAACAGTTGTTAAGAAAAACCAGTGAACGACTTTCACATTGTAAAGCGACTGTTAATTTTAATGCAAGCAATACAGCCTCCGTAGCCGTGATCGTCTAGTGGTTAGGACCCTACGTTGTGGCCGTAGTAACCCAGGTTCGAATCCTGGTCACGGCAGTGTTAACACTGTCATGGTGGAGGTAATTTTTTTTGGTATTTTTCAAATATTTTTTTGCTTTGTTTGCCTAGGAATGTTCTAGCATCTATCATCATGATTTATCGTATCGTTATTTTTTTTATAAAATTCCTGCTATCAGACTAATTACAAACGTGAAACAAAACAACGATCAAAATTAAATGCACTTTTCGGAATAATTACCGCTAGTTAAAACAATGAATTACTGAACTTTTTCTGCCCAATCTTATACCAACAATTCGTGAATTTACTACAAAAAGTATTTACAATTTAATTTGTCTTTTTATTCCCTTTTTTTCTCTACTATCGTTCGGATTCAATCTGTTTCAGTTCATGCGTGACATTCGTTCGTTCGACACGCTACGCGTCGCGGAAGACATTCAGTTACGAGATTGTCTCTCGTATCGTCCTTGAAACAACGTCCTTGTTTTTCGATTTTTTTTTCAATTATTTTCTTGTTTTTTCTTTGGTTTGGTTTTGGTCTAGTTTTTTTTTGTAGTGTCTGGAGTAAATTCGTATTAGTTAGGTCTTGTATGATAACAAAAGACTAATAGGCTTCTCATACTTATTTGAAATATTCAACTATTTATTAAAAATACTTTTTCTCATCTTGTCAACAGTTTTAAATTATGAAAATATCTCAATTTTTGGTACGTAGATTTTTATATGGTCGCTCTTTTCTACGTAGGATGAACTGGTTAAAAGTTTTATGGGATTTTTTGTTGGGTCATAAATATAGTGTCATAAAAAAATGTCGTACTTTAAAAAATAAGTTATCAAAAATTAGACTTTCATAATCATAATTTTAAGCCCGTTTTCCAATCTAAATTACCTCCAGTACTATTCCACAACAGTATTTAATATACTTTTTTGTCTTACACGTGTCTCTGCATTGTTTTTCAGCAACCTTCACATAGTAACAAAATAGTCATTTAAATTCATTTAAGTATATTCTTTTTGCACTTAACCTTGATTAATGTCGTCCGTAAAAAATAATGCGACTTTTTTATCAAGTTTAAAGTTATTAAATGTGAACAATATACATTATAAAAATGTATGTAGGTATTCTAATCTCCTAATATGAAGACGTAATGGAAATTAAATGGTCAGTTACTTCCATGCAAATTATAATGGAATAATTTGCCAACTTTACGATTTTTAGTAACTCTTGCGCGCGCAACCGTGAATGGATCGTGAAATGTTATGTAAGCATTCTCAATGTAGTTGTTGTTTTCAACATTGCAATCAGTTGTTCCGATAGCCGTGATCGTCTAGTGGTTAGGACCCTACGTTGTGGCCGTAGTAACCCAGGTTCGAATCCTGGTCACGGCAGTGATTTCACTGTCACGGCGGAACATTTCTTTTTGCGTATTTTGGTGATTTTTTTTCAGAAATTGTTAGTTTTTGCTGAATTTTTCTTTTATACTGCGTATATTTTTTGTTTATTAGTCAAAATAGAAGCTTAAATTGTAGGACAACAATTTAAGAGATCCGTTTCAACCTAATCCACGTCATAACCGCATTTAAAATTCTAAATATAGGCACTCTAAAAAAACATACTAATTTCTCCATTTAAATTCCATTGAATTGGAATTTAACTGTCAAATCTCTAAACAGCGTTCTTTTAATAAAAAATAATATCTCATTTTTATTTAAATCAAGTAGGTAGTTTGAATTAGTCGAAACGGACCTCGTTTAAGCGACACATATAAAAAGTGATATGAAAGTGATCACAGACATGTACCTGTTGTGCTGTAGCGTTTGGAGCTGGTGAGCGCCCCACGTCAGTCCGATGCCCATGTCCGAGTTGATGCTGAAATCCTGTGGTCCGAAATTGCCGAGTCCTGAGTAGCCGAGTGGTGTCTGCAAGTAAAATGAAGATAACAATAAGTACAATGCTGATATTTACACAAGATATGGTTTTGATACTAGTAGTCTCAATGTAAATGCTATTGAAACTATTGGGAATGAGAAATAACATTGTAAAGGGATGAATAATTTTGATTTTGGACGTACAAATGGAATCAGACAGAGTATTACAGTAAAGAATATGGCGTTAAAGGGGACAGAAAATAGAATTGAAGTGTTCACCTCTCCAGCGTAAGATATGTCATCCTGTGGTGGTGGCATTGAGCTGGGTATGACGACGCGCAAGTTGTTGTGCCGCGGCGAGTGGTGCGGCGGCGGTGCATGTCCGTGAGACTTGTGTCCGTGCCGGTGCGGAGACGGCGCCGGGCCCGGCGAGGGCGACGGCGTGCAACCTGCATCTAGTGGAGATCCTGAACCTGGGTAGCCGTTTGACATCTCTAGCATTCCGCCGCTTGGGTATACTGGAATAGAAAGAGGAATCGAATTTAGTAAAGAACTCGGTTATGATAAAGTTGACAAAACTACGAGAATTTGATACATACCTGAATCGGTTTCCGAAGACGATGGCCGTGGACTGATAGAAGTGTGCATTTGTGGACTAGCTTGAAGTAGTGTCTGATCGTAGTTGCCAACTGGGACGCTGACTGGCAGGTTGTAGTTGCTACCAGCCACTCCCACTCCAACTCGGCTCCCGTTCAACTGGTTCCTTTGCATCATCATTTGGAATTCCTCGTCAATCTTTGAGTACTTGGCCTCGGTCCTCGGTGTCAGGTTGTATTCGGGCTCCGCCTCCGGGCTGTCCGGTGACATCACTCCGTTCTTATGCTCTTTCTTCGTTAGTGCCTGTAAGTGTCAGCGAAAACAGCTCAGGTGGCTTGACGAGCCAAACTTATAACTACACTACTCGTACTGTATTAATCTGGCATGCATTAAACTCCAGTTAAATTATTAGATTACACCCTCTATACACACCATTAGTGTTATCAGCATAAATCGCGTTAAACGTAATTGCTACTGTTTGCTTTGTTTAGATTTTATCACGTCAGTATGTAGTGGAGGGTTCAAAATAAAACAGTGCTCTCAATAAACTACAGTTTACAGTGTAACTAAGGTAAATTGTACGTGAAAACTTTTTAGCGTACATTTGTGTGGTGTCGAACGCAATGATGCAACACTGACTTTACCCTTGTCTCAAAACATCGGAGTCAGGTAGGCGCGGTTAATTCAAATAAACACAAAATATATTTACAAAACCCATGCTTGTACAGGAAAAAATAACATAAATATTTGGGGTATCTAGTCATAAACTGTTAGTATAAAACGGGGTTCTGGTGTCTCGTACTTCATCCTTTTTTCTAACAGGAAATAAACATGCTGCTGCTTTATAGCTCGTGTTTCTCTATTCTTATATATTATGTATATATTGATGAGATATCGTTTACACAAGGTCTTTGGGTACGAGATCTACATTTATAATCTAGTGTGGCTCAACAACATTTGCTTGTATATCAGGGATTGTTTTAGTAACAAAATGTATGCATTAGGTATTGTGTGTAAGTACAAAGCACGCGGTTAATGGGATAAGTCAATTTTGCATGGACATTGCATTGCGATCACGGGCACACAGATGACGCCGTACTTAATGTACCTCGATGATGTTGCGGTTTGTCAGTGACTCGTGGGGTTCGTTGTATTCCGTGTATTTCAAGAGAACCTGTAAAGAAACAAACGTCATTAGGTATTTTATGTGCCTATTAAACATTGTGCTCCTATCTTCCTCGGCCGAGTTTATTGTCAGCCAAATAAACATCTAATGAATGGTTTGGTTTGTATTTATTTATAGATTTAGACTATGAATGATAAAGGATTCCTGAATTCTTGAAATCTAGTCTGATGTACGTTTTGACCTCACACAAAACAAAGGTCGGAAAGATGAAAGTTCAATTTTTATTGTAAACTATAATGAATCAGTTAATATCGTTATTCTAAGAACATTAAAACATAAATGCAAATAAAAGCATGATTCTAACATTAATAACAAAGACTTTCATTAAAGTATAAAGCTCAGCATTATAACTAGGGCGTGTTAGCTGTGTTACGATAAATTACCAAGAACCACGGTAAAAGAAATTAATTCCATAACTGTTAGAATGAAATATTTTCCTTTTAAACGCATTTTATAACTTAAAGCTATAAACACGACATCATAAGAAACACATTAATAAAAACAATCTGTCGACCTTATGAGCGATGATTAAAAAAATAGGAAATGAATAGAACAGAATCTATTATTTATTATTTAGATTAAAGCAAAGAAATTTAAATGGAGATAGAATCAAAATAATAATTACAGAATTCAAGTGACGTCAAAAATTTAAAATATATAAAATAGATGCCGATGATATGAATAAAATATCAAATGACGAGGATATAAGAAACCGACCAACTAAATACGTTAATGAGGTTACTGATGAATAAAGCAATGAAAGAAAACAGGAAGCTAGTTTATTCTTGCAGAATAAGACATTTATAGACGATAACTAAACAAATAAATTGTTTAACTATAGCCATTGTAATAAAAAATATAAGTATTATTTTAGTTATTGGTCATCAAAATATGATTTTTATGGTAGACAGGGTGTTTTATGAAGGTGAAACAGAATGGTTTATAGAAGGTAAAGTCATTAAGGAATTAAAAGTAATGACAAACCTTGTCCATATCAGTGCTGGCGTATTGATAGAGTTTGTTGTTGGAGCTGAAGATGATGAGAGCGATCTCGCAGTCACATAGTACGCTAAGCTCATAGGCTTTCTTCATCACACCGAATTTACGCTTGTTGAAAGTGACCTGGAACATAAGAGAAAGGAGTTTAATGGTAATGAATGAGTATCAATTGAAGAGTGAAACAATGACATGATTTGCTGGTTACATTTTTAGTGCTATTTTTTAAGATTTGCTATGGTACTTTGCTGTGGAGGCTTTTGGCTTCCACCAATCATATTCATTGGTACACATAGCTTACTACTGGTGGAAACAGACTCAGCTAAATTATATTTTTAATGTGGAATGATGTGTGCTATGAATACATACATATCGATCTATCTATCTATCTACTAAAGAGTAGAATAACAACCTAATAAGATGAAAATATTAGTGATTGATAAAAATCGATTGAATTATAATGTTGTATTAATTTTGCACTATTGGTATGATACATGTTGCGACCATCTTTGTATCCTTAAACGTAAAAACCTGAACGTAAATTCTATTGTTGTGCATGTTGGTTTAAGAATATAATTACAAGTATTCCCAGGGCCAAACAAAGTTCATTATTTTACGGTTTTTAATTATGTGTGTAGTTTCAATTTCACTTCGATCCACTAGACGTATCATTAACTCTTCATTTTGATACGAGTATTGGTAAAATGAAAACAAAAGAATTTTATTGGGTCACGGACAAAGTCAAATAATTGTTACTGAAACTCATCAAAGCTATGTGTCATACAATACGTTTTAAATTCCAATATTTGTTTCGAAGCTAGTAAATAATGCAGCATTGTTCAGTACAACATCATCTGCGGTTAATTTGTGATTTTCCTTAATAAACTGGAGTAAAAAAAAATCGATAGTGTTCTCGTAAGTACAATTGTTTAGGAACAAGTAACGAGCTATAGTATTATACTCCTTATTTCCTGTTATATGTATGTTATATGTAGAGTGATTGCAAAATCATATTTAATTTAAAGTATTACCATATTAAAGAACAAAGGAAGTTGGACCGTCAAAAGTAAATTGACCTTCGCAATTTTAATTTTGCATGTCTACTGCTACTGTTACTAGACCATGTTCAAAGAGCTTCTCTGCCCTCTTGTAATTAAAAATATGCTTTGAGTGTGGGGGAGAAGAGGAATGCTTTGTAGGGTCATAATAAACTGGACAAGGTTGATATACAGTGTAATCGTATAATTAATAAATTACAAGCGGGAGCGGTCGTTGCCCGTCGCGATAATGTTTTGCAGTGGGAGTGTTGATAGGCCGCATCTGTTAGGTCATGCCTCATGGTAAGGTCATTTCACTCTAGCCTCCAATATTGCACAGTATGTACGAACGTACGAACATTGCATTACTCGAATGATTGATGATTTTCGTATCTAACATTAATTCAAACATTAGAATCGCCTGCGGAAAGATTTACTACTCTCGAATACGTCTCGACTCTCTCGAGCTCGTCTCCTCTCGATTTCGGCTCGAGAATTTTTGCAATCGTATGTTTCGCTAGGTCATAATCACTACTGCTACTACATAGTTGTGTAATATTTGACGAAATCACTTTAATTAACTTTTAGTTTTTTAGGAATGTAGCTTAACATTGAAAGTGTCTAGTGCTGCAACACATACCTGCCGATTCCGTTCGTCCGTAATCCGGGATATTTGTATTTTCTTCCGACCCATGGTGGCAGCAATCTTGGAAGGGGATGCGGGGAGCGGGGGGCGAGAAAAAGAGTTGCCTTTGGCTGGCTGCTTCTACGAACGTCAACAGCTGCTACCTGTAGACAAATAAACCAAACATTAATACAGAAGTCACAAAACTCAATAAATTATAGTAAACACTTCCAATAAAACATATTTCCAAGTAAACGGTAGCGATAAATCAAAAGGTGAATCAATTGACAAACGTGTCCCTTATTTCTATTGTAATAAAGGCGTTGTAAATGACGATTTATTAAGGCCAAAAGCTCTCGTCATCGCGCTTGTGCCATGGAGCCATGGTCGTGATTGTGACCATAGCGAAGCAAGGCCAATGACATATATTATAGAGCTGGATGACGTAACAGAAATGCAAAGATTATTACGTAAACGGAATAGCATTTTGGTAAATGCTGGTTATAGATTTATCGGTAGGCTTATCATTTATTTAAGTATCGATGGTTCTCGTGATACATTTCATGTTTGGTTCATACATAATCCAGTAGCGCGATGCCCATCACTACGGATAATGTTATCTGTCAAAGTTCTCAATGCATTATGGGCGACAAGTGATTGTTTTGAATACATATTTCCTTGTGATTGTTTGTGACTTGATAAATAGGGTTCATGTTTCATAAATAATAATATTTATTCACAATACAAACTCTGTTTTCAATATCAAATTCTAAACAATGATGTGTTTTTTTCTTATTAAAGGTTTGTTAAAACAAGTGATGTTAACGATAAAGTTGTAGCTAACAAGTTTAATAAAAAATACTATTGGTAATGCAAGCTTTAAAGCAAGGTCAAAGAAAAAACGACCGGACATCACACATTCCTGGTACGTGCCTAACAGTTAAGTGATAATGTTTACAACGATTACGTAATCTATGGTGTAACCAAACTTTTATTGAGCTACTGAGTTCTAATACCATATCTCATAAATCTATAACTGTTACAAGTGAACAGTAAAATAATGATAGGTTTGAACATAAATTAGTTTTGTATGAAGCTGTAGATGTCGCTTTTGATTAAGAACTTTGAGAAGACGAAATTGAACCTGACAAAGAGGACTGAGGAATATTTTGAATTGGTAATAAAATTAGAGAAATATGTCACAAATAATTTGTGGCATAGACCTTTCTAGAAAGATCCAGAAATTGAACAGAAACCAGGTTTCAATACGAGAGAATAATTTTAAACCATTCACGATATTGTATGTGTCTGCAAATTTGTTCGACTCGATACCACCATTGACAGTGTGGATATCACACGTTATCGGCATGCATAATTCATGGACTGCCTTTGTCAAACAATAACGACAAAACAAAGTAGGCGTTTTACGTTTAAATATTACAAAAAAATATATTTGGCGAGATACCAATTTGTGAAGTTTGTTGTTTGTGAGCCGTCGACACTCGAGAAATGAATGGAAGTAATTCTGATTTTGATAGTAACAATTTAATAGTTAAAATCTCAAATGATATTATAAATGAGTTAGCGTGTTTGTAACCTCTTTTCTCACAAACTACTTAACCAATCTTCTTGAAATTTTGCACACACATAGCTGAGAGTACAGAGAAGAATATAGGTTATATTCACGGCAAAACTGCGGGTAAAGACTAGTTTAAAAACATAGGGACGCGAGAAAGTTATGCTCGTTAAATGAGATTGTAACAGACACGGTGTTTGTAACAGGAAAACGTTGATTACCAATGTTAACACAGTTAGGTAAAAAACCGGGTCATGTGGGTTGGTACTTGATACTAGGGTCATTATGCAAATATCTGTGACCTGTTGTCTTGTACGCGCTTTATGGTAATTTTAATGTTTCACGTTGTCGACTGTCGAGATTAGCTAAACACATGGTGGTCATCTAACAGATGGTTAAAAAAAAGAATAAGCTATGATAGGCAGGTCTTTACGTAACGTCACGTTTGTATCTTTTCTCATTTGATTCCCTTCTCCAAATTCTGTATTTCAAATTATATGCCATTAAATCTATATGTACGTATTTACAAATGTTTGGATTTTGAAAAAAATACTAAAATTATTTAGATCATTTTTATTTAGTTTTTGCGCTAAAATGTATGTTATTTATTTAGCTGTTTCTCCAAAAGTATTAAAAAAAAATTGGCAGTTTTCAAGATATTGCGATATAAGATCTTTTTTTAAAATGTAATTGTCATTACTATGTCAACAATTATAACCTAATTGTTTCAGCTGTTTTCGGTTTATACAGCTACTGCGGTTAAAATTACTAGGTAAGTTTTAGGCTTAAGAGTAATTTCTTTGCATGCCGCAACATGAGTAGTAATGTAGGTTTATATATGTATATGTAGCTGTTTTGTATACAATATTAATGAAATGTAGGACAATTTAAATGACGATATTATAAAATTACTTTTAACTTTCTATCTATTTATCGTTGTTACACTAACGCTACTTACGAAAATTAAATACACTATAAAAGCATATCTGCTTACCCCTTTAGACAATAACTTGTGATTATATTACACGTATATACAAGGGTTTGTGTTGACATCCATTGAGACCATAAAACGTGTATGCATAGATACACCGACCCATTGTCCTTTCGCCATAAATTTTATATAATAACCACTGAGTACGATTTTTGTGTCCGTGCATAAACAGCCCACTATTATCCCAACCGTTTAATTATTGAGTAAAGGCAGTGTGAAAAGAAAATTCTAATGTTTTAGAGCGTAATGACTGGTTGTTTCTATTTTGTTTGTTCCATTTTTGAAGTATTAAAAGAGGCCTAATATATATGTATGTTATATATCAGTACCCTTAGTACGAGTTTGCTTAACGTTAAACGAAAACGAAACGAGAGCGCATTCGGCACTCTGATTGGTTGGTTCATTCGCGGCGGTCAATCTGTATTAATGAAAACTATTTCGTAGAATTTAGTGTAATTTGTATTTCAAAAAGAAATAAATCAATTTATAGATATGGAAATTGTTAGCAATTTATTGATTGATGATTATAATAATATTGAGTCATTGGCAAGATAATAATTTTAATATCAAACAATATTTCCTGTCCGTGATCAGATTTTTGTAAATTGTAATTATTATCATAATCTTATTAACTTCCTGCTTATTCATTAAAATTATTATTTTTGTTCGTAAAAGTTTCTCTACATACAAAACTTTGCCTGGGAAACGAAAGCATATATCCTTTCAGCATTAAGATAATTATATTTGTAGCTACTTGTCCACCAACTCAGAAACCTACTTAGAGTTTATTAAAATTATGTAGTTAATCAGAATTATGATAGAAAATTTCTCTGTCAGATTCAAATTCTAATAAATACACAATAAGAAAGTAACGATTTTGTGCAGCAACTACATTATAAAAAGATTACCATATTTATTAACTTAACTTTACATCTCAACACATAAATATACATATTATTACACACCAGCTACTTCAACGCGGTTTGACCCGCTCATCTGGGCTCTTTTTGATCGTAGCATAATGTTTTATAGATAAATAGACTATCCAACACAAAAAAATTTTTCAAATCGAACTTGTAGTTCCGGAAAGAAGCGCGTTCTAATAAACGATTGAAAAATCTCTTCAGCTTAATATTATGATAAAAAAGTACATAATATATATAAGATTTGAAAAAAAATAAGAGAAAATAACATTACAAATATACCTACCGTTGGTTCACAGCAAACACGCGATTACTACTATTACCTATAAGTTAGTACCTAGGCAAGCAAAGGGCGTTTCTTACAAGGTTTCTTTGATACACACCCTAGCAGTGGGCTTAAGGCCATAATTCTTATGTACCTACTAGTGTTAATCACATTATCGGTGAAACATCTCACTAGGTGCACTGCACAAGCGCACATAGGTGTGGACAACGTAACAGGTTACCGGGGCTCCGGTTCAAAGCAGGAGAATGAACGGGGTGGTTTTTAGTCAGTAAGAGTCTGACACTCTTTCTCGCCTTACCCAAGGCGGGAGAAGTCATTGGATGATTTTCCCCCTTAAAAAAAGGTGCACTGCATATCATGCTCACACATTTTGTTTTATCTTTCTTCAGCCTTTGTTTTTTGAGTCGGGCAAAGAGATGTTGATATTTTTGTCAGAGTGATAAAGCCTGATATATTTTGCTGTTACTGAGAATTTTTGGAAATAAAAACTATTTTATACCAGAATCGATACCGATTCATGTAGAATTTCGGTTATAAAACTATGGCAATAGTTTTCGACTTCCAATGCGTGATACTGACGAAAAGTCTAACGTTGAATGCATACTACATACATTCAAAATTTGGTAAATCTATTAATATCTTGTCCTTTAGGATAGGCTTGATTAGATTGCATTAGTAAAGTTTCAATGCATTAAAATTCAAAAAGGAAAATTGATACAATAGGTAAATGAAAACAATGTTATCTCTATCTGTGTTGTCCGCTTAAAATGTTTAACCATGAGGTTAAATATAGTTTTAATTAAATTCATATAATATTATCATATTGATACTACATTTTGTAAATACCTATTGAATTTTATTATGTAACATCATGTCAGCAATTATGATATTGTATTTACTATTTTGCTTTTCATCATCTCATCATCATCAGCCGAGAGACGTCCACTGCTGAACAAAGGCCTCCCCCTTAGTCCTCCACGTAGAACGACAAGCCAAAAATTGTTACTTTTCAAAAATGTTTTCTTTTTACTCGATTAAATTTAACTGAAACATCATTATTGAAAAAGTAAATGTATCTCTGATAAAACAGTTTGTCACTAACATTATAACTAAACTATTAGGTAAAATGAATTAAAGTAAAAGAAGAATAAGTCGTTTTCACATCTCTTTTTTTAATCTTTTATTATTTTTCTTGAAAGTTTTTGATACTAGTCAGTTCTGTAGGTACAAAAGGTTTCTGTTGCACAGACCCTTAGATCGATCCAAGTCCCCTAGTTTCCAGTAGTGCGTGATGTGGGGCACTGTTGACGTGATTAAGTTCTAGGTTGCTTTTTATATGACCTAATTTAATAATTCATTATGTAACTAGAAAATTGCACCACATAAAGTGCTTCACTGTTTATGCCTCTACTTACCATGTTGCTTTCAAATAAAGGTATGTTTGCTTGAAGAAGTTCGTCTAAAATAGTTAGATTTTAATTATTTATTTTCTTGCTTTTCTTCTCCATCATTGAATTTCTAACTATTTAACTATTTACTTGTCTTCAAACTGTTTGATGTTAAAAATAAATATGTTTAGTGTCTCGAAAATAAACGAGGTCTGAAAACTAAATTTATTGCTAACGTTAAATATTTTATATTTTCTATTGCCAACAATTAAAAGAGAAAGCAACGAACGTTTTCATTTTGACGGCTCGCGATTAAGTCCTGAAGCGTCTGTAAATTAAACTGTCAACGTTTAATTCCGTAGGTAACATTTTTCGTTCTCGATAGCGCGAAAATTTTATTTTACGCTCCACCGCGAAATTTTGTTACTGTAGTGTGAGTAACTGCATGAACGTTTCTATGTGTGCATGAAATATAGTTCACGGTGTCATGTTTGTACAGTTTCCCCCATTTTGCTGCATGTGTGCGTCCGTTTACGCATGAATATTTGTCGGTGTGAGGGTTGAGAGTGTGTGAGTTTGTGTGCATTTTACTGGCAGTGCCCGTGTGTAGGTCAAAGGGTGTTTGTAAGGGGTGCGGAACGGGAGGTAGGGGGCGGGGAGGGTGTCAGGTCACTGTGTTTATAGGTGGCTTGTTACGCCGCACTTGCGTCTAATCATGCATTATCACGTTCCCTCTGTGGGTGATTATCGTATGTTCTAATTATCAGCTACGCTTACGGATTGTAACCGAAACATTTATAGTTACCTCGATATTGCAAAACAAAAGGTATTTAATTGAGGTAAATGTTAGTTTACCTTAATATGTTATCTCTTACTGTTAGGTATGTACGCATCCCAACTATAAACAGGACAATGTTTTTGTTTAATCTGACCTAGGTGTGCCTAATCACTTGTTGTTAGGCTGATACATTTTCCCATAAAACATTCATGTAGGTATTATCCCTCTACAATAGAACGAGAGAGGGAGAGAGACAACAGTAGAAATAATAGTGTTATATTTTTTTAAACTGAGTTTTATTTACATTAATTAAATGAACTGGAAGATGTGTATGCAAATTTAAGTGAAGCCTAAGCATTACCGACGACGCAGTCTTCCCTTTTTTCTCACGGCTCATTAAGTTTTTTTCTTAAAAGGTTAACATAAGCGTAAAGCCGTGAACTGGCCTCGCTCAGGTAAACAACTGAGAATATCTTCAACGCAACACTCAAAAAAGGAACGGCTGGACCACAGATTAATGAGAGGAATTACCCTGACAAGTACTTATAATAAAGAAGAAAAATTTTAGCGCTTATTAAAAAGGTTTGTTGTATTTTTTATGTAATGGAATCAAAGTTCTTTTATTGGCATAGTGAAAACGTTATTTAGTTAATTCAAGTATGGGCAGAAACAAACAAATCATAATTTAGATTTTTCTTAAAAATATTAAGTTATATTAACAACAGATTTTTAAATAAGTATTCTGTATATTATGACATGACTTCAGAAAGAAATATGAGAACAGAATGAATGTGAAACGAAGCGTGTACGCACAGATGATTCTGTCTCCTCAAGATCACAGCCATGATCTAGATTCCAGATCTTTACAAGTCTGTCTATAATAATAATAAGAAAGAGATGAGTATGATTATAATTTTCTAGACATAATAATTATGTACTTGATAGATAGTTTCTTTTAAGGTATTTTTAAGTTGTTAATATTTTAGTCATAGTTAGATATTATTATTATATAGTTAATATGGTTTAATATAATATAATAAAACAATGAAGGAGTTTTAAATTAAGAAATAAAACTTAATATAAAGTAATTATGTCATAGTCGATGATAAAAATATTATCTCGTTGATTGCAGAATTTTCAGAATGTAGAGAAATCAGATATTAATACCAAGAATAATAATAGTATTTCTTAGAAAAGAGAAAGTCCTACACGTGCCTCCCTTCAGCGGTTTCCTGAAAGCTATAAAAGTCTAACTATAAGTACTAGGACTATGTAAGACTTACAACTGAAATTGCGTACTTGAAAGTCTAAATACCTACTTTAGAGTAAACTAAAGTATGCTTTAGTGAGTTTTCAGTTAAATTAAGTGGCTACAGATAGTTTTTTAAGGACTACCTAATTATCAGATGATTAATAAACGTTGTATATTTAAAAAGTTGCTTAACTTTTAATTTAGGTACTGCTGAAATTTTCAGCAAATATGAACATGAAGACTCAGTAAAAATTAGCACTAACCTAGTTAGTAATTTGGTAAGTCTTTTAGACTTGCTAAATTACTTACTACCAAATTTGTAGCAAATACTGACACCAACTACCAGTCTACTTTAGAATATTGAGATATAATATGACTCAACTTGATCCGAAAGAAAATTCTTTATAAAAATCATGACCAACGAGAAAGTATTAAGGAAAATGATTGAAGAAGGAACTGGCCATATGTCCTAGAAATGACCATAATAAGAATAAAGTACTACCATTAACCCCAGCACATTTAGTTACGGCTTAGAAATAAGAGAGATCTGCCTACATTTGATTCTGTAACAACGGTACCTTTAGTATTTCAGTGACACTTATGTTTGAGTACGGTACACTAAATTATCCAATTTACACTTTCTTAAACTAACTAAAAATAACGGTTTACTCTCGTACATTAATGGAGAAAAGCTCTACTAGTTTTGAGTCACAGAGGGACTCTTCATCATGAGCAGTGATCTTTAGTTAATTTAGTATGTCTCACGATAGTTATTATAATTTTTAAACGTCTCCCGAAACTAGAAAATAAGCTAAATGCTTTAAGTGTGCCAGGTTCAGAGTTTGTGATCTTACGAGCCATTTACGTGGTACATAATGAAAAATCGGTAGCCAAGGATCAAGATGTGATGTGGGCGAGCGGTTGCCAGGAACTTCGAAGACGTCATCTCTACATATGTACATGAAGTACATAGCTATCGATATGTCAAACAATCAACCTGTAGATTTAATATAATTTATTGGATCCGCACATTCTTTGATTTTTACTCAAAGATAAGTGAAAATTCTGTAGAGTGCTGTAATATGTAGACGTTTATATTTCTTGCAACTTATACAGTTTAATTTGAATATCTTTGAGTTGAAGTGGACAATGGTGCACAACTGCATATAAAAGAAGGCAACACCTACTTTTCACCTTTTAAGTATGTTATGAGTACCAATAATAGGGATTCTTAGACAGTGCCCAACAGCAGTAGCAGTAGTCCTACATAAGTCACGAATTTTTTCAGTGAAATCTGACATAAAATAAAATACAGTCATTCTTTTTCTAATTTCTTTAGAAGATTCATTGACGTAGTAACTCCTAGTAAACGTAGGTGCATTAACAGTTTCCCTTCCCACCTAAAACATGTGGAGAATAATAAGAAGCTGATTCATACAGCTTATCTCTAGTTTGTAGGTCAATATGGGAATTTGCCAAGTGTTACAGACGCACA